>NC_090926.1:1053604717-1053927217 GCF_040938575.1 Ambystoma mexicanum
GGGGAACAGGAACCTGTAGCCCTGAGGCCCCTTCTAACATTTATTTTGTGAGATGTCAGTGCTATTATCATTTTTGTTAAGTTACACCTTCTTACGCATGTATGCAGTAATATGTGATGTACTCCCAAACTGAACTTTAACTGTTAAGTTACACATTACCACACTGTATGTATTCTTAAAAAGGAGCGCCCAGATGCTTCAGGGTTAGGTGCGCTTTACAAATGTCAAAATAAATAAATATATATGAAATATGCACATGGGGTGCAGTAACTCCCATCCCAGATCATGACGTAGCGCATATATATGGGCCCCATAACCTACAACTGAGACCCTAAAGACAGCTTTTCCATGGGGGCACAGTTGCTTAAATCCAAGTCCATCAGCACAACATATGCATTGGGGCTTTGGACTCTCCATCCCAGACACTGGCTGGGGCACATACATATAGGTTAATTAACCTGTGCCCCAGACTATGTTCCCGGCAAACCCACTGGGGTCCAATTACCTACATTTCAGGTTCTGAGCATGCCACGTGCACAGTGGTTTTGTCCCCTACTCCCGGCTACTGGCCAATGTTCCTTTGTATTTCCCCTGCACCGCCTAGTCTACCTCATGCACTCTACCAATTAAACTTGTCAAGACGCCCTACCTAAGGACTGCCAGTAGTACATGGGGGTAACCCTTCATATCCATTCAAACATTTTGACAGGTGCCCGACCTACCATTTCTGGTCTAAGTCCTGCCCCTTTACCACACCCCACCTCTTTGAAATCGATTTGATATCAAGATAATGCACATTTTATATCAAAATGCTAACAAATGTTGATATATTTTTTATATGAAATGTATAGAAAAAGTAATAGCAAATTAATATATTTTTAATAAATAATTCATTTAAAATGAATATTAAAATTAATATATTTTTAATGTAACACTTATTTAATGACCCCCAAAAATGTTAGCCCCCCCAAATGTCTTAAAGCATTTTGATATCAAATGTATATCAAAGTTATTTGCACTGGATATAAAGTCTATACATAGTATAGATGCCGGCGTGGTATCCTCAGACCCTAGACGGCAGCCAAAATAACCTTAGGTGAATTTGCTTTATATGCAAAGTGTGGTTCACAATGCAAAAGACTGCAAGCTATTGGCTTTTGGCAATGCTTGATGCTTTTTAAATGAACACAATGCAGATGTAAAAGAACGGTTCCACAGCATTCAGAACACAGCTTACAGGGACACAAGTAGCAGAGAAATGACTGTGTTGGTGGGGCATATGCAACTATGAAGACAGAACTACAGTGGGGAGGGTTTTCAGGCTTTTGCAAAGCTGATCCACAGCTGACACAATACACTGACACAGGGGTTTTGCACATCTAGGATTGTCAGGAACTCTGATGACTCATACGCAATGGAATGCTAAGAATGTATTCTATATTTAGATCTGCTGGGGCTTTTGTAGGACAGGACATCTTATGACCTACAATGGTATTTATGCATTTTAGCTTAGCCATCAGTAGGATGAACACTGGAATGCTAAGAATGGCTTCTATATTTAGAAAACAGCAGATTACAAGGCTCTGAAAATACACAGGGATGTTCCTTATCAAGTATAGTCCGCTGTAGTCAGCAGGGCTATTTTCAACTTATGACGGAATTATAACCGGCCGGTCATCCCCAGAGGAAACAGCTAATATTATAATTGTGTTACAAACCCTGTGTCTGCAAAGTAAGCAAGAAATATATGGGGTGAAGGAAATCTGGGGTTTGCTGACAAGGAAACAGTATTGGGGATGGGGTATGAGCCATTACCCTTTAAAGCAATGGAGATGTTTGTGGGTTGTGTGGATTTACCCTGGATTGGATTTCTGCCAGAGCCATGGGTGGTGTCCCCCTGCTGTGCCACTAACTGATTGCATCCCTGCGATGAAACTTCACTATCTGGAGCTAATTGGATTTATTGTGGCTCAGGGGCACTGGGAAAGAGGACTGTGCCCCCCTGCAAGGCCTTTGGTTGGAAACCAGCCCTCTGTTTACTAATCTCATGTTTAGGATTGACAGCCAGAATAAAAAATAAGGTGAGCTGCTATTTATTTTCAAACTAAACATCTGTGTGCGTTTGGGTTATTTCAAGATTTTTGTTCTAATGCATGTTTTAAAAATGTACAATTTATGTGGTCTTTAACTATTAAAGCATTGACAAGGTGTTTGTTTAAAAGTGACGTGTGAAATATTTAGAATGCATTCAAATGTATAAGAGCACCGACATGTGCAATACTGTAATTACTGATACTCCAGACACTTTCTGAGACAAACTGGTTAAATATGTTTTTAGTGTTTAGAAGACGATCACGGGCATTAGCCTGTGCTCTGTGGCTTTGCATGACAGCTAGGATAACACATAGGTGTTGAACAGGCACAGACAAAATGCGTCTGCAAGTCTATGGTAGAGTTGTGTTGTATCTCTGTATTGTCAGGTGTGAGATCCCATAAGTGCTGCTTCTGGGTGCAGAGTTATGTTCTAGAACTGTTTTGAGATTCTGACTTGGAAACACATTGGAATTGTGTAGAGACTTAAGTATTAAAGCTTGGAACGTATGAGATCAACATTATGGAGGGGTAAAATCATGGCTTTGCTATTCATCCAAACTATGTGAGCCTGTGCAATTATTTAAGCCTACTCTGCTCTAAGTGTACAAAATGGGGTGGGGTTATTTAAAATAATGGAAACTCTTTGCAAATTCAGGCCTGCTAAGCCTATAACCTTGCACCCTGTAGAGATTACATTTTAGAGCAAAATGTGATATTTGTGTGGGTCCATACACATGCATACAATACTGACAATGTGAATTCCCAATTTTGGAAGTCCCTACACGAAGGGAATAGTGTGTTTGTCAAAGATCACACATCTTGCTGAAGAGGTGTAGCTGAGATTCATTTGCACAAAGTGCTGAAATGGTGTATTCCTTTAATGTGGCATGTGTCAGGGTGTTTCACTGGTCTTAAGATGGTATATATTGATGTGTTATGTAATATTTGAATATTTCAGAGAGGTTCTTGGCAATATGTAAAAGACAGTTTCTTTCAAGTTCCAATGGACGTACTGGTTTATGTTTGAATTAATTTTGTATTTTCAGGTAGGCATTACAATTTACATTATTTGTTTTGTGTGAGTAAAGCGGTCCAATTTACATGCTTTGGGTGATAAAAAAAGCTTTTTTCTCTAGTCTCTGCATGCAAGGGAAGCTCAGAGTATTAGGTCACATCTTTTACATGTGTTCAATGGGTTGCTAAGGCGCACAGCGCTTTTAGCTGTCACTGTGAGATAAAAGTGTGATAGCCTTTTTAAAATACATTTATAACTCCCGCTATTTCTTACACAATACTGACACGCCACAAGATGCAGTGGATTTGAGTTTTTCTCAAAGATCACACATGTTGATGAAGAGGTGTAGCTGAGATTCTTTCGCACAAACTGCTTGAATTGTTGAAATGTTTTAAGTGGGCAAGTGTCAGGGTGTTACACTGGTCTCAAGACATTATGTAATATGTTATATATTGCGGCGGCTAGAATATTGTATTTCAATATCTCAATGCGTTGCTTGTCATTATGTAAAATATGTCCTATTCTGATTCTAAATTCTTTATTTTTATATTTAGAGATACCATGTGTTCCAACAGTTGAATGGCTCAGCAGGCAAACACTCTGGATGTGGAATGTGCTAACCGGCAACCGCCCCTAGTTGGATTTATGGAAATGTGTGCATCTGTTTCAACAAGTGCTGACTGTGTTGGGCCACCAACAAGCACTGTTTTTGGGTGCTGATATGGCCCAAGGATGATGGGTGGTCCACTGCAGTTTCACAATGGCTTCAACGTGGGTTAACATATGTGGCATTCCGATGATGGAGAATGTCTTTTCTGGTTCCTCAATCGGCATCGGGCAACCGGTATCCTGTAAATGCCTCGGAATGTGGGTGGGGGTTATGGTTATGGATGCCGTAGCTAGCCACGAGCCCAAGGAACCGCAACTGATCCCACTGCTTTGTCATCATAAGGGGCTATACATCTGGCGCAGCATCGCTATCAAGGTTCCAATTATGGAGCACTATAGGTAGTGGTATTCAGCCCCCAGCAGGCGCTACAGGATGCGGTGTTGGACACTACAGTTTTTAATTGTGAAGCATCGTTCTGTGGCGCTGAGGGATGGGGCCATCATGTGCTGGTTGATTCATTATAACACTTAAAAGCATGATGTGTGCCATGCACAGCGGATGTGAGTTTCTATAGATCCTTTAAAGCGTAAAGGAATTGAGCTCCATACCAAGCAAACTGTGAACTGTAATGCTTTTTCATTATTTATTTATTAAGAATATTTATAAAGTGTGGACCCATCTGTGCTCTTTCACATTTGAATGCATTCTAAATATTTCACACGCCAAAACACCTTTTTAAACAAACACCTTGTCAATGCTTTAATTTATTTAATTAATTTATTTATATATTGGATAGTTATAAGGAGCTTATACAGCAAGGCAGTGTTTCAAAGCACCACAAGATGCAAGAGAAGGGAACAATGGAGCAAATAAATAATGAAATTGGCAATGAATAAAAGAAACAGACAGCGGTCATACTAGGCCTTGTGACATTGAGAGCGTGCACGTGCAGTGAAAGAAAAGGAAAAAAAGGGGACGGTGGGTGGAAGTAAGTGCTATTAGGGCCCCTAGGGGAGGAAGTGCCAGAGGTTCCGATTGGGGAGGCAACAGGTAAGTGCATAGGCAGAGACATCCCAGGTGAAGACGGAGGTCTAGAGCCCAACAGGTAAGTGCAGAGTGGAGGCAAACCACCGACAGACATGTGTGGGCTCAGAGTGTGGTGCAGGGGGAGTGCTGGGGCAATTGGGTAGAAGGCCAGGACCCTATTGGACTCTCTTGAGGCATCAAGCCACCAATCTCAGCAACACAGGGGATAGTTAGCACAAGAGGGACGGAGCAGGAGAACAGAAAGGTCTCAAGTTGTTTGCGGAACTTGAGTTGGTCTGGTACAAGTCGGAGAGAGAGAGGGAGGCTGTTCCATAGAGGAGCCAATCTGCCCCCAGCTCTCTGCTTGCAGAAGCGTTTGATCAGCAGAGAGTTGGAGCCAGAAGATCGAAGGGATCTGAAAGGAGAGTATTTAGTGAGATGAGTTGCTGGTAGCATGGTCCCAGGCCCCAGACAGCCTTGTGGATGATACAAAGGGTCTTGAATTTGATCCTTACAGCAACCAGGAGCCAGTAGAGAGATCTTAGAGCTGGAGAGATACAGTCCCAGGACTTGAGGCCAAGGATAGGTCTCGCAGCCATATTCTGGATTAGTTGAAGAGAACGGAGCGAAGAGAGAGGCAGATAGAGGAAGCAGCTGTTACAGTAGTCTAGCCTGGAGAGGACCAGCACCCTAGAGACATTGAGCGAAAGTGAGGATAGGGAGAACCTGTGACTTTAGGAGGATAGAATAGTTGACCATGTCAGAGGAGAGGTCAAGGAGAATGAGAACAGCAGGAGAGTTTGAGTCAAGATCTGCAAGCAGTTCTTCAGGGGTGTTCAGGAGAGCATTTTCCATGCCTCTGGATGCTTGGAATCCAGATCGATGATCATGTAGACAACCAGCAAGCTCAGTGTGTTGGGTCAGTTGGGGGATGACCAACTTCTCCAGGAGTTTCCCAAAGAATGATGTAGTAGAGATAGGGTGGTAGTTGGCCATACAAAGGGTCGGCAGAAGGCTTTTTTAGGAGGGGGTGCACAAGGGAGTGCTTGAGAGAAGAGGGGAAAAAGCCAGATGTTAGCGAGTGGTTGCAGAAGTCAGCAAGAGCCATAGCAAGGGAGGAGATGTTGTTCTTAATGGTTCTAGTAGAACTGGCAGACACCTGTTCGGATGAGACCTTCACGGAGCACACTACTCTAGAGATCTCATCCGTTGTGATCAGTGATAATGTGGAGAGAGTGGGAGGTGGTGGAAGAGAGGCCAGGGGAGGCAAGGCGGCAGAAGGAGGAAAGGAGGAGGAGGAGCAGCAGGGGAGGGGGAAGAAGAGAGAGAGAGGTCAGAATGTCCTGAGTTTTAGAGGTGAAAAGGGTGAAATAGGTGGCCAGTGAAGTACAGAGGGTCTGAGAAGGAAGAGTTGAGGTGGAGACTGCAGATGGATTGTCTCGTTCTCTGCAGATTTTGAAGAGTTCAGCCATGTTGTTAGAGGCTCCAAAGATAAGAGCTTGAATGTGAGCCCTCTTGGAGCAGATAGAGACAGTATTGCCTTTGTAGTAGGCGGCAGGCCAGTTTGTCAGAGGATGAGCCCAAGGTCTGCCACTTCCATTCATCAACTCTGCACTTACGTTTCAAAGCATCTATATCAGAGTTATACCAACTGTTACGCTGGAGGCAGGTTTCAGGTGGATCCTCATGACAGGGGCAAGAATGTCAAGAGTGTTGGTGATAGCAAGATGAAAATTGGCAAGGACAGAGTCGATAGGAGAATCAAGAGGAGGGAAAGGAGGGGGAATGAAGGTGGAGGCAAACGCAGGAGCTGACACTCGTTTCATCGGACGGATGACCACGAAGGATGATTGCAGTGCAGGTGGTGCCTCGATCAGTGGCCCAAGAGGTCAGAGATGAGAGGAGAGAGTGATCAGACCAGGAGAGCGGGATAGTAATAGGTTTGGTGAACAGGAGATCAGCGGGGGGGAACGCATTGAGGGTGTGTCCGGCAGAGTCGGTAGGGGTGGAAGGGAGAATAATGAGGGAGGGAGAGGTACAGAGATCACAGAAGAGAGAAGAGGCAGAAACAGTGGAGTCAAGGTGGATGCTGAAGTTCTAAGGAGGAGGGGTTTAGAGGTAAGGGTCAGAAGAGAGAAGGTGATGTCAGCCCATTCCGAAAGGAAAACAGACACAGGGCCAGGGGGTCTGTAGATAGTGGCAATGGTTAAGAGACAGTCAGAGAGATACCTAACTTGCAGACAAGACTTTTAAAAGAGGAGTAGGGTTGTCTGGGTATGTGAGAGGTAGGAGGATACTCAGCAAATATCTGGGCTACTCCACCACCTGGTCGGCTGGGTTGAGGTTTGGAGAGGATCTTGTAGCCGTCAGGGAAAAGAGAGTCAAAAGCAGTGACTTCGCTGGCATTGGATGGTGAGAGCGAGGACGCCAAGAACAAAGTCTTCACAAAGAATGTTTGACAGCAGAACGAGCATTCAGACTGGCTAAGTGAAGCCGGTCACCACCTTTGAAGGTTTTCCGAGGAGGAGTATAGGGAGGTGGCACACCAGTCGGAGGTGGTGAATGTGGTCCAGAGAGAGAGAGGAGAAGGAATAACAGGAAAAGGTAGGAAGTTACTGAGGGCCGGCAGGCGCCGATTGAAGAGAAGAATAGTGGGTTCAGGACCCTGTGCCATGACAGAGCCATTGTGATAGACATTAATGATGTGCCTAGAGGATGAGAAATGTGCCAAAAGTACTTGCCATCCAGTTCCACCATAAATGGGTGAAGAGGGAAATGGGAAGAGGGGAGAGATCAGGTGTGAGGTCCATAGGTCTGGAGAGAGGACAGAGAAAAGGATATCAGTGATAATCTGTCTGGTAGTAGCACTAAAATGGGTGTCAGCAATAGACAGGCCAGGATTAGAGGCCAAGAAATCTTTTATAAACTTTTTTCTTGCGAGTTCGTGAGAGAGGAGGGATAGGTGATAGAGTAACAGTTAGAATAGATGGGAGAGAGATACGAAGAGTGCTATAGAGGTGGAGGAAAAGAGGAACAGTTTCAGAAGCTGTACTATGCATGGGCAAACTCACCAGGCGCCTTAGCAGCCGAGGGAGGGAAGAAGGATGCACAGCTGTAAAGCACACCTAAATCTGAATTAACCAGAAAGCACACAATGCAGTACAACATAGAGGGTGCATAAAAAGAAAACATGCCTACATTCGAATTAATCAGAAAGCACAACAATGCAGTACAAAATGGAGGTTGCGCAGATGTAAAACACATCTAAATTTGAATTAAACAGGAATGCACAACAATGTAGAACAAAATGAAGGGTGCACAATGTAAAGCACACCTAAGTTCAAATTAACCAGAAAGCACAACAATGCAGTACAAAATGAAGGTGCACATATGTAAAGCACACATAGATCTGAGTTAACCAGAAAGTACAATGCCGTACAAAATGGAGGGTGCACTGATGTAAAGCACATCTAGATTTGAATTAATTAGAAAGCACAGTGATGCAGTACAAAATGGAGGGTGTACAGATGTAAAGCACACTCGAAATCGAATGTGGTGAGGTAAGTAGAAGATCAGAAACAGTAAATTGTTCTTATGACAGTCATACAGAAGCAGCAATGAAGGAGAGGCCAGAAGCAGAAATCCCTGCAGCTAGATGTGATTTACTACAAGGCAGTTCTGGAGGTGCATTTTTAAGAACAGCTGCAGCAACAGAATGCAAAATGAAACAAAATCATATGACCGCCAGGTTAGAAGTGAAAACATTAGGAAGGCACTGAGGTAAGGAGACAAATGATCGATATTCAGAGGGGCATTCAGCTGAATAAGTTCAGGACACAGTAGCTCCACGTGCATGCAGAGTCTGGGAAGGATTGGCCATAGATCCACTAACAGTGATAGAGTTAAAGGTTAAAGTTGCCATTGATGGGGGCCGGTCGCCTGAATAGTGCCAGGAGAGTGAGACCGACATTCGGAGTGCAGTGAAAACTGCAGTGAAAAGGTACAGGAGGCGCTCTGAATGATGAGGCATTGATGGTAATGCATGAGGAGCTTACCAGGTGGATCGATATGTATGTGGAGACTGCAGTGCACCGTTGTGTTCAGAGGGCCCTACCAGGCACAGACAGGGGTGGGAAAGACCTTTTCATGTGGCCCTTTGAGTGGGCTGGCAATCACTTGCCGGCTCTAATGGAGAGCAGTAAATAGGGTGGACATGGCCAGCCAATCAGAGCAGGCCTCTCGCCCTGAGCCCGGGAAGCAGATCAGCTGAGTAGAAAGCTGCGTGGGCAGCCATAATTAAAAAGGTCCATCGCCGGCTCTGAAGATGAAAGTACATCGTGTGGTGTGCAATGCAGGCCTGGAGCAGCCTCAAGTAGTCAGGAGGAGAGGCACTCCCAACAGGGAGGTGAGATTTATAATCATGGCCCTTGAGGGGGCTGGCGATAACCTCCCGGCTCCGGCTCCAATGGAGAGCAGTAGGGATGGTAGACACGGCCAGCCAATCAGGGCAGGCCTCTCTCCCTAAGCCTGGTAAGCAGATCAGCTGAGTAGAATGCTGTGCGGGCAGCCATAATTGAAAAGGTCCTTCACCAGCCCTGAAGATGAAAGTGCATGGTGTGGTGCGTGGTGCGTGATGCAGGAAAGGAGCAGCCTCAAGTAGCCAGGAGGAGAGGCACTCCCAACAGGGAGGTGAGATTTATTTTCACAGCCCTTGACGGGGCTGGTGATCACCTCCCAGCTCCGGCTCCAATGGAGAGCAGTAGGGATGGTAGACATGGCCTCCCCCTGAGCTCCCCCTGAGCTCACAAAGCAGATCAACTGAGTGGAATGCTCAAGAAAGCTAAGTTTCCTGGCAGGGTTGCAATGAGCTCCAATCAGTTAATGTCACAGCGGGGGACAGCAACCCAGGTCCCTGGCAGAATATTTCTCCAGGCTAAATCCACACAGCCCCCAAACCATCTTAATTGCTTTTAAGAGGTAAAGGCCCATCCCCATCCCCAATGCTGTCTCCTTGTCAGCAAACCCCAGATTTCCTGCACCCCACATATTTCTTGCTTACTTTGCAGAAATGAGGTTTGTAACAAAATCTGAAATTAGCTGCTTGCTTTGTGAACGACCAGCCAGTCATCATTCTGTCATGAAAATAGCTCTGCTGACTACAGCTGACTATACTTGATAAGGAACATCTGTCTGTATTTTGAGAGCCTTGCGCCTTGAAACACATGTGTATAGGCGCATTATAAAACCCCAATAAATAAATAATCTGTTGAGGTAAGCGTATCTAAATATAGAAAGCATTCTCAGCATTCTATTGTGTATGAGTCATCAGAGTTCCTAGCATTCCTGGCCTTGCAAAACCCCTGTGTCAGTGTATTGCGTCCTCTGTGGGTGAGCATCGCAAAAGCCTGAAACCCCTTCCCATTGCAGTTCTTTCTTCATAGCTGCGTGTCCCCCACCAACACAATCATTTCTCTGCTACATGTGCCCCTGTAAACTACGTTGTGAATGCTATGGAACCGTTCTTTTACATCTGCATTGTGTTCATTTAAAAAGCATCAAGGATTGCCAAAAGCCAATAGCTTGGGGTCTTTTGTATTGTGAACCACACTCTGAGCCTCATCACGAGTTGGGTGGTATCCCGAGTGGGATACCACCCAACTTTATGTGCGCCGGATAATGGATTGGAACATTACACCCCATTCCCTGTTTGGTCCATTCGTGATGAGGCCCCTTGCGTATAAGGCAAATTTACCTAGGATTATTTTGGCCGCCATCCAAGGTCTGAGGTTGCCACACTGGCATCTATACTATATATAGACTTTATATCCAGTTCATATACCATGGGGGTCATTACATTAATTGTATATAAAAAACAAAATATACATGTTTACATACATTTGTATATACATTTTGATATTAATTAATATGTTTATGTTAATTTTTAATAAGAAAATATACATTTTTATATTACTTTTTATATTTCTATGTATGGTATCTCAAAAAGATATTAAAAAATGTTTCATATTATTTTGATGTAAAATTGATATTAACTTTATATAAAATCGATATCAAAAGGGCAGGGTGGGGGAAAGCGGTGGGTCTTACACCAGAAATGGTGGGTGGGGCACCTGTCAACATTTTTAAATGGAAAGGAAGGGTACCCCCATGTACTACTACTACTACCACCAACTGGGATGTGTAATCTGTTTGTGCTTCCCATGTTAATTCTGTTTTGTTGTAGACGGGCGAAAAGATTGACTGATTCAGGGGTCATGTCATAATGAAGTGCAGCCATGCCAGGCCCCTGAGTGTTATTTAAGTGACTCTGAGGTTAGGGATACTGGCCTTTTCCTGCTCTGTGGTGGGGGCAATGGGAGTCCTTAGGCAATCCCTATATTGATGGTCTCTTACTGACCCATCTGTGCTGTTCCTGTTTGGGAATGTGATGTGGATTCATGTCAACCCTCACAGCTTGCATCATTCATTAAAATTCTTGAAGTAAAGCACAGGACATCTGTGGCTTGCCTTTAATGTCCAGCAGGCCGGGGTTCCCCTGTTTCAGATTAGATTACTGTTGGGAGGCACTACATCACAAAATAAGGGCCACCAGAATCCTTTCTGCCCCTTGGTTCATGAGAGTGAGAGGTGGGAGTGGGTGTACGCTACTTATCATGATAGCTCCCATAAGTAATGAAAGGGCAGGCCCGATTAAGGAATTGGTGAAGAAACTGTGTTTTCTTTGGTACTGGGTTAGTAGCAGGTCTGGAGACATCAACATAAAATGAATGCGACACTGGTTAAAGACAGCTGAGTAATTAGTCTCATTGCATTGATGTTTCAGTTAGGATCACCATCAGGACTTCAGTGCTTTGGGAGACACTGCTGCTCCATTTAGCTGGGTTGTGTGACCTGCCTCATGTGTTCCAAGGAAGAAGGGGTCTCCTTTCATCATTCTAGTCAACTTGCAGATTATGAAGCTTATAACTCGGAGGTCTGCTGCCTCGTTTCACTGAATGGGTGGCTTTTTGCCAAGCTGGGTTTCGTGGAGTGGGTGGTGTTGGCGAGAGTGTATTAGGGAGATTCCTTTCTCAACACTTGATTTACACTTCATCTCAACTTTCAAGATTGCCCCATGTACTTCCCGTAAACCCCCCAATTGGGGGTTATTGTACAATGTATCGAGTCCCCATGTTTATTTATGTATGCTGTTGTGGTATTTATGAATGCTAAACCTAGCTGGTAAGCAAGGGGCCAGTGTAAATAGGGGATGCACTTGAGGGTTAATGGGGTGCAGGCGTAGCAGAGGAACTGGGGTGGCTAGGAAGAGCAAGGGGTGAGGTACAAAAAGGGTTTAGTGGAGCCACCAGAGATTGGCAAGATGTTCTTTGAAGTGTAGGGTCTTCAGGTCCTTCCTGAAGTGTATCATGGAGGGGCCAGTATTATCTGCATTAGTAACTTTTTCCAGAGACAGGGGGCATAGCAGGAAAAAGCCTGCGTCCTGTTTTTTCCTCTTGCAGTTCTATGTTTCCAGCCTGGCGAGGTTGTGGCTTCTAACGGTGTGCTGGCCTCCCGAGATGGTGTTTCACCAGCCAAGTGGAGGAATTGTTTTGGTTGTAACTGTTTGGAGGTGGTGCAGCCTCAGGCATTCTTGATGATACAGGTCCCAAAGAGTAAGCAGTGCAGCTATTTGAGGATGGGGGTGATGTGGTTGAATTTCTTATGCAACCGCCTTTTTTTTATTTAAAAATCCAGGCTTTGCAGTATACTTTCTTTACAGTGTAGAGGTGTTGTGCCTGTGTAATGATATCAAATGGTGAGTCTTTCTTTTAGAGTTCCGTTGTTCCTTCTGTGCAGTCTTTCATCAGTTGCACTGGGCAGGGTCTATTCTAGCCACTGCAATGTCTAGATGAGGTCTCTTGTTTTCTATTGGCTGACAGGAACCAGTAATGATAAATGAGGGAGTATCTGGATCTCCCTTCACAAGTGAACCTTTTCGAGTCAAAGATCAGAAGGAAGCATTGCAAGTACGGGAGCGAAGCTGACGGCAGACAATGGACCAGTCCAAGATGGTGAGGACTTGGGGTTATGTTCTTTGTCACACTTTTTGGGTGAATGTAAGAAAGGTACTGTGGCAGGCTCCTATCTGCGTATGGGCTCCTCTCATTGGGCATACCCTCAGGTAGAGGCATTGCAACCATGACAGATCTCCCCTCATTGGTCATTTTGTCAGGGGGAGAGTTCGTAGCGTGAAAGGAGCTCCTCTCTTTGCTCATGTGGTAGAATGGTGGGTTACTAGCAGTGGACCTTTCTCTCTGGCTAGACACTGAGTTGGCAGGTTGCCCTTCTGGAAGGAGCACATCTCATTGGCCATGTCCCACCATAGCAGGTAAATAGCAGGAGAAGGACCCCTCAGTCATTTGTCAATTCTTTGGGTGGGGAGTTTGGAGCAGGGAAGGGGCTCCCATCATTGGCTATTTATTTAGGTGGAGGGTTTGAAGTAGGCAAGGAAGGAGTGTTTTTCATTGGTCGTGTCATGAAGTGGTTACTAACTTTTGTTGATCACATACTCTGGTGACAGGTTCGATACTAGGAAAGGTCCCCTCACATTGGTCAGATCCTGGCATGGCAGGTTGCTAGCTGTGGAGGGTCATCTCTCATTGGTCACACTTTTGGTGTGGAGTATTCGTAGCAGGGAAGTAGCTCGTCTTATTGGCCATATCTTCAGATGGATAGTTTGTTGCATGTAGGAAGTCCCCACAATGGTTATTTCTGTAGATGTAGTGTTCACACCATGGAAGAAGTTGCACACATTGGTCATTGTCTTACAGTAGGTGCACGGTTCACACCAGGGAAAACGTTTGTGCCTCCGGTGGATTTCTAAGGTATAGTGCTCATAGCAGAGAAGGGTACAACTTTATTACCCATGTATTCTAGCTGTGGATGAGGCCTTCTTATTGGTAATGTCATTGGGTGGCACGTTACTAGCTCAGGAGGCTTCTTTCATGAGTCACATTGTTGCTTAGAGGGTTCCTTGGTAGGGAAGGAGAATGGTCATGCTCCACTGTTGCAAAGTCATTGGTCTCCCCAGCTGCAAATTTCAGGCCGCGAGAAGCCCCTCAGATTGGGCGAATGATAGTGTAGTTGCGGGTCTCTTAGTGTGGCGCGTTCCTAGTCAGGGAGGAGCCACATTGATCATATTCTGTGGTGGCCTCCAAGTCAATAGGCATGCCTCTGATTGATTGGTCGTACAGCGGCAGAGTCACTGGTGTCCTGAAGAGTCAATGGTGTCCTGAAGAGGTGGATGCCTGGGGACTCTCTGAGCTGTCAGATGGCTGCCGAACCACCTTCGTCTTGCGTGGCAATCATCCTGGCTGCAAAGAGGAACAATGAGGCGGTGATGACCTCCGCAGTGAGGGAGAGCCATGCCAGCCCCATGGACCACCCAAAGCTGATGTGCACATTGTCAAAGCGCTGAGAACTGTACATGCGGACCGACTCAGTAAACCAGGCCTTTGAGTAGCTGATGTAGACGCAGATTCCCGAGAGAGTCAGCGTACCTGAAACACAGAGAAACACCATCAGGGGAGACTGGACATAGACAGCATCAACACATTGGTCAAGCAATCAGAAATGCACAGACACAGAATTCAGGGGCTCTCGGAAAGAAACAGGTAGGCCTTGAGGAGGCAGGAGGTGAGTTGGAAAAACAGCAGACTACAGGGATAGGTTTCAAGTGGATAGAAAGAGAGCGAGAGAGAGGTGAGAGCAAACAAACACAGTAAGAGGACAGGGGGTGGTCAGAAGTACAAAAAACAAGCCCGAATTGGGATCAGAAACTCGACGACACATTAGGGGACATTGAAACATAAGAGAAGTACAGAAACTGGGGTGGCGAGCAGGACTTCGGCTAATGGTAGGGTGATCAGACGTCCTGGTTTTACCAAGACAGTCCCGGAATTGGCTCCTACATCGCCCTGTCCCGACAGTTTTTTTAATTTAAAAACCCCATCCTAGTTTTGGGGAAAAGGTTGGTGCCAGTCCCGATTTTTATAGAAAGGAAGCGTCAGCAACAATTAAAAAGTAACTATACATTAAAATACACACAGAATTTTGTCAAGGCAGGCTGTGCTCAAACCCCCAACCTTGTAGGTATCAGGCACACAAATTAACTGAATGTGTCACGGAGACCGATTGGTAAATGGGTGATCAACAAGACTTGTAACATGTATGAAAGCAAAATCTCTTTTCATTATTAATAAGATTACATCGATAGTCAATAGCATGCAATTTATAGGGGCTGGGGCAGTCCTGGGAATACTAGGGGATAAGAGGGGAAAGGGAGGACAGTTTGAGGAGTGTAGTCCTTCTTTTATGTTGATGGTTGTCCCAGTTTTTCGTCTTGAAAATCGGGTCTCCCTAGCTAATGGGGGTCAGAACAAGAGACAGCTGCTTGAAGGGTTCGAACAGCGGTTGGTTTATAAGAAATGAGGAGAGGTCAGCATGGATCGGAAATAAATAGACCAGCCAATGGATATTGAAAAAAAGAGACAGCAAAGGTCGTGGGAGTGTGGAGGCCTGGAAACAGACCTGTCTCAAACAGTCATAAATAGATTGGAAACGGGAGAGCAGGCAGGGGGATGGGAAGCACAGCAGTCATGGGGAACACAAAAAAAGGCAACAGTGAGGAGGTGACGCACAGAGACGGTGGAGGTTCAAAAGCAGCAGCCAGAGGCTAAATGAACACACAAACAGTGCTCACTAAGGGTTGAAAACACAGAGACAGCCACCAAGTGACGGGGTACAAAACAAAGACGGTAGCAGTCGAGCAGAATCGTCCTCAGATACAATTCAAGGGAGATTGGATATACCCGAATTGCAAATTACGCAGTAACCACCAACCTTTGCACGTCTGTGCATGTGTGTTCCCCCCCGCGAAATGTTCACATGTGTCTAGCCAGGCAGATCCACGTAACACACGCATTTTACACTTTGTATTGAAAAAAGTGCAAGTGCTTCCCACAAATTACGCTTACAAGCGATGCACGGAAGGTGCTGGAACAGGACGCTCCGCAGGGACGTCATTTCACCAAAATGCCAGGGGTAGCGGAAGTGACATCACACTACCCTTGACCCCCCTGATGACATCACAGGAAGTGATGTCATTTGACCCTGCCCCGAAGTGATATAACGGAAGCGATGGAATGCGACCTTTCCCTCGTTGACAAAACAGGAAGTGGCATCACATAGCACTGTACACTACGAAAAATATGGTAACGATATCACTATAACATTTGATGTAGATTTCATACAAGAATGGATCGCCATATGTATCATTAAGATTAGTGTATATAGGCCCATATTACTAAACTACTGTGAATGCAAGCAGACATCCATGACCAAATGATAATGAGGTGTTATTATATAGCACTTACGCTTAAGCGCTTTATATAGAAAAAATATACACCCAATATCACCCAACCTGTGTTGGTACTCATTTATCGACCTCAGAAGATGAAAGGCTGAGTTGAGGCATTTAAAACAGACTAAATCAGTGACTCACCCCCTGAAGTGTGCCTGAAATAAACCTTTAATGAGTCTAGCAATTATTGTATAGAATTCCAGAAAGACACATTGGGCCTCATTCCGAGTACGGCGCTAACCAATGGCGCTATTAACGCCTTGGTTGACGCCGTACCCGGACCGGCAGCACCTTGGTGGATGGCGGAATCACCGCCCCATTCCAAGGTTGGCGGGGCGGTGATTCCCCATTCACCAAGGCTCTTCCCCATTCCCAAATGAGCCCCCATAGGGCTCAAAGCAGGCGTTAAGGGCGAGGGCGCAGAGGGAACTCGGAGTATGGCGGTAAGGGATTACCGCCACCGGTCTCGTTACCGGTGGCCGCTATCCCTTACAGCCATACTCGGAATGAGGCCCATTATTTGGTATTCCTATTCTTTCTTATTTAGGATCAGTGTTGAAAGTGTTAGACTTGTGGCACTCCTGTTCTTATTTTTCTTCTTTTTTTTTAAAGGGGCCTGATCAAGAAAGCCAGCCACGCCAGAAGTAAAGAGTGACATGGTGCTGGCCACAGCCCAGGAGCTTGCATTACCAAAAAATTAAAAAATACGTTATTTTTTTTTCGTTTTTTTTTATTTAGAGGTCGCATGGGAGACCACAGAGGTCGCAAGGGAGACTGATGCTCCAGCAAAAATACTTATAGCAGCCTTGTCCCGAGGCTCAGGGACTTGCCCGTAAGCCTGGAAGTGGCATAGTGCGGGGAACTGATAGCGAGCAGGCAGGTGTATGCAGCAAATGACCCATACATAGCATGCATATGCAATGACAGACCCATAAACAGGGTAACGTGGGAGCACATAGAACGTAAGCTTTATTACACCAAGCAAAATACTCATAATTAGCCTGAGGGCAGAAAGACACCCCAGTGTGCTAGCTGGGAGTCCAGTGGCCCCAACCAGTCCTGTTGGTGGCCGTCCATTTGTCTCCTTTGTTGTGGGGACAGGTGTGCTCCTTATCAGGTAAGTGTTACCTTCCTTCCCCAGGCCCAGGCACCTGTACGTCTGGTGTTTTCCTTTGTTTTGGCCTGGCCACCTCCCTGCACACATTGGTGCAAAAGAAATGGGACGTTTGGCTGCCCCCTTTCCCCTCTGTCATGAAGGAGGCACTGACTTCCTCCCTTATTTCCACAGCCAAGTTTATTTGTCTGGTCCTTCCACCTACAGTTCCCAGTGTAATGAGAGCCAGCACGGGCTCCGATAGAGGACACTAGCCTCTACACCAAGCATCTCTACTGAACAGGGTGCGCTGCTCCACTCTTCCCCTCCATTTAGCCTGATGGACTCCCTGTGGGCTGCCTGCCTATGGTCCAGACTTCTGCACCTTGCCTAATCCACCTTGGCTCAAAGGGTTCCAGCCCCCAGCAACTTCTCACATTCTCTGAGACGGTCCGATTTTGGACCTCCACTTCACCACCCACTACGCCGCAACTCCGTCCGAGCTAGCAGCAAGTGTTGCTATCAGCTTTAGAGTGACCTGACTCTCATGGCCCCAAAAGAAGGCTCCCATCATCTCAGCCGAAACGTCCGCAGCACCCATGCCCACTTCCCTGGGCACTTACAAATGTCTGCACCGATATCTCTAACATAACATTTAGACGTAGACCTATCATGAGGTCATATTCGACCTATCACAAGGTCCTATTCCAGCCGGGCACAGGAGATTCTCAACCAAAGTCTCCCTTTCAGAAAACTCATTTAGACTCTGTGTCCATCGAATTTGTTTTCATGGTGCTTCACCCTATTGATGAGTTGTGTTTTATATGTTTATGCTCAGTCACAATGCCTTGAAATTCTCATGTTTATGTATCTCACTTTGGGCCCAACTGTTTATATGACTAATTGCTTTAAAAAAAGTTAAATAATCAGCTAAATAATAAAAAGCTGTTTAAATACATCTGAATGTTCATGTGTTTTCACAGGTAGCTTTCTTACGGGACAAATGCTCAATTCCCCATTTAGATGTGTCTTCACAAGGGTTTGAACAAACTTGCCTTCAATTATTGCACCCCCAGTTACAGCTCCAGTGTAATAAGCCTGGAAGTGGCATAGTGCGGGGAACTGATACCGGGCAGGTAGGTGTATGCAGCAAATGACAACTCCCTAATCCATACATAGTGTGCATATGCAATGACAGAGCCAGAAACAAAGTACGGTGCGAAAACATAGGACGTAAGCTTCATTACACCAAATACTCATAATAAAAAACACTGATAATAAACCATGTGCAATATGCTTTTGGGGAATATGCCATAAGGTAAGCGGGGGCCCTGCTTCATCGTAGGGCCAACTCGAGGCTGATCCCTGCCATTACCGTGAGGGGGTACCCACCAACTCAGATCCCACCAAAAGTACCTTATATGCCTTCTCTTTCTGTCAATGTCCCAAAAATGTTCATTGTGCAAATCTCCATGCCCACAATTGAGAGATGAACCCCGTCTTGGTGGAACAATTTGTTGATATTCAAAGAAATTGCCCCCTCTTTGGTCAACTTGAGGCCGGTGTACGAGCAGAAATTGCTTAATGCTTTGTTTAATTTCCTTCTGGATATTTCCATTGCTTTATTCGAGTCTACTCACTGCTAGTGCTGCCCAGGTAGCATCTCAGAGACTATGACCTCTGTCTGTCTCCATCACTCTGCAATCCGCCTAAGTGAGGTGCCCAGTTCCCCCAAGAGTGCCTTCCTTCCCAACTGTGTCAAATTATTGCCCCCTAAATGAATTACCAGAAATTCGGGGTGCAGGTCCCTGACCCCTTAAAGATCGGCTAACCATGCCAGGTGTGCCCCACCAAGATGTAATTGTTCTTTGAAAATGTAGACCCTCGTGTGTGTCCACCCGGCATCTGCTTGCTCTTGCCACAAAAGAGTGGCCCATAATCCAAGCTGACTTAAAGGGGAGGTGGTCTGTGGGCAGAATTAAATTAATTATAGTCTGATGTATTTCTTATAAGCCCTAGATTTCCAACCCCAATTCCTTTGATTGCTTTCTCTTCCATTGCTCCCATTCAAGCTGAGATTGCTGCTCCAATCCGGAAAGAATGTGAACCAAACTCTGCGGGATCCCAGCCTGATTGCCTTTTTAAGGACAGTTTGCAATTGGAGCCTGCCGAGGGCCTTGCCATTTTTATGCCTAACAGTTGCCCACCCGCTTCTGGGTGTATGCAGAGTTATGCTCTGGTGGTGCAAATGGGGCAGTACCTCTTGTCGTCTATACAGTACAGATTAATTATTCTCCCTTTTGCCAGCTGATGTGTTTGGGATCTACTTCATCTAATGGCTATGCGTTCCCTGCCCTGTGCTAGACCTTCCTCGGAGTGGGTGTTTTCACCAGTGTTTTGCTGGTCTTAAATGCCCAGAATAATGTAATGGGAATGTGGCCCTGCATAATGTTTTCTCGTGTGTGTCATTGCATACCTTGTGCAAGATGTCTATTACATTGTTTAGCTTTTCAAAGTTTAAGGGGCACCTTGTGTCTTTCTTAACTTCCCCCAATTGGGCCCAGCCTTTTAATGCATACTGTGTCAGCGAGCTGTGTGTGGGGTCCACTCCCCCCGTGATAACCTACTATAGGAAGAGACAGCCGCCAGATGTGATGATGCCCAAGTGTTTTTCTTCTTGTTTTGTTTGAATGCCCATTCAAGGCAATCATTCGCATGCCTTTCCTGGATATCTCTGATGTTACCAACCTTGGTTATTTCGCCAAAAACCTTTAGGCATTTTCTGTAAAGTTTGGCCATTTTATTGGACCAATTCATTTCGTGCCAGCTCCCCCAAAATGCCTGTGGGCTCACCTGCCTCTGCTGGATGGGTTGCTTTGAGGCCTGCAGCACCCTTTCTTTTGTATGGATGTGAA
The DNA here is from genome assembly GCF_040938575.1 of Ambystoma mexicanum. Classification (NCBI taxonomy): domain Eukaryota; kingdom Metazoa; phylum Chordata; class Amphibia; order Caudata; family Ambystomatidae; genus Ambystoma; species Ambystoma mexicanum. The sequence continues at coordinate 1,053,624,890 of NC_090926.1, forward strand.
ATCAGTTGGCTTTTCCTAATATCGTCCATATTTCTTCTGTTACTGCTCTCATCAGCAAATCTGCTTGAGGATGCATTGCTTTGAAGGTGTGTAGCTGAAGACGAGATCATGTATCAGCAGCGTCATTATTCTTGCCAGCAATATGTCGGGCTCTTGTCACAATGTCGTAATTCAAGCCAGGCTTAGTTATTTCCCTCAGTACTGTAAGTACCAGCTGGCATGATGTGGACCCCTTGTTTATGACGTGCACCTCCGGCATGTTGTCAGACCAGGTAATCAGCTCTGTATTAATCAGGGTGGCACCCCATATGTAGACAGCCATCCATATGAGAAACATTTCCAAAAACGTGATGTTTTTTATCCGACCTCTGTTTCGCAAAAGGGTCCGCCAATGCCCCGAGCACCATTTGTTACCAAAGCAAATTCCAAAACCCTTGCCACTTGAAGCATCCGTGAATAGGACTCTTTTGTTGCTATCATTCACAGGCGTGCGCCAAATGATTTTACCATTAAGGTTTTTCAGAAAATCCACCCAAACTTCCAGATCCTTCCAAATTGTGCTGCCTAGCCTTATGTGATGGTGCTTTTTTGTTGCCACTCCCAATTTCATCTCAAGGCTTCTGTGAAAAACCCTCCCTTGTGGCATAATTGAGTTAGTTTGCCTGCTAGGAATTGGATTTCCTTCAATGTCGCCTTGTTTCTGTTAGTTATTTTCCTGATTGTGTCTAGTAAATCGGCCACCTTCTCCCGTGGCACGCGACTTTCCCCCTTGCCTGAATCAATTTCTATTCCCAGGAAAGCCAACATCTGTGTTGGCCCCAATGTTTTGTGGCTAGCTAGTGGGATCCCTAATCCTGTAATGATTATCTTAAATTTACTAAGAGCTGTGGTACACAAATGGGATCCTGCAAACAAAAGGTCATCTAGGTAATGGCCAACTAAGGCCCCCGGCACTGCCTTCTAGTCCACTTTAAAGGGAATTCACTTGTTCAAAATGGCACAGCCAATAGGAAAGCATTTATTAAAATATAATTGACTGTCAAAACAGAGCCACGGGAAAGCACTCACATGATATGATGGATATTTCCCATCTGTGAAAGGTACAGTGAACAAAAAGCAAATGGCTGCGAACTCTCAAAGTGGTTAAAAACCACGGAACAGGTTATCATGCTGCGTTCTTTCGAGAGAGGGGCGCCTGCTACCTTTTTTGTATTTTTGGAAGGAACTTGGGTTTGGTCACCCTAAGTTACCTGGGGGCAACCAGACGTGGACTCCCTGCTCACCGTGCCAGAAAGGCACAGCTCCACCTCACTGATGAGGCCCAAGAAGTCTGAAACACGTGTATGGGGTTGCTGTTGGTACTTTTGTTCAGAAGGAAATTGCCATAGCATATCGGTGCTGGACTGCCCATGTGGGCGGGACAATGACTGATATGCAAATGTATATTTCCCATCTGTGAAAGGTACAGTGAGCAAAAAGCAAATGGCTGCAAACTCTCAAAGTGGTTAAAAACCACTGAACAGGTTATCATGCTGTGTTCTTTCGAGAGAGGGGCGCCTGCTACCTTTTTTGTATTTTTGGAAGGAACTTGGGTTTGGTCACCCTAAGTTACCTGGGGGCAACCAGACGTGGACTCCCTGCTCACCGTGCCAGAAAGGCACAGCTCCACCTCACTGATGAGGCCCAAGAAGTCTGAAACACGTGTATGGGGTTGCTGTTGGTACTCTTGTTCAGAAGGAAATTGCCATAGCATATCGGTGCTGGACTACCCATGTGGGCGAGACAATGACTGATATGCAAATGGATATTTCCCATCTGTGAAAGGTACAGTGAACAAAAAGCAAATGGCTGCGAACTCTCAAAGTGGTTAAAAACCACGGAACAGGTTATCATGCTGCGTTCTTTCGAGAGAGGGGCGCCTGCTACCTTTTTTGTATTTTTGGAAGGAACTTGGGTTTGGTCACCCTAAGTTACCTGGGGGCAACCAGACGTGGACTCCCTGCTCACCGTGCCAGAAAGGCACAGCTCCACCTCACTGATGAGGCCCAAGAAGTCTGAAACACGTGTATGGGGTTGCTGTTGGTACTCTTGTTCAGAAGGAAATTGCCATAGCATATCGGTGCTGGACTACCCATGTGGGCGGGACAATGACTGATATGCAAATGTATATTTCCCATCTGTGAAAGGTACAGTGAGCAAAAAGCAAATGGCTGCAAACTCTCAAAGTGGTTAAAAACCACTGAACAGGTTATCATGCTGTGTTCTTTCGAGAGAGGGGCGCCTAGTACCTTTTTTGTATTTGTGAACTGGTAAAAGCCTAAAAGCAGATTGTACGTTTGCTTTTCCCATTTGTGTATTCCTTCCCGCCAATCTCACTATGTCCACTGCTTCCTGAAAGCTACTATATGAAACTTCTGCCTCTGGCAGAAATTCCATCATTCACTGAGCTGCCCTGAGGGTAGGACAAGTGGTGGATTGGCCTGAATTTACCTTCCTCTTTTTGGGTACTAGCCCCAACGTGAAGCATATAAACTCTGTGAAAGGGATTTTGTCAAAAGGACCCTCCACCTTGCCTAGGTACAATTATTTCTTTATTGTTGCCCTAACTATTTCTGGGTGAGTCATGATGGATTTCAGGTTATTGGGGATGTGCTGTGAGCCTTACCCTCTGAATCGTATTATGAAACCTTCTCTGAAACCTTTTTCAATACCATTTCTAGCTGTGACATCCAGAAAATGTTGAAACCATTGTGTCATTTGTCCAACTTAACTGGGGGTGCCCCTAATGCAAATTAGGGTGTGTTTCCCCTCTGGGGTATTGGGGCCTTGTCGGGGGTGGGGGGTTGGATTCTTAGTGAATCTTCCACTGCCATGGTCTCCTCCATATGTGCTACATTGGTGTTTAAATGTACACTTCTTACCCCATCTGCAGAAACCTTTCTGATAGTTCCAGCAGTACGCTGTGTTGTTACCCCTTGAATCCCTTTGGTTATGTGCAGCTGCATATGTGTGATTCTGTTGCCTATTTCTATGCCCCCATGGGACAGATTTCCAAAAGGGTTGTTTGGATCTGTTCTGAGGTGATGTGCCTCCTTGAGTTTTTTGTGTGTTGCAGTATCTCGTAAAAACCCCTCTTCTGTCCCTGGAAATCATTCCCGTGCTTGTTACTATGCATGTTATGTGGAGCGTTTTCTTTAAATACATGAAACATATATAATTTAGAATCTTCCTCTTCCGTACTTGAATCTGGGAATGTTTGCATCTCATTCCTAAATCCCCTGTCATAATTTAACCAGGCTTCCTCCCCAAGTGTATTGTGTATCTGAAGGATCATGTGGTGGTGTGCTACTAAAGCTGTGCCCCCTTTGGGGAACGTTTCTAGAATGATTGTGGATAGGATGTGAAAAGCTACCTCCCAGTTTTGTAAGGTTCTTTCCACCTTATGTCTCTTAGCTCTCTCCTTCTCTTCCTCTTTTCTGTCTATTTTTTACGTCGTCAAAACCCATTTCTTCATACTCTAATAATGAAAATATCTCAATGAATTACTTTTTTCCAAATCTTTATTTTAATTTTGGATTCAGTATGCCAGACAAGTGCCTTTTTTATTTTTTGTGAATATTCTTCCCTGCTGTCCACCAAATTTGGTGGTAGCGTGCCCTGGGCCCTCTTTACCCCCATTTGCATTTGGCCCTGAGCATGCTGTTAAATGGTCTTGTTCATCCTCGTTACAGGTGTCAGTCATAATCTGTACTTTCTTCTTCGCTAGTGGAGCCGTCCCTGTCCCTTCTATTTTTTTAATCTTTCCCAGCCCCTGTTCCCCCTTCTTTATATCACTGCAACAATTGCTCTAAAATCACTGATCACTGCCAATTCCTTTAGGACAGTACCTGGTTTCTCTTTTTTTTTCTTCTTGCATTGCCTTCCGTTGTCACAGGCATGCTGATCACATCCTGGCGCTTCCCTGTCCTAGTCTATGCCTCTTCTTCCTCTCGGTCTTCTTGGGACCGGGTGGCTGTTTCACCCATTCCTCCTCCCGGGGTGACCTCTCTGAGCTTCTTCCTTACTGCATCCATGCCCTGGGCCTATTCCGTCTCCTTAGTCCACTTCTCAAGAGCAGCCTCTCTTTAAGACTGCAATTATTAGCCATGATGCGGCGTGTCAGCCGTTTGTAGCTGCTGTTGTACTGTGATAACTTCTCTCAGCCAAAACTAGCAGGATTATTATAATTGTTCTTTTTATAAACATACTTCAAAAATAAAGGAAGTCTGTTGTTGGCTACTCCAGCACGCGCAGTGGAATATGTAAACCTTTCCGCTGGTTGCTCCTGCCTTGACGTATTCGCTGGCTTTGGCTGCTTTCTAGTACATTTCAACAGCCTCAAAATATTTCTAATATTGTTCCTCTGTAAAGCACTTAAATGCACATGGTTGCCATGTTGTCTTACTGCACAAAACACCCAGACTCGCTTATGGTGGAAAAGGTTGCTTTACTGTGACAGGCCAAAGCTTACAAATAACCTCTTACCTGGCTCCCCTGGCCTTACAGACTAACAAAATATTTAAACAACCAATTATTAATTCAACACTTACATTTTCCTTAACAAATAAATAATTAAATAGTTCCTCTTCCACCCTAACTATCCCTTGATCCCTACTGTCTCCTTACCACTTCTCAAGGCGTTCCGCTTTCTCCCCGGGGCCAGGCCCCTCCAGGTTCAATACCTGTTCCCCGGGGTAGCCCGTTTGTGCAAACAGCACCACCCCCATCCTTGCCCGCGCCATTCCCCCATTGTACTTCCCTCCCCCCACATCTAAAGGGGCCATGCCCCCGGCAACAGAAAAACCCTCTCCTGAGGTGTTCTTTCTGCCCCACCCTTACCCTTTCCTTCTACTTCCAACTCCCTACTATGTCTCCCACTAGCAAAGTCAAATCCACCAGAGAGTAACTATTCCCGAAAACTGACAAGTGGACCCCATCCTCTCTGAAGATCATGAAACCTTCATAAACTATTTCCTTATGTTCCAAAACATTTACTGCCGCCGATGCACAAAATATTTCCATCTCTCTATTTATTCCCTTCCTTGTCCTCTCTTTTGCTCCCTCACTTCTCGCTCCCCTCCAAACTCTCTGCGGCAACAATTTAGTCCAAACTACACATGCTTGGGGCCACATTTCCTTGACCCATACCAAATCCCTTTTCATTTTTCTAAGAAGAGCCACACTTGTATCTCTTACCAGGTCATTTTCCCCTGCATGAATGATCACCCCTTCTGGAGACCCATAGCGTTCCCTCAACCCTGCTGGCATAGGCAGCAGTTGATCCCAGCGAAGCCCCCCTAAACCAGACCATCTTACCAATGCCACTTTGTAACTTCAACCCAATTGCCTGCCAAAAACCCTTTTTTCTGCCTCCTTCCCATCCCACTTAACAATAGATTGGCCCACGATCCATATCTACGGCATATCCCCAGGCCTCCGAGCAGCATCTGAAAAAGAAATTACAATATCACTTACAAATCACAACCATTCCACCACATTAGACACTCTTGGGATAGTACAAAACATGCTTTAAACGTCCCCTTTACCCAGATCTCTGACATACCCTTTGCATCTCCCGGACTTCCAACGCCCAAAACTTTTCACCTTATCCTCAGATAATCCCAACCTGCTACCTTCAGATGCTGCCCACATCCTGAGTACAAAACTCTGCCTTTTCCCCTACCACTACTAAAACCTTTCATAGCACCCCCAAATCTTGCACCGCTGATACTGCCGCCCCATCCTCATGTGGAAAAACCAAACCTGTCCTCCCTTTGCAACGCTCCTTCCATGCCAAACCTTTCCGAACCAGGCACAACTCCTTGCTCCCTCGACCCAGTAAAACCCAAGAGCCCTTCCCTTTTTCATCTGTCTTAGAACTCTTGATCTTGATGTCCAACCCTAACTCAGTAAAATGAACATCCCCACAATGTAGTCTACTTACTCCACTTTTTCCCCCCACCAGCTCAGAAACCCTAAAGGCCCCAAAGAATAACCATGTAAAGCAATTTGCAAACAATTCTCCTTCCCAAGCCGACCAGCAAACCCCGCCCCCCCTGCACAGCCTGGCACAACCTTTTTAGCAGTTCCGCCGATACCGGTCTCCTCTTGTCCTTTTCCCTTTTACTTTCCCTTGCCCATCCTTCCAACATCCTGTTCGCCATTCCTCCACCACTCGGCTGAAAACCCCAAAACCACTTCCCATAGAACGCGATCCCTGCTAACTTCCCCATTATTGTTGCCTTAGACCAACCCCTATCAATACACCTCAAGAGGAAGTTAGTGACATCATACCTTCTCCGCTCTTCTGCATCCCCCATACCCTTCCAACTACGAGCTCCCCCTCCTATAAAATCCTCTCAAGCTCTCCTGTATGACTCTATAGATGCCTGAGCAAGCAATCCTGCCACCAATGCAAGCGCTCTCAGCTTCCTATCTTCCAGAGCTCCTCCGGAATCCGCTGCCCCTCCTGTTCCACTTCTGGAGCCAAACCACGGAATCTCTGCCATTGAAAACGAGATAATGCATCAGCGATAATGCACCACCTCCACATTTTCCTTGGCAGACTTCAAATTTTCTGCCCACCGACGCACCCTTGGTCCCTGGTAACCCAGCCTGAAACCATAATAAAAACCTTCTCCCAAAATCTGAGCCCCTTCCCTGTTCGGGTAAAATTCAACCACTTCTCCAACACATCCAATTTAATTGGCGTAAAAGCCTTTCCCCATAGCCCCTCTGCCGGATCCTCTCCCCCTCCCCCGTCTCCTTGTTGGAAGCACTGCATGAGTGGGTGCTTCCCTGCACATTTGCTACATTCATGTCTGGACCTACATAAGTTCCTTGTGCTGCCGTCCTTATTAAATGCCAAACATGCCGCTGAGGGTTGCCCTCTGCCTCCTCCCCCTGCCCCCTCCTGGGCGGGGCGACCAAGAAAGGGCCGGAAAGGCACAGGCAAACCACTTACTGTGTGCAATGTCGGGGCAGGCCTCGTTGGTTCCATCCACTGCAGCCATAAATCCATGTTTATTTCCCCCATACAGCCTGACTGTCCTCTGCCATCCTTGCTCTAAATTCTTCGTCGTAACGCACCCACGCAAAGCCACCAAAACTTGTAAATGCCTTTCTAATCACATCCATATATTTTAACAGAGCCACACAACGCTCTGGAAATTTCTCGCACTAGACACTGGCATAGATAATAAATGCTGATGTCCAATTTTCAATTGTCATTGGGACCCTTGGGTGCGATGCCAGTTCTCTCTCCTCTTCCTTAAAACCCTCCTTTGCTCTCACTTTCCTATGAAGCAGCTTAAAAACATCCGCAAATTCCCCTGCCTGAATCTTTTCCTTAGTTGCTGTCATCAAGTGTGCTCCCAGGGGTTTTGTGATGCCCATGTATGGTAGCTTTTTCTCTTTACCCTTCACTTCAGCCTCCTTTTCTTTTAAAACCTATAACTCGACCGCCGATGGCTCAATCACCTTATATGTCTGTATCTCCACCGAGCAATTTTCTTTTTCACCCACCAATGCTCCAATAGTCTGCACACCAATCTCTCTCCTTACCCCTTGCAAACCGGCACCTTCATTTCCTGCCCCCATTCTCGTGTCCCCCCTCTGCCATACAGTGGCCCAGTCCCTTTCCCGCTCACCTCTTTCCGCCCTGCCATCGCCCATCTGTTGCCTGACCTCCACTCCGATGCTCCGGGGACAAAATATGTCAGCAGTCTCACCCAGCCAATTATTCCCCCGACCACTTGCCCCCAACCCCCTTGTTCCTGTCTTTCACAATCCCTTCTAAAGTCCCTTCTCGTTCTCCCCCTCTTTCTCCCCGCCCTATAACCTTCATCCTCCCACTTCTCCACATATTCATCCATTCTGTCTTCATCACCCCTGAAATACCATTGCTGATGCGAGCTCATGCTCGGGTTGAGTAGATTCTCTTCTTGTGAGCCTGGGGCGTCCACCCCACCACTCCTTTGGCGTTTTCTCAGCGGGCTGCAGAAACCCCTTCCTGGTCCTCTTCTCTCCGGCGAGGTGTGCTCTCCTCCACCCTGCTGTCTTCGTCGCTGGGGGCCGTGCTGCGCCCTCTAGACTGTCCTCGCGCCGTTCGAGGAGGGGCCGTTCTTAAACGCTCTCCATATTCATCCTCTGAAAAAGCGGGGGCTGCTCTGGGCCCTCCACCCAGAATCCTCCTAGCCAGGGGGGGCGTTCCGCGCCCCTCCCTAACCTCACTAATTGATGGGGACCGCTCCCTCCTTCTCCCATCTGCACTCTTCTGCAGGTACTTACCCCCTTTGCCCTTGCCCCTCTGCCCCGACACCCCTCTCTGCACCCCAACCCAGACAACTTCATGCTCCGCTCTGCCTACATTTTTCAGGGAACTCCTGACCTCCCCTGCATCCTCCCGATCAATCTCTCCCACACCCATATCCTGCTCCTCACCCAAATACATTTCCCCCCGGACGCCCTCCTGTCAATCTCCATCCTCATCTTCCTCCCCCTGGATTCACCAACCTCTTTTCTAGAAGCCGCAGGGTTACAAGCCACAACTGCCGCGAGAGCCCCATCTGCTGCTGCCCTCCGCTTCGGCCTCCCCCCCCCTTTCTTCCACTTCCCCGTAACCTCAATCATAGCCCCCTCCAGCTGGGCCTTGGATGCCCTACTAATAATCTCCAAAGCCTCCCTAAGGGCCTTAGCATCCACCAGGCCCTTCTTCTTAGCACCCTGACCCACCATCTAGCAGTGCAACTGCGCACTTGCGCACTGCCCCGCTGGACTTCCTAGCTAGTCCTGAGCCTTTCCCCTAAACAAAAGTAAAAGAGGTGTCTCAGTGCTAAACTCTACAGGAATGGCCCCGTTCAGATAAACCGGAAAAACTTTAGAAAATTATTGAAAATTGTGGAAGACCAAAGTAATAGGTACACCACAAATATATAATGTACTAACAACTTATAAACTTATAAATACCTACTAAAAGTAACCATGCAGGACCCAAGAGGAGAAAATGCAAATTAATAACCTAAAAGGAAAAACGACCAAAGCCTAAAATTGTATATAATTATACCTGTTAGCAGAAACTAATAATAGAGGCAATTAAAAGATAGGGCCCAAAGGTGGCTAATAAGGCAGCTAAAACTACTCCCCAGCCCACCTGCCTGTCACCAAGTAACGCTGTCCAATACAGAAAAACTCCTAATGCGGTACTCCTAACGGAAAGCTCCGTTCAACTAATTAACAAACATGTGGCCCCTTTAAGAGAACAGAAACGCCACCTCTGGCGCTCACATGTCTCCCCATGAAAAAACACTGGGAGCTGTTGTGGGCTGCCTCCGGTCTCCGGGACAGCCCACAGATGGTGTCCGGATCACCCGACAGATTCGACACGCCGGCGGGCAACCGGCATATCACGAGTAGGGAGGCACCCTACGGCGCCCGGTGCCACCGGGCGCAGGACCCACAGTGTGGGGGTGTCACCCCCAGTCCTAAGTGGTCACGGCTCCGAGGGCACTCGGGCCGCGCCGTACACAAAGCCACGGCCACGTGGCAGGCCCACAACCTGTTTCGACACACAGACACGAGTTGCCACTTCCTGGGGCTCTGCCCTCGCAGCGCCAGCAGAGCCCCTTTTATTAGATGAGCACGTGAGCATCATGACACAGACACGGCGCTCACGTTTACAAAACAACTAGGCTCCACATAACATCTCTCCTTTATTATAAGCAAACAAAACAAACAAAAACCCACCGCAAACATTTGGTGCATTCCAGTCCGCGCACCACCTAAAAGCTACTAAAGCTCACGCATTTTTGACACTGCAAAACAAACAGGTGTGTTCCAGTCCTCACACCACAGGGCTCTATAACGGGCTCCTCCAACTCAGAAAATCCCGGGATCAAACTGGCCCCCGGCGCCGCTGCAGGACAAGAAGAATATATTCTCTTCGTACTCCACCTCCCCCATATCATGTAGTGCTTCTCGGGGACTCTCCGCCACCTGGACCGCCGCCACCTTGGGGGTCTTTCCCCCCTTCGCCTCATTCCCCTTTGATGCCCCCACCATGCCAGCTGGGGTTGGAGCGAGACACACTCGTGCAAAGTGATCTCCTTTCCCGCACCTTCCACAGATTTGTCCTATCGCCGGGCAGTCCTGTGGGTGTGGAAGATCCCACCCACACTGATGATATATGGTGGCATTGGGGTCTCATTTGGCCAGTCTTCCTTCCTCATCACTCTTCCTCCTGGCCACCTGCCGACAGCCGCTACCTCCTCAACCTTCACTCGCGGCATGGGAACCTCCATCTTTAGGTGGTGTCTAGAGGAGTCCATGACCGAGGCCCGCACCTCCGCCAGTTCCTGGGCCCGGCCAAGCTCCAATATTCGATCGAGGGTCAGCGCTGGGTCCCTCAGAACCTGCTTGCGCAGTTTGGTGGAGCTGCAGCCATAGATTATCTGCGCCCGGATCTCGTCCTCCTCGAAATTCCCCAGGTCACAGGAGAGTGCAATTCCACGCAGCTTCCCGTGGAATGCATCGAGGCTTTCCCCTTCCTCCTGCCTCGCACTCCTCATCCTGAACCGTTCATAGTCCCTGTTGACCATGGGTCTGAAATACTCATTCAGGGCTGCGATGGCTGCGTCGTGTGACTGATCTCGGGGCCTTAATGTCTTAAACAGCCTCTGAACGGCCAGTCCGGCAGAGTATAGGAGTGTTGGACGTTTGGCTGCTTCCTTGATCTCCATTGCCGCGAAGTACAGCTCCAGGTTCTCCACCCAGGCCACCCACCGGACTCCCAGGCCGCTCGGCGCAACCAGGATGTCGAAATGGGGTATTGGTGCCAGCTGACCCCGACACATTCCCTCGTCGTCCGACATGCTGAAAGCCGCTGGGACTGCCGAATGCAGTCACTGGTGCTGATAGGTGCCTGCCGTTCTTCCTACCCAGGGGCGCACAAGCACTCCAAGTGGAGCCGCAACCTATAGGGTCTGAGCAGTCACAGCTCGCTGGGTTGATATGACACCCCTCTTAAAGGCAGTCTTTCTATCTATAGTTTCAGGCCCGGATGTTGATGGGCCCACATGCAGTGTGGACCAGCCCAGGCTCCTCACCACCACGGCCTGGTTCTCCCCTTTTCTCTAGGGACACTGCAGGCCGTGTGTCCGTATAGGCCACGCCCCCATCCAGGCAGCTTTGCCAGTCTGATTATACTAGTTCTTTTTTCTTTTCCTGCAAGCCCAGGTGTGGATGGGCCCTCACACCCTGCAGGCCAGCCCAGACTCTTCCCCACCACGGCCCGGGAGTATCTCTCCTTCCCCGCGGGCGAGGCAGAAGTAAGACCCCGCCCCCTGTTTTGCAACTGGGCCTGCACCGAGACCGGCCCACACTGCCCGGCCCGGATGATGATGCTTGGGTCAGGGGGTAGCCGCGACGTCCGCCGTCGCTGAGCTGTGCCCAGTAGGCCAGTGCACCCCACAGCCTTTGCTTCTGGGGGAGGGCCGCCTGGAAATCTCACCGCCACGGGCCCGGATCACTCTGCTCCGCCCCTTTTCTTTGTTGAGCAGTCCACACCGCCGATATGGGCTGAGCCAGCAGGCCCCGCCTACCAGGCTCGGAGCCCACTCCAGCACCCACACGTAATCTCTGGGTGCCGTCCCCTCGCGGCTCCTCCTTGCCTTAGGCACACAGCCACCTTCTTCCAGGCAGCGTCACTCGCTGCACACTGTTGACATCCAGCAGCCTCCACACCATAAGGGCGTGGGGGACCTTTACCGCCTCGTCGCCAGTGTTGTGGGCTGCCTCCGGTCTCCGGGACAGCCCACAGATGGTGTCGGGATCACCCGACAGAGTCGACACGCCGGCAGGCAACCAGCATATCACGAGTAGGGAGGCACCCTACGGCGCCCGGTGCCACCGGGCGCAGGATCCACAGTGTGGGGGTGTCACCCCCAGTCCTCAGCGGTCGTGGCTTCGAGGGCACTCGGGCTGTGCCGCACACAAAGCCACGGCCACGTGGCAGGCCCACAACCTGTTTCGACACACACACACAGACACCAGTTGCCACTTCCTGGAGCTCTGCTGCTCTGCCCTCGCAGCGCCAGCAGAGCCCCTTTTATTAGATGAGCACGTGAGCATCATGACACAGTCACGGCGCTCACATTTACAAAACAACTAGACCCCCACATAACAGGAGCCAGCAAACGTGGCTCGTGCTCTGTCAGCTCAATAAAAAACCTGGGGAGGAAAGGAAAGACAGTGCTCGCTGATGCTGACAGCCAATGCAGGCTGCGCTTCAAAAACCCGGGACACACTCCCCCCCACGGACTGAAGCGCGACACAAATCAGCGCTACGAGAAAGGTAGGAGGTGCCTTATGTACGGCACCTCTATTTTACATTTTTTTTTTTAAATACTAAACAAAACCTAAATGCCCAATAAACTCTACATTAACCTAACCTACCTCACCTACTAAAAACTATACGGACCCTCACAGGGAAAGGCTTTGGAGCAGGCGACCTGTCTGACTCACGTTCCTTTGTAAAGCACTTAAATGCACGTGGTTGCCATTTTCACTTCCGCCCATTGCTGATCTCTTGGCAGGGCTCAGCAATTGCTCCCCTGTTGCTGTGTCTGTTCATCGCAGCCTGAGTGACTGACATTGCGTGGCAGTTCAGCTCCTGTTTGCACTTTCTTTCGCCGTCTGCTATCCCGCCGGGCCCTCCAGCTCGCGCCCAGATGCTCTTTCACATTTGCAGCTTCCCACTGCTGTTTCCTCGCTGCCTGGTGGACGCGGACTGCAATCAGCTGTTCGGCTTGAAACGGGCCGGTTCAGTCTTGTTAGAGCTAATCGCTCTGGTGTGCTTCCCTTCTCTAACGTCGATAATGGAAATCCAGCAGGATTACCTGATGCAGAGTCCTCACAGAATGCTGCAGGACTCCCAGCGGTAATACGTTTCTGCGATCTTCCGGCACTGTGGGCCTGGGTGCTTCCTGCGACCTGCAATTTGGTTTTCTGACACGGATTGCCATGTTTGGCTTGTCTGTTGTTATGCTGCTTGGCCTTGTAGTTGGAGGAAAGATACCAAGTGTTTTTCAAGGATAAAAGCTTCACCAAGCCACCGTGGTTTTTCCTGCACTTCCTGTGCTCTTCCTTCTGCTGCTCTTGCCGTGCTAGAGAAATATGGAGAAGGTGCCTTTGCCCTGTCCTCGTATGGGCAACAATTAGCCTAAGGCCAGAAAGACACCTCATTGTGCTAGTTGGGAGCCTTTGGTCTCCTTTATTGTGGGGACATGTGTACCCCGTATTAGCTAAGTGTTACCTTCCCCAGCTCCTTTTTGGTGTTTCCTTTGTTTTGGCCTGGTCACCTTCCTGCACACATTTGTCCAAAGAAACGGGCCGTTTGGCTGTCCCCTTTCCACTTTGTCATGAAGGAGGCACTTCCTCCCTTCAGCTGTCTTCTTCTTCTTCTTAATTATCGGAGGCGTGGGCGGATCCACACAGGCGCGTCCCCATCCTATAGGATGATGTGCACTGTACCCACTAATTATTATTTAGCTCCATTTAAACTCACAACTCCTCCCACCTCCCAGTCTGCCTCACAAAATCCAACAACACACTGCTCCTCCTCCTGCCTCTCTCCCCATCACCTCTCAGCAAAGTCCTCCCGCTCAGCTCAGCCACACCCAACGCAGTCAACCGAACCCTCATCAATTCCCTCTCTGCAACATGTCTCTCACACCTAATCAAAAAATGTCCCACCGTTTCAGGCACCCCACACACCGCACAGTCCCTTGATTCACGCTTCCCTATTTGAAATAGACAGTCATTCAGCCCCACATGACCTATCCTCAACCGATTCAGCATCACCTCCTCTCCCCTCCTCCATTCTGAACTCCCTGCATCCACCTTTACTGACACCGAACATCCACCTGCCCTTCACCCCACTCACCCACCTCTCCTGCCACTCATCCAGGACCCGTCTCACCATCACAGCTTTCACCTCATCCACACTCAAAGGCAACCTCACATCAATCGTTCCCCTCCTCATACCCTGATCCACCAACTCATTTCCCAAAATTCCACTGTGACTGGGAGCCACGTCTAGACCAGAATATATGTCCTGCAATGTAGAGACATTTGTTTCTTAGGCTGAGTAATGTGACCAATTAAAACTGCAGACCCGCTAACTTCCATTATTCTTTCAAAAGGGTTTCTTACTGAATCATAGTAAGACATGTTTCAAATTTAAACTTTTGAACATACTTACGTTCCCATAATGCTCTCTGCTTTTATGCAAATCGCCAGGATTGCATTCTATGAAGAGATACTATATTGTGTGACCTGGCCTGGGACTACCCCCTCAACTCCGCCCACTCATCCCCCACGGCCCCACCCCTCCAAGGAGGAGAGGGCTCCCCCCAAAAAAGATTCCCATTTCCAGCACTGCTTACAAAGGAATCTGCCTTTCATTAGCAGGTGCCAAAAACAGGAGCCTGACCTAAGCATACATTGATCCTGGCGTAAAAACAAAGGTTTTTGCGAATGGTGTGAGAATGGATGGCGGAAACGGTCATCCCGTTCCATGTTCTAACTCTGCCTGCAAAAATAAAAAAATCCCCTTACCCGGAGGATAATAAAATGTAACGGCTGGCGACAGAGGGTTTAGCACCTTTTCTTGTGTTCTAGGGGTACGCCCCTTAGTAATTAAGGGGATTGGAAACATGCACAGATGGCACGGCGCAGGTTGGAAACCATGCTGTTCATTTTAGACTCCATGTTCGAGGGGACCCCAAATGTGTGCACTTACAAGCACTGCCGGCCAGTGGCGCAACACCATTATGCCGATCGGGCTGGAGACAGACATCTCGGGCAATGTTGACTCGACCTGGTTGACCTCCAGAGCCTTGGTGGGACAGAACAGTGCAAGAAATTAAACGGCCCCTGGGATTCGCTGTTAACAAAGGCCCTGCAATTACTAGCCTAAAGCATTTCACTGTCAGCACCTGCTTTCTTTCATATGCATACCTTTTTAGGCACTTGTAATTGTGATGTTGGGTTAGCATGCCAGGGGAGGAATTGGAAAGGTAGAGAGGGGACAGGAGACCCCTCATTCTCACAGCAGTCCTTACGTGGGTGCTTTCAGCGGTAATGGGCAGAGTTAACTGCTTTTAACACTGAAGCTTCACCAGCATTGTCGCATTGGCACGTGCAATGAAGTTAGATGCCCGCACACAAGTTAGTTTGGCCCTCCCACACATTCCGTGAAGTTTGCGCTTACCCCAACATCGGAAGGGTTATCCCCTACACCACTGAAAACCTAACCTAGATGCACCCCTGGAAGACACTGATGCGCGCTCTTGCTATTGGCAGAGAGGTGAGGAGGGAAGCCTTTCCTGAAACTGGGGCATTCAAGTTTTACTGTGTTTGTGCAGATGCAGAAAAATGTACTTGCACAAATGCAGTGAAACTTTAAAGCTGCTACTTTCAAGACTTCTGTCGTCAGTCTTCCTCAGCAAAAGCAAATGCTCACATGAACCCCCTCCCCACGGATGCGAGCCAACATATAACCACATTATGTGTACTTTGGCATCCGAGGGCATGGGGGGCTTATGAGAACACTTCCTTTCTCTTCAGCATGTGTAGAATAGCATTGTGTGTGGGGGCATAATAACCTTGTATATTTTTTTTACTACGGGCATCCATAATACAGTAGGCATGGCATCTCTTATCACATGGCTACACTGGCATTTTGGTGCAGCCAGTCTTGTCATTTATCACTGTGGCATGACCTTATAGGTACAAGTGTTATGATGTACAATCTACTTTGTTATCTCAAGAATATTTTTCACAAGTTGCTGTCCATGACACATAAAAATGTTCAAAGCAACTAAATGTGTATGTTGTCTTTAAATCCAATAACTGTCATTCTTACTGGCATATTGCACTTTAAAATGTACCATTTGATGCTTGGTGCCCACACTAGACAACGCTTGGGGGTAAGACAGAGGGGTAGAGCCTTCATGTTAGCCACGCCTAGTTTTTTTAAATGGCCCCTCCCATCACCAGTTGGACCCCCCACCCCTGAAATGTAGGTTTTGTTGGGCCCCTGCTGCCAGCCCTACATGCCCTGCGAAGTACAATAAATCAGCGCAAGTACATTTGGATGTGGGTATAGGTTTATTATCTTCTCTTTTTAACACAAACGAGTGTTAATGCCTTTCGCAATGTACGCATGGACTGGGGGCCTTTAACAGTTTGTCCAAAGGAATTCACCAGCTTTTAACAAAAGGCTAAACTTGAGTAAAAGGCCCCGAGTTCTGAAAATGCAGTAAAAGCATGCGTATAGATATGAGAGGTCGTTTTTTTTTCAAATAAGTTTTTATTAACAATTTTAACAAGATTACATGAACACAAAGCCCTCCCCCCAACGACCACACCATACCCCCTCCTCCCGCGATCCATGAGCACACCAGTTTTTTTACACATGTTTTACTGCTCCGGGAACTTCCAAAATGAGCCCCAAAGCATTCATGTGGTCCCCTAAATGGCACTGGTCTGAATGGGACATCATTCTGAGTGAATTCAATGCACAGTAGGGCTGGACAGTGTGGAAGTGGCTACCAACAATTCAGCCGTTTGGGAAGGATGGCTGGATAGGGGGCAGCAGATGGCAGGAGTTGGGAAACTGAAGAGTGTTGCAGAGGGACTTGAGACTGGGCCTCGTCGTGGCTCGCTCGTCATGGGCACCACTGGCAGCCATGGATTGCGACACACTGAATAATGCCAGCTCGCTCAACACAGCTGCGCTACACGGCGGACCTCGAGCAAAACAATCCACTTAAAAAAAGAAAACAGTTCGTCACATTGCAAAGATCCAGGGTCCCCGGCAAAGGGCTGACCAGAAGGGCAGCTGTGCTGAAAGCGGAGTTCTGAAACAAACAGCATGCGCCAGAGGGCACCACTGGCAGACGCAGTCTCGGAAGGCTGTCTGATTGCTAGCGTCACAATCGCAAGCTGTCAGCGAGCTGACGTCGCAGCCCGGCGCAGCTTTCACGCATTCCACCACGTTCCACGCGCTCATGGAGAACTTTAATTGCCTTAAACACCCAGGGCCTAATTCATGGAACTTTTTAGCCTGGTTTAAAGCGACGTTGCACTGCCAACAAACACCCTGATTCACAGAGTGGTGCAAAGTGTATTTTTGCAGTGCAAAGTCGCTTTGCACTGCAAAAGTACTCCATGTACCGTGAACTAGGCCTGTTTACTCTGTGAATCAGGGTGTTAGTTGGCAGTGCAAAGTCACTTTGCACAAGTGCCATGAATTAGGCCCTCAGTCAACTATGGTCTTTGAACCCACTATTCAACCTAGTGCAAGGTGTAGTACTCTTAACCATACTCTGTAAGTGCACAGAGTGGCTTAGCACAAGTCTGTGCACACTCACTCTTAGTACTTGAGCTCACGGAGAGTACTACAGTTCGCTGTTACACTCTCAGCCTCAGTCTGGGAGCTCATTGCTGGGTGGGTTTATGGTACCACATTATCATCTTCACTGAATGAGCTCTCGGAGCAGCCCAGTGCAAGGTGGCATCTTGCTAACATCAGTCACTGAGATCCTAGTAAGGCCTACTGCAAAGTAGCAAGTCAGCCACCCGAGTGAGAGGTGTGCAGTGTAAGCTTCAGGTGAGGCCTAGTGCACCTTCAAGCTGTATGCTCCTGGTGTAGCCTAGGCGAGGTGGCATAATCTCAACCACTGCAGCTAAGGCGACCGGGCAACCTACTATGAGGTGTTGCACTCTGAACCGCAGACCATGAGCTGAAGGTGAGTGTAGGGCGAGATGTTGCATTCTGAACCACATTTCTGCAAGTCCGATTGAAGCTTGGTCTGAAGTGTCACCACCTGAGCCTTCGGTCCAGGAGGTTTCTATCAGGCCTGGTGGAAGGAGTCACAAACATGTGTGTTATAATTTGGTGTGGGTGTTCACTGGAGAGTGAGATGTGATGTCATTGGGGCTGTGATGTCACTTCTAGGGAATGTGGAGTGTTGGTGGATGTTTGTAGTGCGGTGTTCCACGGTAGTCAGTTGGACCTGCTGAACTGGACTGGGTGGATGTCCCAGTGCTTTCTCTACTATACTACTACTGGAGAATAAACTTACATGTAAACTTATCTTCTGGTTCCTGACTTTGTGTAGAAGGTGACTTTGTTTACATCACTGGCGAAAGGATGGGATACGAACCCACGCATGCAAAGCACAATTCCTGGCATTGTGTAGAAGGTGACCTTGTGTTTACATCAATGTGCCTGCCTGTGAACTCATGGTGTTGCCTACTGAGAAGTGTCACATCCTCATTCTCAGAGCATGAACTCAAGATGAGGTCCACTGCCGTTTCATACTCTCAATCGCACACATCTCTTGCACTCATGGTGCTGCCTACTGTGAGGTGGCCCATTACGTGTCTCTGCCTCTGGGCTCACGTGGGAGCCTAACCTCACTCGTTGAGCTTATGAGGAGGCTACATGAGCGACATCACAGTTCATTTCAGCCCACAGGCTTATGGTGCCACAGTGCCACCCTCTGTCTCTCTGCCTGTCGGATTATAATTGTAATTAGTTATTTAGAACGCGCTGAATACCCAGAGGTTGCTAAGCGCGGACTCGGGGATCGAACCTGGGTTGCTCTGTGTTGTCTTGCTTCCAAGGCGAGCACGTTGCCCCTGAGCTATCCTCCCGAGACAATCACGTGGGGGCGTCACTTCAGTATTTGAGTTTATGAGGAGGGTTCATGAACGGCATCATGGTTCATTTCAGGCCGCAGGTTTATGGTGCCGTCTAGTGTCAGGTACCACCCTCTGTCTCTCTGCATGTGCTATCATGTAGGAGCCTCACTTCAGTCGTTGGGTTTATGAGGAGGCTTCATGAGCGGCATCACAGTTAATTTCAGGCCACAGGTTGATGGCGCCGTCTAGTGTCAGGTACCACTCTCTGTCTCTCTGCCTGTGGGAACAGGTGAGAGCATTATCTCGGTCGTTGAGTTTATGTGGAGGCTTCATGAGCAGCATCACGGTTCATTTCAGGCTGCAGGTTTATGGTGCTGTATAGTGACAGGTACCACCCTCTGGCTCTCTGCCTGTGCTATCATGTAGGAGCCTCACCTTAGTCGCTGAGTTTATGAGGAGGCTTCATGAGCAGTATCACAGTTCATTTTAGCCCGCAGGTGATATGATGATATGATATGGCATTTATGACGCGCCTATACACAAGTGTTTCAAGGTGCGATGAGACATGGGAGGGGGAAAAGAGGGAAGACAGACAACGATCCTACTAGGCAAGGTGACATTGAGATTGCGCAAGTGCAGGGGGGTAGGAGGGGGAAAGTGCGGGGGAAAGGTGGAGGGGACAGTGCAGTACATGGGATAATAGAATAAATAACAATAAGTAAAAGTAGGGCCAGCAGGTGGCAAGTGCAAGGGTAAGTGCGGGCATTAGGAGTCAATTGCTGGTAATGGGACTGTACGGATATAGAAAACAGTCTCCAAGTGCAGGGGTTGCCAGAAGGGCAGTGCAGGTGTGCGAATGGCAGGGGAAGGGACCTAAGCTTGAGATCAGAGGGCGGCCAGATAACCAGTACAGTTTCAGTTTCAGCCAGGAAGTCAGCAGGGGAGAGGAGGAGAAAAGGCAGAAACAAAGAGAAAGGTTTTTAGGTGCTTCCGGAACCAGAGAGGGTTCTCCTCAAATTTCAGGGAGGCAGGGAGGCTGTTCCAGAGGGAGGCCCCAGCTGAAGTCAGAGATCTACCACCAACTCGTTGCTTGGAGAAGAGACTGACCCTGAGGGGGTTGGAGGCGGATGAGCGAAGAGCTCGAGAAGGAAGGTATTTAAGAAGAGAGAGTTGAAGGTATTGAGGCCCCGAGCCCCAGGTTCATGATGCCGCCTAGTGTCAGGTACCACCCTCTGTCTCTCTGCCTGTGGGATCACGTGGGAGCCTCACCTCAGTCGTTGAGCTTATGAGAAGGCTTCATCAGCAGCATAACGGTTCATTTCAGCTGGCAGGTTAATGGTGCGGCCATACCACCCTCTGTCTCTCTGCCTGTGGGATCACGTGGGAGCCTAACCTCAGTCTTGAGCTTATGAGGAGGCTTCATGACTGGCATCACAGTTCATTTCAGCCCACAGGCTTTTGGTGCCACAGTACCACCCTCTATCTCTCTGCATGCGGGATCACGTGGGAGCCTAACCCCCAGTCGTTGAGCTAATGAGGAGACTTCATGAGGGGAATCACAGTTCATTTCAGGCCAATGGTTTAGTGTGCTGCCGTACCACCCTCTTTCTCGCTGCCTGTGGGCTCATGTGGGAGCGTCTCCTCAGTCGTTGAGCTTATGAGGAGGCTCCATGAGCGCGGCATCATGGTACATTTCAGCCTGCAGGTTCATGGTGCTGCCTAGTGTCAGATATCACCCTCTTTCTCTATGCCTGCGGGATCACGTGGGAGCCTCACCTCTGTCTGTCCCCCTGCCTGTGGGATCACATGCGCACATTACTTCAGTCGTTGAGCTAATGAGGAGGCTTCTCGAACGGCATCACGGTTCATATCAGGACACAGCTTTATGGTGCTACCGTACTACACTCTGTCTCCCTGCCTGTGGTATCACATGGGAGCCTAACCTCAGTCGTTAAGATTATGAGGAGGCTTCTTGAGCGGCATTACGGTTCATTTCAGGCCGCAGGCTTATGGTGCCCCCTAGCATCAGGTACTACCCTATGTCTGTCTGCCTGTTGGAGCCTAACCTCAGTCATTGAGATTATGAGGAGGCTTCATGAGCAGCATCACGGTACATATCAGGTCGCAGGTTTATGGTGCTGCCTAGTTTGACGCGTCAAGCCTAACCTCTGCACATTCGCTCAGTGTTATGTGGTGGGAAGTGTCTGACTCTGAAATGCTGTCCTTGGTTATTATTCTCCTCAAGATTGAGAGCGCCAGGGAGGCTGTTCCAGAGGGAGGCCTCAGCCGAAGACAGATCTACCCCCAGCTCGTTTCTTTGAAAATCGACTGACCCTTAGGGAGTTAGAGGTAGAGGAGCGAAGAGATCGAGAGGGGAGTGTTAGGGAGAATTCTCTTCTAAGGCTCTTTTCCCTTACCTATAGAGTCCCCCAGCAGCTTTGCTGGATTTGAAGGGTTTATTTTTTTCTCCTGCTGAGAGTGAGACCCTTTTTTCCCATTCTTAGACAGATTGCTAGTGTGTGTTTTAGGCTATCTTGTGTGCTTATGGTCTATGGGATTTTTCTCACCCTCATAGCAATAATCTTTTTAACATGTGTGGTACACAGCACCCTCCGTGCTGTACCACAGGGGTGTTGTAGCGACCCCCAAACATGGACTCCATACCCTGAGACTGAATACTGTCTCCCAAGGCATGTAAAGTCCCCATTGACTTTACTTGTCAATACTTATGGACCAAACCAGTACAACCCATCTTACTATGGAAGTACTGGAAGGGGTTAATAGTTTTTCCCTAGTGTTTATTTTCGAGGGGGTACTGTACAGTCCCTCTCTCAAAAGGTTCTGGCTCATGGCAGTGGTTACTACCGTAAATATTCGACTGCAAATATTTCCCTATGGGATTTTCCCATTGTTCGAGGCTACCACTTTTACTGACAGCCTCTAGCATACCGCCGGTTTATTTTAATATTAACTTTACTCCGGTAGGTTTTTATTGCCAGAACTATAATAATATTTCTTTCTTGTGTCTTTCTCTATAATCCTAACCCAGGTCGGGATCCTTTGTTTGTCCTTTTGGCGGGCTTCTGCACAGAAGCCCTCCTCTCGGTGCCACTGAGTCTGGGGTAGACAGGATGTGTGGGAGGGGGAATAGGCACCCTGGACAGGGTTGCCTATGCAACACAAGTCGCACTCTGGCCTGATAGGCTGGGGGGTTCTCCCGCCAGGAGAGCCACCCCACTGTGTGAGTGACAGCTAGGCTGTATGAATGGGGGTCTTGCTGCATAAAAGCAGGGTCCTGAGGACGGGAGGACAAGACGTCACCACTGGAACTAAGAAACCGAAGAGGAGAGAAGCTGAAGACATCTGCAACGACTGAACCACCGGTGAAGCCCTGCTGCAGATCCTCACCACTTTTCTCCAACGACTTGAAAAGATCTTCCTCTGCAAGAGTCTTCTTCACTTGAGCTGGTGGGGCCAACCAGTTCGCCAATCGCCTTCCAGGACCTGCCTTGGTCGAATCGCCAGTGCCCTGCACTCGGAGACCGGATAGCCAGACACCCGTCCACCAGGACCGCGATTTAAAGAAGCGTACCTTTGATTCGTTTTGGCAGAACCGCGGCTGGTTTCATCCCTAGGCAGTGCAGTAACTCGAACCTTCCTCCACAATGAGAGCCGCTCTTCCTCTGCTGGATCTCCCGAACTGCAGGAACTGCTAGGAACTACCGCCACCGCAGGAGCCTTTTCTACTTTAAAGGTACATTGTTTCGCCAGGCCTCCCGTTTCGTTGGGTATTGCTAAAGGTGTTTTAAATCCTTTACTTACCTACTGGGTTGGCCGCCCCTATCATCTAACATTGTCTTTCACCTTCTGCAACCGGCTTTTTGAATCGTTAAACAAAAACTTGACTGCAGCTACTAGAACAGTTTGATCCTGGGCACATTGCCTTGTACCATTGACACTGGCACAGGCCAATTGACGCTGGCTAAATCTGTTACAACTGTCTTCTCTAGATTGCTTCTCACCTAGAAATGTGTTGGTGCACCTAACTCTTATAACCACCTTTTTCCTTCCCCTTGTTTAAACTTGTGAAGTGCCATTTTGCTCGGTTTTCACCTCAGTATTGCATATGCTAAAGTACTGCCTTGCCTATCTTAATCTACTTGGGAAGTGTTGCGGTGTGTTAAAGAGTCTAAATCTGTATAACTTGCCCCTTCCCTCCCTTTTCAGAAATTCTTAGAGTGCCATTTCTGCTTGGTTTTCACTGTGCCGTTTTGCCCAGTTTTCACTCTTGCTCAAACTTGTCTACAATTTAAATAGGGAGTTGTGTATACTTTTCTGGACTGATAATAGTGATTTGTGTGTGAACATTAGAGTGTGTAAAATTAATATATATATATTCTTTTTGATACAAAGCTTTGGTCAGTGTTTCCTTGTTCTATAGTTCTGAGGCCCTAATGTGTAAACCCTGAATATTGCTCATCTCCCTCTTGAGATATGTCTGACTGTTTAGCCACAGCTACCAACTAAATCTTTGTGGTACAGACTGATACCAAAGGGGGTTTCTTGCATATACCTGTAGTCTTAATCTTCTGTTGTGCTCCCTACGGGAACTGCAGTGGATTCTGCCTAACACTGGTATATTGCGGTGAGGATAAACGTATTGGATTTACATTTTAGAGTGCTGCTAGTACCTTGGTTCAATTAACCACAAGGCTTAACAATCACTAAATGTTCATTTTAAAAGAAGTCAAATGTGGAAAGCTATAGCCAGGAGGCCCTCCTTGTAAATACTGCTGATTATTTAAGGGATCTGTGCAGACAGAAAAGTCTTCCTATCAAAGGCAATACATCAGAAATTATTGAAAGATTGTTAGAACACCAAAGACTAGATAGTGGGACTTTAGTGCATGGCCCTCCAGCAAATGTAGCAAACATTGAGGATGATAATATTGATAATGTTATTGTTGAAGCAGATGAGGAAGAGGAGGATAACAATGTAACCCCCTCTGGCCCTCTGCCTGCTCAAAGGCTTCAACCTGTGGCTACTGGACCATTGTCAGGTCCCACATTAAGTCCTGAATTTATCACTCTAGAAAAAATGAGACTTAAACTTGAATTCAAAAGAATTAGTGCCCAAACTGAACAGAAACATCAAGAACTAAGGCTCAAAGAAATGGAGCTCAATCATGAGCTAGAGATGAAGAAATTGTCTTTGGAAAATGCTTCTCTCCCCGAATCCTCTAGATCCACCAGTCCAAAAAGACCCCGGATGCCTAAAGAGATCGTGGGTATGTATGAACCTAAATTGGATGTGTTAGATTGGTTAGCTATGTTCGAATACAATCATGGGCTCCAGGATATCACAGGGAATCAGTTGATCCCCTGGTTATTCTCTAGGCTTCCCCCCTGTTGCATCTGATGTGGTAATGGAGTTGGGGGAGGTGGATAGGATGGATTAAGAATGTGTGAAACTAGCTTTGATAGCTAGATTTGGAAAGACCCCCTTCCCAGTACCTTAAGAGGTTTAGGACCCTCAAAAATCATGATAGTACCCCTTGGGCTGCTTGGGTGAATGAGTGTTTGAACAACTTAGAGGGATGGATTAAGGGTTACAGGGAGAACACTTATGAAGGAATGAGAAATCTTGCCATGTTGGAGTCTATCTATGATGCCTGCTCTCCTGAGCTCATACAGCACTTGGCTGATTCAAAAGAACTAGATTCCAGAAGCTAGCTAAGGCTGCTGACTTGTGGGTTTCCAACAGGGCTACTCACAAGGATTCAGGGGTCACCCAGAAAAAGGATGAGGGAAAGCAGCCTAAGAAAGACAACAAAGAGAATTCAAATAATTCCAATTCCAAAGAGGGCCACAAACAAAATACTAAGGGTAAGCAACAAGGGAAACCGAATCAGGCTAGTGTACCTTCTGGTCCCAGACCAGAAGGAGGTCAGAGCAAACCACCATTCATAAAGACATTTGGAAAATGTTATGTTTGTGGTTCAACTGACCATGTGAAAGGGGATCCCAGATGTAAGGGTAAACCTTCAGGGATCCCCACGGTACCCTTAGCCTTCACTCCAGATGAGGAAGTACCAATGACCAGTGGAAACATGTAACTACTAGCTGAAGACCTCATCCGAGTCTCAGCTAGTGTAGCTTTAGTATCCTAGGGGTTCTGGGAACAACAGAATTTAGGTGTGTATAATTCTATCCCAAATAATACTGAAGAGTATTATAAGGACAGTGTCCTAGTGAATGGTCAGGAGACCCCTGCCATTAGGTAAACTGGGTCCAGCAAAACTGTGGTGGATCAATCTTTTTTCAAGGAAGAGGATGTTGCTAAGCCACCCAAATGCCTCACCAAGTTAGCTGGAGGGCCTGTGCAGATGCTTTCCCAGTTACCAGCTCTCATCCAGTGCAATGACTTGACTGTCAGAATACCTGTTAGTATCCAATCTGAAGTACCTGGAAGGGTGTTGTTGGGCAATGATATTAAAGATCTTGGAGTAGTGTCAAGTACTCCCAGACCTCCTAGTAAACGATTACAGGAGCTCACCAGACCTGCAGGGAGAGGACCTTGAGAGGCTCTCCTGTGGAGATGATAGAAAAGGAAATCACTCCTACTCCACTGGGGTTACTAACTGCAATTTCTAAGCAACCAGAAGCAAAGGGGAAACCCAAGACTTCCAAAAAGAAACCAGCAGAAAGCACTCCAGTGCTTCCAACCAGGAGATCTCCTAGGTTGTCCAAAATCACGCCTGTGATTCCTCTTCCAGCTGAGGCTGAGAGGGAGGTACCACACTGTGTGGTTGAACCTGAGGATTCAGATCTAGTAGAAGGCCAGGATCTTATTGGAGATCTGGACCCTTTCGACCATCCTGAGCTGCAGTCTTTATGGGCAGAAGGTGGCCCCAACAGGGCAAACTTCAGTAGGGGACAAAGAGAATGTCCAACTCTGGAAGGTCTTAGCCACCAGGCAGCTTCTCAGCTTGAAGGGCAAGAGCCTGAGAAGTATAGGTTTCACTGGGAAGATGGCCTCTTCTATAGTGAACCGACTGAGTGCACCCCTGGAGACTACAAAAGACTTGTAATGGCCCAAGAGAACAGACTCCAATTCTTGCAACTAGCCCATGAGATACCTTTGGCTGGTCACTTGAATTTCAAGAAGATCAAGCAAAGGCTCTCTCTCTACTGTTATTGGCCTAAAATGGGTGCTGAGGTAGATAAGTATTGCAAGAGTTGCCGCACCTGCCAAACTTCTTGTAAGAGTAGTTCCAAGAATGTGGCACCTTTAGTGCATCTCCCTGTGGTGGGTGTACCATTTGAGAGGGTGGGAATCGACATTGTCGTTCCTCTTGACCCTCCAACCTCTTCAGGCAACAGGTTCATCCTTGTTGTAGTAGACCATGCTACGAGGTACCCTGAAGCAATTCCTATGAGGACTGTTACAGCTCAGGCTGTGGCTAAGGCCTTCCCTGGTATTTTTACCAGGGTTGGGTTTCCTAATGAGGTAATATCCAACAGGGGGTCAAATTCTATGTCCCACTACATGAAGGCCATGTGGAAAAACTATGGAGTTACCTACAAGTTCTCAACAGCATACCACCCTCAGACAAATGGATTGGTAGAAAGGTTCAACAGAACCATGAAGAGCATGATAGGAGCTTTAGAAGACCCCCTTAAGAAAAAGTGGGATCTTCTACTGCCATACCTTCTCTTTGCATATAGAGAGGTCCCTCAGGAGGGAGTGGGTTACAGTCCCTTTGAACTTCTCTATGGCCATCCGGTCATAGGTCCATTGGCCCTGATCAAGGAGGGGTTGGAGAGTGCTCCTTCCCCCAAGCCAGTCAGAGTGACTGACTATGTGATAGGACTCCGGAGGAGAATGTCACACAGGGTGGCTGAAGCAAGTGATAACTTGAAAGCAGGTCAGGCTCTGGTTAAGCATTGGCATGACCAGAAGGCCAACATGGTTGAGTTCACTCAAGACCAGCTAGTTCTTGTTATGGTGCCAACAAGGCAGAGGGCCTTGCAGGACAAGTGGATAGGACCCTTCAAGATTGTGGAAAAACTTGGAGAGGTGAACTATCTGGTGGACTTAGGCAATCCTAAGGAGGCTCCCAGAGTCTTTCGCACCAACCGTCTAAAAGCTTATGTCTCGAGACCAGAACTGGGAGTTTTGCTTCTAGCTTCAGCTCAAGAGGAGGAGAGTGAACCTCTGCCTGACCTCCTCAGAGGCAAGCCTTTAGATGAGCAAATAGAAGGTGTCAATCTCTCTTCTAACCTGACTTCTGATCAACAGGAGGAGTGCACATTTTTGTTCAATATACTTTCTCTCTTGTTTTCACTTTCACCAGGCTTGACCCCTTGGGGCCAGCATGACATAACCACTGGTGACTGTTTACCTGTCACAACCAGGGGTTACAGAATGTCAGAAAATGTAAGAACCCACATCAAAGGAGAGGTCAACAAGTTGCTTGATCTCGGGGTAATAGAACCCTCTACTAGTCCATGATCTAGCCCAGTTGTGTTAGTACCAAAGGCAGGATCCAAGGAGTTGAGATTCTGTGTGGACTATAGAGCTCTAAATGCAGTCACTAAGACTGATGCCTATCCTTTGCCAAGGACAGATGAGCTGGTGGATAGACTTGGTTCAGCCAAGTTCCTCATCACATTTGATCTCACGTCAGGCCATTGGCAAATAGCCCTGACAGACCATGCCCAGTTGGCTTATACCAGTTTAAGGTTATGCCTTTTGGCTTAAAGAATGCACCTGTGTAACGCTCACCTGATTCCCACGAAGGCGCAGGTCTGGCTTCGAGTGCTGATGCTTCTTCAATGGTGAAGCGCAGGACTCTGAAGATGGACAGGAAGGGCCCTCTAGTCTGGCTTCTCCGGCTCGCAGGAATATTCCCCTGTGCGTGAAAAGGGAGTATTACCTACAGACTGAGTTATGCTCAAGCCTCCCACTCTCTTCCAACCCTCCACGATACCCTTCCACGATTCCCTGTGAAGTCTCACCTTAGGGTCTGAAAGGACGAGCTCTCCATCCTGCTTCTGACGCAGGGGCGCATTGAACCCAGTTACTTCACTGGATTGAGGTTGGATGGGAGTTCAGGTAAGCTTGATTATACTGGTAAGGCGCTATAAAAGTTCTGTTGCAAGTTCAAAAGTTCAAGCTTTAAATAATAATGTTCATTGTCTTTTTTCAGGTGATGAATGAAGATTCCTTTGGAGACTTCTTGCAACAAAGCGCTGATGTTGATGTCTTTTCCCCGTAGGGGCCGGGGTTCGGAATGCCGGAGATATGGCGCCGACCCGAAGTGAAACGTGCAGTTCCAGTAAAGATCTGGTAAGTCCTAGATGAGCGCTCAGGTAATGTTTTTGCATTCGCTCATCTAATGTCTTTGTCTTTTTTCCCCATAGGGGCCGGGGTCCTGCTTGGAAGCAGCAAGACCCGAAATGAAATGGGAATGACCCAACAGGTAAGTCTTAGAAGGAAACTGAGCTTTTCCTATTCCCTTCCTTCTCTCACCTCTTATTCTTGTCTTTTTCTCTAGGCTCTGGGAAGTGGCTGTGTATCCGGATGATCGCTGCTGAAGATGGAGGAACCCAGGAAAGGTGAGTGAAATGCAGCACTGCAGCGATCGTAACGAAATGCTTTTAAAAATGATGTCTTCCCTTTCAGGATCGTCGGTGATGTCTCCGTGGTGCAGATTAGCTGGTAGGTCTCTTGTCTCCCTTTGCAGGTGACCCAGGATGCTGACAGGCGTAGCTGAAGTCCAGATGCAGGAGCTGACACGGTGAGCGTCCAGCTGCGAGGAGCAGAACAACACGAAGCGTGAGTTGCTGATTGGGTGTGGTTTAAATAGCTTTGGAAGAAGTTCCAAGTGTGTATCCTTCCTCCGATCAGGTATGTATCCTTCCCCGACCACACCCGGGTGGAAAGTAGTCCCACAGGTAAAGTAGTTCCTATTCAGGCCTCAAGGGGGCCTGGATGTGGCAGCATGGTCTGCATCAGGGAAGTGCACATTAAAACACTTGAACACATGTCTAGCTTTATGAGCCTGGCGCCTAAGGCACCAGGACAGAGGTCCAACATGAGCCTGGCGCCTAAGGCGCCAGGACTGAGTCCAAAGGGCCCCAGCTTGGGCCCGCTGGCACTCCCCTGGGGGAAATGATGCCTGCCTCTGGGGTTGCTGGGTCGGACCTGGCTCCTTGGAGGTAGGCATCATGATAGTACCCCCCCTCAAGGCCCCTCCCAAGGTTCTTCCCTCCGGGGGTTTGGGCTTGTTCGGAAATCTCCGGTGAAACCTTTGTACTAATCGAGGTGCGTGGACATGGTTACTAGGCTCCCACGATCTCTCCTGAGGTCCATATCCCTTCCAGTCAACAAGATAGAAGAGTTTCGACTTTACCACCTTGGAGTCTAAAATGTCTTTAACTTCGAATTCTAATTCCCCTTCAATTTGAACTGGATCTGGAGGCTTGGACAATCGGGTTCCTGGTTGTACTGGCTTCAAAAGTGATGCATGAAAAACTGGATGAATACGCATGTTGGACGGTAGATCCAGTTTAAAGGCCACTGGGTTGATTATAGCTTTGATGGGATAAGGTCCTATGAATCTGGGATTGAAGGTTCGCGGGCCCTTGAGGGGTAAATGTTTAGTTGCTAGCCATACCTGGTCTCCTACTTGGTAAGGAGGAGTTTTACTTCGGTGCAAATCAGCGTTTTCTTTATACTTTTTCTTGGCTTGCTGTAAATGAGTTGCAGCTTCTTTGAAGGCTCGGGTTATTGTGGAATGCAGATGATTTACTGCGGGCATTTCCAGGGTCAGAGGTGGATCTAGATCAGAGGTCCGAGGATGGTGACCATACAAAGTATAAAAGGGGGTTTGTCCGGTTCCAGAATGCACTGAATTGTTGTATGCATATTCTGCGATCCAAAGGATTTCTTTCCAATTTAACTCGGATTGGTGTAACATGCACCGAAGATATTGCTCGAGAGTCTGATTGGTTCTCTCGGTTTGTCCGTCGGTCTGGGGGTGGTGGCTGGTGGATAACCGCACATCTATTTGTGCTAGTTGGCAACACTTCTTCCAAAAATATGAGATAAATTGACTTCCACGATCCGAGACTAAAATGGAAGGGAAACCATGTATGCGAACTATATTCTCCAGGAATTCCTTGGCCAAGGTGGAAGCTGAAGGCAAACCCTTTAAAGGGATAAAGTGGGCCATTTTGGAGAATAGGTCCACAATTACAAGGATTGTGTTGTAACCAGCACAAGGAGGCAGATCTGTTATAAAGTCCATTGACAGGGTGTGCCATGGTGCCGGTAGAATATCCAAGGGTTGAAATAGGCCGGCTGGCCTTTTCTTTTGCGCCTTGTTTTGGGCGCAAATTCCACAAGACAGTACAAAAGACTTTATATCTTTTCTCCAAGAAGGCCACCAGAAGTGGCGTTTGATTTTTTCCTCCGTTTTAGCGATACCAGGGTGTCCTTCCATTAAAGATTCATGATGATGGGCAATAACAAGTTCTTGCAATTCTTTACTTGGCAGAAACAACCGCTCCTGGAAGTAGGGTAAGTCATCCTTAACGGTGTAATGAGGACCCTTTTGACTCCATTCCAGTAAGGTTGAAGAGTCTAGAAGTTGTTTTACTTGCGTTTGGATATCCTCAATAGATTGCAATGAAGTTAAGCCTAAGATTCTTTGCTCAGGTATGATGGGCACAGGTTTAAGCTCGAATTAGGTTCTTCCATGCCAATCCGGGATAAGGCGTCTGCTTTTCCATTCTTGCAGCCAGGGCGATAGGTAATTACAAATCAAATTCTGCAAAGAATAGAGCCCATCGGAGTTGTCGTGAAGATTGAGCTTTGGCCGTCTTTAAATACTGTAAGTTTCTGTGGTCCGTAATTACAGTGATGGTGTGTCTTGCCCCGAGAAGGTAGTGACGCCAAGCCTTGAAAGCAGATTTGATGGCCAGTAACTCTTTATCGGTAATTGCGCAGTTGATTTCAGGAGGAGAACATTTTCTGGACGAAAAGGCCACTGGGTGTAGTTGGTTAGTTTTTGGGTCTCTTTGCGACAGGACAGCTCCCATGGCCGAACTGGAAGCATCGGTTTCCACTATGTACGGGAGATCTGGGTGCGGGTGCTTCAATACAGGTGCAGAGGTGAATTTGGTTTTCAGGTCCTGGAAGGCTTGTTCGGCCTCAAGAGTCCATTCGAAGCGTTTGTTTTTCTTTAGGAGAGCGGTGATGGGTTGGACTGTTCGGGAAAATTCCGGGATGAATCTTCGATAGAAATTGGCAAAGCCGAGCATGCTCTGAACTCCCTTCACCGAGCTTGCCGGGCTAGGTCGTTTCCCGAATCAGGTGTCTCTAATTCATTATCAGTAGCTCCAACCACCTTCATAAGTGGTTTAACTGGACAATTTCGAAGAAAGAGACCGGAAGTCCCGCAATACAGACAAAGTTGCATTTGCCGCCTTCTCTCTCGTTCTTTCTGCGTTAAAGGTCCTTTAACACCACCGATTTGCATAGGTTCAGATACGTCGGTACTCTTGGAGGTAGCGTGGGTTTTGATCGGTGCTCGGTTTTCATACTTGAACCAATCTGCTTTTCTATTTTGAAGTCTGTGATCAAGTTGAACCACCAAGTCAATGTAGTCTGCGCAGACCTGGGGTGGGTTTACTATCTGAGCTAGAACATCGTTAAGCTCTCCGCGCAGGCCTCGATGAAACAATGTGATCCTTTTGCTTTCTGGCCATCCAGTTTCCACAACCAGTCTGTGAAAGGTGGCTATGTTGGACAGAAGATCCTGATTACCTTGTCGTAAGGATAGCAGTTCGTTATCAAGGGCCTGTCCTTGAGAGTGTCGAGCGAACAATCTTTCCATGCTGGCCTGGAAGCCCTGAAAATTCTGGAGAATGGTATCATCCTGATTTACCAATGGAATAGACCAATCGGCAGCACTGCCACTGAGGTAAGATAGTATAAAGGCTACCTTGGTCTGGTCGTTAGGGAAGGCTCCGGGTCTGCATAGAAAGTGTAAACGACATTGGTTCATAAAGACGGCATATTTCTTGGGATCCCCCGCAAAACGTTCAGGCGGGGCCAAAGGCATGTGTCCGGAATTAGGAAATGTGGAAATGTCTCCGGAATTAGGTAAAGGAGTGTGCCCTGCCTGGGCCTGTAATAACCTTTTGGCTAGGTCATCAGTTCTTTCCTTAGATAAGATCAGTTCTCTTTTGAGGGCGTTAGTCTCCTGGCGGGCTGAGTGCACCTCTGCCCGTAATTCCCCCAAAAGCTGGGCCAGCAGGTCAGTCTCGGAAGTCTCCATAGCGCCCGGGTGGGAAATTGTGGGTAGGCTTCGCGTTCTGTAACGCTCACCTGATTCCCACGGAGGCGCAGGTCTGGCTTCGAGTGCTGATGCTTCTTCAATGGTGAAGCGCAGGACTCTGAAGATGGACAGGAAGGGCCCTCTACTCTGGCTTCTCCGGCTCGCAGGAATATTCCCCTGTGCGTGAAAAGGGAGTATTACTTACAGACTGAGTTATGCTCAAGGCTCCCACTCTCTTCCAACCCTCCACGATACCCTTCCACGATTCTCCGTGAAGTCTCACCTTACGGTCTGAAAGGACAAGCTCTCCATCCTGCTTCTGACGCAGGGGCGCGTTGAACCCAGTTACTTCACTGGATTGAGGTTGGATGGGAGTTCAGGTAAGTTTGATTATACTGGTAAGGCGCTGTAAAAGTTCTGTTGCAAGTTCAAAAGTTCAAGCTTTAAATAATAATGTTCATTGTCTTTTTTCAGGTGATGAATGAAGATTCCTTTGGAGACTTCTTGCAACAAAGCGCTGATGTTGATGTCTTTTCCCCATAGGGGCCGGGGTTCGGAATGCCGGAGATATGGCGCCGACCCGAAGTGAAACGTGCAGTTCCAGTAAAGATCTGGTAAGTCCTAGATGAGCGCTCAGGTAATGTTTTTGCATTCGCTCATCTAATGTCTTTGTCTTTTTTCCCCATAGGGGCCGGGGTCCTGCTTGGAAGCAGCAAGACCCGAAATGAAATGGGAATGACCCAACAGGTAAGTCTTAGAAGGAAACTGAGCTTTTCCTATTCCCTTCCTTCTCTCACCTCTTATTCTTGTCTTTTTCTCTAGGCTCTGGGAAGTGGCTGTGTATCCGGATGATCGCTGCTGAAGATGGAGGAACCCAGGAAAGGTGAGTGAAATGCAGCGCTGCAGCGATCGTAACGAAATGCTTTTAAAAATGATGTCTTCCCTTTCAGGATCGTCGGTGATGTCTCTGTGGTGCAGATTAGCTGGTAGGTCTCTTGTCTCCCTTTGCAGGTGACCCAGGATGCTGAAAGGCGTGGCTGAAGTCCAGATGCAGGAGCTGACACGGTGAGCGTCCAGCTGCGAGGAGCAGAACAACGCGAAGCGTGAGTTGCTGATCGGGTGTGGTTTAAATAGCTTTGGAAGAAGTTCCAAGTGTGTATCCTTCCTCCGATCAGGTATGTATCCTTCCCCGACCACACCCGGGTGGAAAGTAGTCCCACAGGTAAAGTAGTTCCTACTCAGGCCTCAAGAGGGCCTGGATGTGGCAGCATGGTCTGCATCAGGGAAGTGCACATTAAAACACTTGAACACATGTCTAGCTTTATGAGCCTGGCGCCTAAGCGCCAGGACAGAGGTCCAACATGAGCCTGGCGCCGAAGGCGCCAGGACTGAGTCCAAAGGGCCCCAGCTTGGGCCCGCTGGCACTCCCCTGGGGGAAATGATGCCTGCCTCTGGGGTTGCTGGGTCGGACCTGGCTCCTTGGAGGTAGGCATCATGACAACCTGCTACATTCCACAGGATGGTTAACCAGGTTCTGAATGGGATGGAGGACTTCTGCATGGCATACTTGGATGACATTGCAGTGTTCAGCCCTACATGGAAAGAACATGTTGACCACCTAGGATATGTTTTGCAGGCTCTTGAGCAGGCCCAGCTGCCCATAACGGCAAGCAAATGTCAAATTGGTCAGAGTAAAGTGGTCTACCTTGGTCATGAGGTAGGAGGTGGTGAAATAAGGCCTTTGCTCAGCAAAATAGAAGCTGCGCAAAATTGGACAACACCTACTACTCAAACCCAGGTGAGAGCCTTCTTTGGTCTCACTGGGTATTACAGGAATTTCATTGAGAACTATGGGATCATAGCTTCTCCACTGAATGTAATCTCTTCTCCTAAGTTCCCTAAAAAGGTCAAATGGAATGAGGAGTGCAATCAGGGCTTTGACAGCCTAAAAAGAGCCCTTTGTCAAGCTCCAGTTATAAGAGCTCCTGACTACCACCAACCCTTCATTGTGCAAACAGACCCTTCCAATACAGGTATAGATGCAGTCCTTAGTCAACTGGATGAGAAAGGTAGGCAACACCCCATTTGCTTCATCAGTAGGAAACTGAAGGAACCTGAGACAAGGTGGGCAACTATTGAGAGAGAATGTTTTGCCATTGTGTGGTTTCTGAAGAAGTTTAGGCCATACTTGTATGGGTCTACTTTCACCATTCAGACTGACCACCAATCCTTGAGATGGTTGATGCAAATGAAAGGGGAAAACCCAAAACTATTAAGATCGTCAATCTGCCTCCAAGGGTTTGATTTTACCATTGAGCACAGGTCAGGATGTCACCACCAAAATGCTGATGGTCTCTCTAGGATGTTCTAACTGACTAGAGGTAAGAGACTCATCCAGGAGTGGATTAGATCCTCCTGTCCCTTAGTCTGGGGGTGGGGGTTGTTAGGGAGAATTCTCTTCTAAGTCTAATTTCCCTTACCTATAGAGTCCCCCAGCAGCTTTGCTGGATTTGAAGGGTTTATTTTTTTTCTCCTGCTAAGAGTGAGACCCTTTTTTCCCACTCTTAGACAGATTGCTAGTGTGTGTTTAGGCTATCTTGTGTGCTTATGGTCTATGGGGTTTTTCTCACCCTCATAGGAATCATCTTTTTAACATGTGTGGTACACAGCACCCTCTGTGCCGTACCACAGGGATGTCGTAGCGACCCCCAAACATAGACTCCATACCCTGGGACTGACTACTGTCTCCCAAGGCATTAACTTTACTAGTCAATACTTATGAACTAAACCAGTACAACTCATCTTACTATGGAAGTACTGGAAGGGGTTAATAGTTTTTCCCTAGTGTTCATTTTCGAGGGGGTACCGTACAGTGCCTCTCTCAAAAGTTTCTGGCTGGTGGCAGTGGTTACTACTGTAAATATTCGACCGCAAATATTTCCCTATGGGATTTTCCCATTGTTTGAGGCTACCACTTTTACTGACAGCCTCTAACATACCGCCGGTTTATTTTGATATTAACTTTACTCCGGTAGGTTTTTATTGCCAGAACTTTAATAATATTTCTTTCTCGCATCTTTCTCTATTATCCTAACCCAGGTCAGGGATCCTTTGTTCGTCCTTTTGGCAGGCTTCTGCACAGAAGCCCTCCTCTCGGCGCCACTGAGTCTGGGGTAGACAGGATGTGTGGGAAGGGGAATAGGCACCCTGGACAGGGTTGCCTACGCAACCCAAGTCACACTCTGCCCTGATAGGCTGGGGGGTTCTCCCGCCAGGAGAGCCACCCCACTGTGTGAGTGACTGGTAAGCTGGTAGCAGGTTTTGCTGCTTAAAAGCAGGGTCCTGAGGACTGGAGGACAAGACGTTGCCACTGGAACTAAGAAACCAAAGAGGAGAGAAGCTGAAGACATCTGCAACGACTGAACCACCGGTGAAACCCTGCTGCAAATCCTCACCACTTTTCGCCAACGACTTGAGAAGATCTTCCTCTGCAAGAGTCTTCTTCCCTTGAGCTGGTGGGGCCAACCAGTTTGCCAATCGCCTTCCAGGACCTGCCTAGGCTGAATCGCCAGTGCCCTGCACTCGAAGACCGGAGAGCCAGGCACCCATCCACCAGGACCGCGATTTAAAGGAGCGTACCTTTTATTTGTTTTGGCAGCACCGTGGCTGGTTTCATCCCTGGGCAGTGCAGTAACTCAAACCTTCCTCCACGACGAGAGCCTCTCTTCCTCTGCTGGATCTCCCGAACTGCAGGAACTGCCAGGAACTACCGCCACCGCAGGAGCCTCTTCTACTTTAAAGGTACATTGTTCCGCCAAGCCTCCCGTTTCGTTGGGTATCGCTAAAGGTGTTTTAAATCCTTTACTTACCTACTGGGTTGGCCGCCCCTATCATCTAACATTGTCTTTCACCTTCTGCAACCGCCTTTTCGAATTGTTAAACAAAGACTTAGCAGCTACTAGAACAGTTTGATCCTGGGCACATTGCCTTGTACAATTGACACTGGCACAGGCATATTGACTCTGGCTAAATCTGTTTCAACTGCCTTCTCTAGATTGCTTCTCACCTAGCAATGTGATGGTGCACCTAACTCTTATAACCACCTTTTTCCTTCCCCTTGTTTAAACTTGTGAAGTGCCATTTTGCTCAGTTTTCACCTCAGTATTGCATATGCTAAAGTACTGCCTTGCCTAACTTGTTCACAATCTACTTGGGAAGTGTTGCTGGTATGTTAAAGAGTCTAAACCTGTATAACTTGTCCTTTCCCTCCCTTTTGAGAAATTGTTAGAGTGCCATTTCTGCTTGGTTTACACTGTGCCGTTTTGCTCAGTTTTCACTCTTGCTCAAACTTGTCTACAATTTAAATAGGGAGTGGTGTATACTTTTCTGGACTGATTTAACTTGCTTTAATAATAGTGATTTGTGTGTGAACATCAGAGTGTGTAAAATAAATATATATATTCTTTTTGATACAAAGCTTTGGTCAGTGTTTCCTTGTTCCATAGTACTGAGGCCCTAATGTGTAAACCCTGAATACTGCTCATCTCCCTCTTGATATAAGTCTGACTGCTTAGCCACAGCTACCAACTAAATCTTTGTGGTACAGACTGATACCAAAGAGGATTTATTGCTCTCACCTGTAGTCTTAATCTTCTGTAGTTCTCCCTAAGGGAACTGCACAGGATTCTGCCTAACAGGGAGGTATTTGTGGAGGGACAGCTAAGAGAGAGAGACCAGGACAGTTGACCAGGGGAGAGGGCATGACGCAGAGAGTGGTGGCCGTGAAACGGAAGAGGGGTTGGGGGGTTAGTGTAGAAAGCGGCGGTAGGTTCAGGGGGGAGTTTTGGGGATGGGGTAGTTTCAGGGGGAAGGGGAGAATGTTGGGGGAGGAATGGACCATTGAAGAGGATGAGGGCGGTGATACAATGCTTGTTCTGGTCTGGGATGGTCTGGTCTGTTTGTTTTTTATTATGTTAAACCAAATAAAGATGAGATATAAAACATTCTTTTTAAAGTGATGATTTCCCCTGCTTCCCCCTCCTCCCCCACCCCCCACACACACTTCCCTGGCCACTCCACCTAGCATTCCCATGCTTGAATCTGTAGGATGGAACGATCACCAAGTATTCATTGCAATAAAGCAGTAGACGGGAGAGGAGACCCAATATTACAGTGGTTTTTAAACTGGCGTCCCAGCATCCTCCCCTTTGGGAGAGCCTTGCACCCTCCCCTCGTCCCCTCCACGTTTATCTTCCAGGACACCCCCGGAGTTTGAAGACCACTGCTAGAGACAAAGGACGCTTAATGCACCAATCCACGCAGCGGTTCCGGAAATTGACTCACTCCAGGAGTGGGAGTCAGGGGAGTTCCGGAAAGAGGGGCGCGATAACATCCCCCCTTCCCCCCACCCCCCACGCGCGCCTGTAAACCGGTCTGGCTTTCCTTTCTCTATTCACGGGGAGGCAGCCTCAGATAGCAGGAGTTCCATCCATCTAATCTCGAAGAGGCAGCTGCAGCACGTCGCACACAGGCCGAGAGGACGGCAAGCGAGGACTTTCCGAAGGAGCTTAACATGGAAAAGCGGGCGATTTTATTTTTTTATTTTTATCTTATTGTGCATTTGTAAGGCGCTTATAGATCAAGTAAATTGTGTTTCAGAGCGCCGACAGGGCAACAGGGAGGGGGCGTGGGAAATGAAAGAAATGGAACAATGAACGATAGAGGCGGCCCTACTGGGCTTTGTGAGCATCAGAACGTGCAAGTGCAGAAAGAGGGAGGGAGGAGGGTGTTGGGGGGGGGGAGTGTTAGGTGTATCAAAGGGGAAGTGGCAGGGGCTTTTATCGGAGGCTGGGAGGACAGCTCCAAATTCAATTACAAACTAGATCTTGTGTTGCCTTGGCATAATGGCATGGGCAGGCTCTCGTGCTTCATGGCAGACATGACCTTTTCCAGATCTCTGCAGAGCAACCATTGTTTTTTTTTTAAATCAGAGCTCGGTTATTAGGTGTCTCATCTATAATGCAGACTGGCAGAAAGGGAAGCAGGACTACACTGTGATGCCCAAGGAGTGGACGAGCCTGCCACGAGTCTGCAGGTCGAGAAAGATCAGGGTTTGAAGTGGGTCGGAGCTCCAGCAGTGTCCAAAATCAACGTCTGGACCGGGTCTCTGCTGGGGCTCCCACAGTCCCCCAATCTAACCCTTTTATTATATTTGCTATCCGAATGTAAAAGGGGAGCATTTTGACTCGAAGCATCCACTCCTGGAATTCAGTTTACTGTGAGGCTACATTGAGTGGCTGCTCGGCCTTTGCAATTGTAGAATTGTAGGGAAAGCACCAGTTGGGCGGGGGGGGGGTGGGGGTGCTGGTGAGATTCTTTGGACTTTCCATGTTTCCCCTCTGCTCTTCCCGTCACTCCTTTTCCCCTCGTCTCCTCCCTTCTCCCGGTTCCTCCTTGCATCTGTCCCTCACTCTCCCCTCTCTAGAGTTTACACTTAGTTCCCTCCTTCCTACGCTCTGGCCTCCTTGCTTCTCCACCAAGCAACTTGCTACTTCTCTCCAGTTCTCCAACTTTCCTTCTCTCTTCCTCCTCCAACCTCTCATTTGCTCATTTTCAATTTTTCTCTCCACTTTCTTCTGTCTTGACCGCTTCCTCCTCTGCCTTTCCCTTTCCTTCATTCATCCTTTCCACTTCTTCTCGTCACAGCTTCTCAATTCTTCCCATGGTCCTTCTCCGTAACCTGTTTCTCAGTGCCTCACTCTCCTTTTCCCTTCTTTCATCCGTGGCCTCTTCCCTCCTCCTTCTGTCCTCTGCCTCTATCCTCCTCCTCCTCTTGAACCCCTTTTTTGTCCTACACTGCTCTTGAATCTCACTCCACGTATGTCATGTATTGTTGCTTAGTTGCACATAAACCCAGATGTGCTTTTTTCTTTCATGTTCTTACTTTGTTTCATGTTTTATTCTTGATTATTGAATTGGTCTAAGAACCAACAACACAATTAATAAATAGATGCTTAATGTTTTAACTTTTCAAGGATAAGTGTTGACTTGACAAACATCTTTGCGTTAAATAGAGTACTGCACTGCAGGCCCCCTACTTCCCAGTGGCTTTTCTTTTATTTGCTGTTTTTTCCATATTCATTTGTGTTATTGCCTGTCCAGAGATGTGACGATGTCTTAAATAGGATAACAGATGTTGGGAGCCCACCAATGTAGTTCTACTTGAATCTCCCTCCTTCACCTCAGCTCTTCTCCTGTGCCTCCTCAGTGTTGCGCTCCCCAACCTCCTCTCTTCTCTCTTCCAACTCTGATCTTTCGACTCTTCTGCCTTTGCATGTTACTCTCCCCCTCTGCTTTTCTTTCTGCCACCTGTACTCTCCTTTCAC
This sequence comes from Ambystoma mexicanum, assembly GCF_040938575.1. Classification (NCBI taxonomy): domain Eukaryota; kingdom Metazoa; phylum Chordata; class Amphibia; order Caudata; family Ambystomatidae; genus Ambystoma; species Ambystoma mexicanum. Next base: position 1,053,664,371 of record NC_090926.1, read on the forward strand.
TCTTCCACTCTCTTCTCTCACTCCACATTTGTTTTCCTTTCTCTCACCCTTGCCTACACACAGCACTGGCACACTCCACACTCCATCTTGCTATGTGTACTCCTAATTCCCACATTGTCTACCAGCCCTCCTCCCCGCGTGTCCATGCATGGGGCAGGGCCTCAGTCCCTTAGTTGTGCAAGTATTATTCGGGGGACTCACGTGCAAGTGTGCTGGGTGATTAGTAGGTAAGTATGTGGACAACAGATTTCATTTTAGTTATTTATTTATTTGTATTTATATAGCACACTTACAGCCCAGAGGCATCGAGGCACAGTTACATTCATTTTTGAACGAAATTTTGATTAATCGGTTTACAGGTGACCAGGTAGGTCTCTTCGTTCATGATACACTAAGCAGTCGGCGTAGTGTCTCGCCTAATAGACGTAATAGCACACCTGACCATCACCTTGGATTCATTTTCCACGGTTGTGCCCAAGGTCTCATACTTTCTAGCCTGCTGTGCCTCTTCAAGATTCTCCCTGCTCCAGGTGCATGTGAGTGGGAGCCGGAGCGGTCCCCAAGCAACGGGCTGAGCCATGGTGGCGCTGTTGCCTTTTAGGGAGCAAGCGTGCACTATCTGGTCAACTGTGGGTGCCCATTGGTGGTTCTGCAAAGTAGGTGACTTGTGGCCACATTCCTGCTACACGATGTGACATGATACTATGAGGCCAGGAATAGTTGGGTACAGCATGGTGTAGGAAACACAGGAGACTATGGATAGATTGGGAAGCCAGGGGATCCCCGTATCCCTCCTGCGGGGCCTGCATCAAGGAGTGTCTAGCAGTCCCCGAGCCCTCGGGTCACCCCAGTCCCATTAACTAGCCTCAATACCTAATCAGGAGGTTCAGCATTGTAGTGACTTATACGCGAAGGCCGGCTTCACCTGCAGAAATCACATTCTTGTGTCCTGGTATTCCATCTTGCCAGGCAGAGCACATTTCTGCATGTGATCTCAGCAATGAGGTTGAGGTGCAAGGACTGCCCGCAGACAACGCCATCATTTGGAGGAAGGATCAGGGGTCAGAACACGTCCACAATCTTGATAATGAGGCCGATGAACCACAGAAATGTCTGCGAAGAAGAAAGACTTCCGGGTGCCTGAAAGGAGGTGGTTCCTGCAGGGCTGACCCTGCATGCTTGCTCCTGGATGCAGAGGATTTTCAATGAACTGTGCAGCCAGTGTCAGCGTTTATACTGTATGAGGAACAATTTGTGCCTTTTAATGTGTGCCGTTGCAACTGGGACTTGGGCAGATGGCTACACAGATCCAGCTGCTGAATCATGCATTGTTCCCTATAGATTTACAGCCAACGACCATGGCATGTACCCCAGCATTTCATGACTTACACCCCGGGACCCTCAAATTTACCAGTCACCCCAGTGCCCGATCATCTCCTCACTACCCTGCCGAAGCAACATGACTGTTTGCTCCCACATGACACATCCTCTTGACAGCATTATCCAAACTGCTGCAGCCCTGTGTACTGGGCATCGCTAACACAATGATCCTGATCCCACCTTGCAACCCCTTGGTCTGGTTGCTCCTTGTGGTGGAAAGGATTCCTGACCCCTAACCCATGGTTCCAAGGAAGAAGAGAACAGATGCTCCGTTGCCTAACTAAACATTGTGAGCTATTACCACAGAGGATGAGTAGGTCACTATTAGAAACTACAAGTGCTTCTTGGAGAGAAGGTCCACATTCTGATCAAACACCTGGTCATGTTAAAACAGTATCATGAATGTTATTAAAAAGTTAACTTGGACAGTTTGGAGAACAGGGCATCACTGCCTTTGAGGATGAGTACCACGCTTCGGTCCTTCACGCTATCAATATACACAGAGCATCCCACTCAGCACATTATTAAGATGAGCAACCTCTAGAGGATGCTCCGATGACATGCATTTCCACAGTCACATCTACACTCGTCTGCATAGGCCCGTGCCCCCCCCACCCCCCATTAAGCCATGCAATGCTTTCTCTTTCCTCCACCGAGGCCCGCCACTCACTAACTTTCCCTGGCACACCATAGGCTTCCTCACCTCGATGGCACCTGTTGGATCATATCCCTAACTAAAGGAAAAACATATGTTCGGTGCCTCTTTTTTACCAGGGGGTGGGGCTGGCCACACCTGCTGGAAATCAAAAAAGGTCAAGTCAATCGAACTTAAATATTACCAAGCATCATGGGCTACACTAGTAAGCAGCCTGGGATACTCCAGATATTTTGGACTACATTTCCCATGAACTCTGTCCAATTACCTATAATAGCTATGTCATTTTATGTTGTATATTCAAAGCCGCTGGCGAAAAGTACATTACTAATACATTTCATAAAATATAATAGCTATATGCATTGTCTGGTCAGAGTTGCACAATAAGAGCATTGAAAAAAAGGTCCGCCAAGAGAAGTTATAGCAGAGTCTTTCACCTGTGGCTCTCAAGAGGTTTTGGGCTAAAACTCCCATGATCCCCCAAACTGACTATGCAGAGTTTGGAGGATGGAAGATGAAGTCAAAAGCATCTCTATACATTTTCGACTTGCCTCCCATGAGCCATCCCCTATTGACTATGATGACTATGCACACTTAGATAGAGTGAGGGCATCACTCATCCGTATGAGTACGGCTTGTGGGCAGACAGGACATCAACAAGATAAAGTCAAGCGACATTAATGAACATCAGGGGTACACGAGGCAACTTGTGAACCAATTGATAACCTGGGGCAGAGCACCCCATGACCAGAAATTGAAGTCAGGAGAAGTGTCTGCAGCTTGTGGGTCTGCAGATGCTTTTGACTTCAATTCCCAGGATCCTTTCCCGTTGACAATGTTGGGTGGCGTTTGTGGAAGTTGGAGTAACAAACATAGAGAGCCAAAAAAATCACTGCATGCCCCTCTTCCCCCATAAACGATATACAGTAAAGAGAAAGGCAACCCAACAGTACTATTATGTCTAATATACAGTAAAGAGAAAGGCAACCCAACAGTACTATTATGTCTAATATCCAGTAAAGAGAAAGGCAACCCAACGGTACCATTATGTCTAATATACAGTAAAGAGAAAGGCAACCCAACAGTACTATTATGTCTAATATACAGTAAAGAGAAAGGCAACCCAACAGTACTATTATGTCTAATATACAGTAAAGAGAAAGGCAACCCAACAGTACTATTATGTCTAATATACAGTAAAGAGAAAGGCAACCCAACAGTACTATTATGTCTAATATACAGTAAAGAGAAAGGCAACCCAACGGTACCATTATGTCTAATATACAATAAAGAGAAAGGCAACCCAACAGTACTATTATGTCTACAGTACCGCCTGTCGAGTCATGTTTTCAGACTAAGGGAATTGCTTATTAATTAGCTTGTGGGCGGATGGGTGTTTGCTTCTGCAAAGTCAGCTGGTCTAACACATATGCCGTGGGCAGCTGCGCAACTAAAACAGTGCCTTACCTGCCACCTGCAGGTGTTATAGTTCCACGCCATAGACAGAAAGGCAAGGCAAGGCACAGCTATGGTACATGCCCAGCGAGGGTGACAAAAATGCCAGCAGGGCATATATTGGTGGAAATTACCTTTCAACCCTAATAGGAAGATTGTGCATTGGTTATGGGTGCAATACGACTATGCCTTGTAGTGCTCCAGCATAACGAGCAGTAACCAGGAACATGTCTTACACTTTGTGGGTTGCCTGGATTCCTGGGAGAGGCGTGCTGTTCCTGTCCGAAGAATTGTGAAATGAACACAAAATGGCCCCTTACCACTACATGCACCTTACTGCTCTCCCGAGGAATAGGCTTCTAATAGCGCATATCCCTGCATGCCAAAGCATGACAAAGAATGGTGGTTCTATAACACTATTATACCCTGAGCCCCCTTTCTTTGAAGAATGTGCACTTGGCCCGCCCAGGCCTGCAACCCGATAGCACGGCTGTAAAGTGGCCTTGAGCCAGGGGGCCATATTTCTGGTGCGATTATCATGCTGAATGGGAGAACTGCTCCCACACAATGAGCCGGTGTCCTCACAAGCTGCGATTCAACAATAGCCACTAGAGAGGCGACGCACACACCAGGCTCCAGCTCGCCTTGCGTGCCAGGGATCTAGAAATCCCCCATTAAAAAGATGCAAATCCACAACTTTACAAGAGACGCATATACCGCACGTAGCAGCAGGGACGTCATTTCACCAAAATGCCTGGGGTAGCGGAAGTGACATCACACGACCCTTGACCCCCGATGACATCACAGGAAGTGATTTCATTTGACCCCACCCCAAAGGGATATCGCAGGAAACGATGTAAACACACAACCTTTCATCCGTTGATAAAACAAGAAGTGGCATCACATAGCATTGTACACTACGAAAAATATGCTTACAATATCAGTATAATGTGATGTCCATTTCATACAAGAATGGATCGCCATATGTATCGTTGAGATCAGTGTGCATAGGCCCATATTGCAAAATGACTGTGAATGCAAGCAGACGTCCATGACCAAATGATAATGGTGTGTTATTATATAGCACTTAGGCTTAAGCGCTTTATATGGAAAAAATATACACCCAATATCACCCAACCTGTGTTGGCACTCATTTATCGACCTCAGAAAGATGAAAGGCTGAGTTGAGGCGTTTAAGAACAGACTAAATCAGTGACTCACCCCCTGAAGTGTGCCTGAAATAAACCTTTAATGAGTCTAGCAATTATTGTTTAGAATTCCAGAAAGACACATTATTTGGTATTCCTATTCTTTCTTATTTAGGGTCAGTGCTGAAAGTGTTGGACGTTTCAAACATGGCTGCATATCCAGAGGCGTAGACAGGGTAGGGCCTCAGTGGGCAAGGCCCATCCAAAATCTGTAAATGGCCACTCAGCACCGCTGTGTGGACTTTTACAGATGTTAATGTCCCTGCAGGGGTGGGGGGGGGGCACCTACATTAGCTTTAAGCCCCACCTGTTAGACAATCCTGGCTACACCTCTGTGCATATCAGCCGGGTGCCAAAAGCCGGTATTACGGTACAGATTCGCACAAGAAGGCCATAACACCCTGAGGCAAAACACACACTATGCCACCATGTCTGACATGGGGCGAGGAGGGGGGTGAGTACAGGGCAGATGCTTAATATTAGCCGTTACATAATGCTGGTCGTCACCAGATTGGCCCTATACCACTTTTCTTTGCTAAATGCATCATGGGACATGTAGTCCAAACAAACATGTTAAAGACATTTAAAAAATCAAAACCCCCTAATTACTAGTCTTTTGTTTTAAAAATATTGTCATTGGCTGTTAAGGGCTATACACCTAGGCATGTTGATATGTGAATGGTCTGACTTCCAGTCATGGGTGGGAAAACAAAATCGACACAATTACACAATAAGAGCAAGTTACAAAAGCGTTGGAGCCAGGAAGCAAGATTCAAACCCTGATTCCACGGCTGCTCCCTGTTCGGAGAAAAAGGGTCCAAAACAAACACTGGACTAGCAATGCCTTGGCTATGCATGCCGGAGATGCGGCAGCAGGCAGGTCGCCACGCGTCGGCATGCCCTGGCCGGCCCACACAGCCATGTGCATGGCAGTGCAGCTTGCAGGCATCCAGCGCCTCGACATGGAGAGGGGCGTCACTTTCTCTTCAGCCTATCCGTAACAGGAAGGAAACCAAAGCAGCTGAGGCCGCTTGCCAAGAAAAGGGTCTGGTACTGGAGTTATACGGTGCATCGTGTGTCAGACGATATTACACATGTTGATGACACGTGTGCTTCTGTATGCAGCTGCCTGCTCATGACCTTCTCTGTCTAGGACAATCACTCTCTATGTGTCTGTTTGTATAAGAGGGTGGTGCCTCTGTACACAGCTGTCTGGGTAATGAGGCACCTCTCTATACAGCTTTCTCTAGGTGCTCCACTGTAGCTCTGTGTGAAGCTCTCTTTTTATGTGTCTGTGTCTCTAGGCATGTTTGTCTCTGTGTGTGTCTGTATGGCCTCATGCTGTTCCAGCTGTGTCTCTCCATGCAGCGGAGTCTTCTAACGTTGTGTCTCTGCGTAGGCCTCGGTTATTCTGTATAAGGCTGCCTGTATATGCCGTCTCTTGATATGAAAATGCCTCCATGTATGGATGTATCTGTTTAACATTATGCATGCAGCGGTCTCTGTGTATGACTGGCTGCGTCTGTATGAGATAGTTTCATTATGCACGGCTGTGCTTCGGTATATACCTTTCTCTGTATATGAAGGATGTGTCTATATACAGGCGTGCCTCTGTGTACGGTTGTGCCTATGCATGCAGCTGTATATGAATGGCGGTGTCTGTATACGAATGTGCCTGTGTATACAAGTTGCTGTTCCAGTGTACAGCTCGGTTTCTCTATAAAGCTGTGCCTCTATACACGCTTGTGTCTGTATATGGCCACCTTTATACCCTGTATCCAGCTTCAATTCCGTATGTTCCTGTGTGTACATGTTGGTGTCTTTTTGTGATTGCCGCTGTATATGCCTGGTTCTGTCTGATTATGTCTTTGTGTATGTCTGGTTCTGCCTGATTATGCCTCTGTATATGTCTGGTTCTGTCTGATTATGCCTCTGTGTATGTCTGATTCTGTCTGATTATGCCTCTGTGTATGCCTGGTTCTGCCTGATTATGCCTCTGTATATGTCTGGTTCTGCCTGATTATGCCTCTGTGTATGGCTATCTTTATACCCTGTATCCAGCTTCACTTCCATATGTTCCTGTGTGTACATGTCGGTGTCTTTTTGTGATTGCTGCTGTATATGCCTGGTTCTGTCTGATTATGCCTCTGTGTATGCCTGGTTCTGTCTGATTATGCCTCTGTGTATGTCTGGTTCTGTCTGATTATGCTTCTGTGTATGCCTGGTTCGGTCTGATTATGCCTCTGTGTATGTCTGGTTCTGTCTGATTATGCTTCTGTGTATGCCTGGCTCTGTCTGATTGTGCCTCTTTGTATGCCTGGTTCTGTCTGATTATGCCTCTGTGTATGTCTGGTTCTGCCTGATTAGGCATCTGTATATGTCTGGTTCTACCTGATTAGGCATCTGTGTATGGCTACCTTTATACCCTGTATCCAGCTTCACTTCCATATGTGCCTGTGTGTACATGTCAGTGTCTTATTGCGATTGCCGCTGTATATGCCTGGTTCTATCTGATTATGCCTCTGTGTATGCCCTGTTCTGTCTGATTATGCCTCTGTGTATACCTGGTCCTGTCTGATTATGCTTATGTGTATGCCTGGTTCTGTCTGATTATTCCTCTGTGTATGCCTGGTTCTGTCTGATTATGCCTCTGTGTATGCCTGGTTATCTCTGTGTGTCTGGTTCTGCCTGATTATGCCTCTGTATATGTCTGGTTCTGCCTGATTATGCCTCTGTGTATGGCTACCTTTATACCCTTTATCCAGCTTCACTTCCGTATGTACCTGTGTATACATGTCAGTGTCTTTTTGCGATTGCCACTGTATATGCCTGGTTCTGTCTGATTATGCCTGTATGTATGCCTGGTTCTGTCTGATTATGCCTCTGTGTATGCCTGGTTGTGTCTGATTATGCCTCTGTGTATGCCTGGTTCTGTCTGATTATGTATTTGTGTATGTCTGGTTCTGCCTGATTATGCCTCTGTGTATGCCTGGTTCTGTCTGATTATGCCTCTGTATATGCCTGGTTCTGCCTGATTATGCCTCTGTGTATGGCTACCTTTATACCCTGTATCCAGCTTCACTTCCATATGTGCCTGTGTGTACATGTCGGTGTCTTTTTGCGATTGCTGCTGTATATGCCTGGTTCTGTCTGATAATGCCTCTGTATATGCCCTGTTCTGTCTGATCATGCCTCTGTGTATCCCTGGTCCTGTCTGATTATGCTTCTGTGTATGCCTGGTTCTGTCTGATTATGCCTCTCTGTATGCCTGGTTCTCTCTGTGTATGCCTGTTTCTGCCTGATCATGCTTCTGTATATGTCTGGTTCTGCCTGATTATGCCTCTGTGTATGGCTACCTTTATACCCTGTATCCAGCTTCACTTCCGTATGTATTTGTGTGTACATGTCGGTGTCTTTTTGCGATTGCCACTGTATATGCCTGGTTCTGTCTGATTATGCCTGTGTGTATACCTGGTTCTGTCTGATTATGCATTTGTGTATGTCTGGTTCTGCCAGATTATGCCTCTGTATATGTCTGGTTCTGCCTGATTATGCCTCTGTGTATGGCTACCTTTATACCCTGTATCCAGCTTCACTTTCGTATGTGCCTGTGTGTAAATGTCAGTGTCTTCTTGCGATTGCCGCTGTATATGCCTGGTTCTGTCTGATTATGCCTCTGTGTATGCCTTGTTCTGTCTGATTATGCCTCTGTGTATGCCTGGTCCTGTCTGATTATGCTTCTGTGTATGCAAGGTTCTGTCTGATTATGCCTCTGTGTATGCCTGGTTCTGCCTGGTTCTGTCTGATTATGCCTCTGTGTATGCCTGGTTCTGTCTGATTATGTCTCTGTGTATGTCTGGTTCTGTCTGATTATGCTTTTGTGCATGCAAGGTTCTGTCTGATTATGCCTCTGTGTATGCCTGGTTCTGTCTGATTATGCCTCTGTGTATGCCTGGTTCTGTCTGATTATGTCTCTGTGTATGTCTGGTTCTGCCTGATTATGCCTCTGTATATGTCTGGTTCTGCCTGATTATGCCTCTGTGTATGGCTGCCTTTATACTCTGTATCCAGCTTCACTTCCGTATGTACCTGTGTGTACATGTCGGTGTCTTTTTGCGATTGCCGCTGTATATGCCTGGTTCTGTTTGATTATGCCTCTGTGCATGCCTGGTTCCGTCTGATTATGCTTCTGTGTATGCCTGGTTCTGTCTGATTATGCCTCTGTGTATGCCTGGTTGTGTCTGATTATGCCTCTGTGTATGCCTGGTTCTGTCTGATTATGCCTCTGTATATGCCTGGTTCTGTCTGATTATGCCTCTGTGTATGCCTGGTTCTGTCTGATTATGCCTCTGTGTATGTCTGGTTCTGTCTGATTATGCTTCTGTGTATGCCTGGTTCGGTCTGATTATGCCTCTGTGTATGTCTGGTTCTGTCTGATTATGCTTCTGTGTATGCCTGGCTCTGTCTGATTGTGCCTCTTTGTATGCCTGGTTCTGTCTGATTATGCCTCTGTGTATGTCTGGTTCTGCCTGATTAGGCATCTGTATATGTCTGGTTCTGCCTGATTAGGCATCTGTGTATGGCTACCTTTATACCCTGTATCCAGCTTCACTTCCATATGTGCCTGTGTGTACATGTCAGTGTCTTATTGCGATTGCCGCTGTATATGCCTGGTTCTATCTGATTATGCCTCTGTGTATGCCCTGTTCTGTCTGATTATGCCTCTGTGTATACCTGGTCCTGTCTGATTATGCTTATGTGTATGCCTGGTTCTGTCTGATTATTCCTCTGTGTATGCCTGGTTCTGTCTGATTATGCCTCTGTGTATGCCTGGTTATCTCTGTGTGTCTGGTTCTGCCTGATTAGGCATCTGTATATGTCTGGTTCTGCCTGATTAGGCATCTGTGTATGGCTACCTTTATACCCTTTATCCAGCTTCACTTCCGTATGTACCTGTGTATACATGTCAGTGTCTTTTTGCGATTGCCACTGTATATGCCTGGTTCTGTCTGATTATGCCTGTATGTATGCCTGGTTCTGTCTGATTATGCCTCTGTGTATGCCTGGTTGTGTCTGATTATGCCTCTGTGTATGCCTGGTTCTGTCTGATTATGTATTTGTGTATGTCTGGTTCTGCCTGATTATGCCTCTGTGTATGCCTGGTTCTGTCTGATTATGCCTCTGTATATGCCTGGTTCTGCCTGATTATGCCTCTGTGTATGGCTACCTTTATACCCTTTATCCAGCTTCACTTCCGTATGTACCTGTGTGTACATGTCGGTGTCTTTTTGCGATTGCTGCTGTATATGCCTGGTTCTGTCTGATAATGCCTCTGTATATGCCCTGTTCTGTCTGATCATGCCTCTGTGTATCCCTGATCCTGTCTGATTATGCTTCTGTGTATGCCTGGTTCTGTCAGATTATGCCTCTGTGTATGCCTGTTTCTGTCTGATTATGCCTCTCTGTATGCCTGGTTCTCTCTGTGTATGCCTGTTTCTGCCTGATCATGCTTCTGTATATGTCTGGTTCTGCCTGATTATGCCTCTGTGTATGGCTACCTTTATACCCTGTATCCAGCTTCACTTCCGTATGTATTTGTGTGTACATGTCGGTGTCTTTTTGCGATTGCCACTGTATATGCCTGGTTCTGTCTGATTATGCCTCTGTGTATGCCTTGTTCTGTCTGATTATGCCTCTGTGTATGCCTGGTCCTGTCTGATTATGCTTCTGTGTATGCAAGGTTCTGTCTGATTATGCCTCTGTGTATGCCTGGTTCTGCCTGGTTCTGTCTGATTATGCCTCTGTGTATGCCTGGTTCTGTCTGATTATGTCTCTGTGTATGTCTGGTTCTGTCTGATTATGCTTTTGTGCATGCAAGGTTCTGTCTGATTATGCCTCTGTGTATGCCTGGTTCTGTCTGATTATGCCTCTGTGTATGCCTGGTTCTGTCTGATTATGTCTCTGTGTATGTCTGGTTCTGCCTGATTATGCCTCTGTATATGTCTGGTTCTGCCTGATTATGCCTCTGTGTATGGCTGCCTTTATACTCTGTATCCAGCTTCACTTCCGTATGTACCTGTGTGTACATGTCGGTGTCTTTTTGCGATTGCCGCTGTATATGCCTGGTTCTGTTTGATTATGCCTCTGTGCATGCCTGGTTCCGTCTGATTATGCTTCTGTGTATGCCTGGTTCTGTCTGATTATGCCTCTGTGTATGCCTGGTTGTGTCTGATTATGCCTCTGTGTATGCCTGGTTCTGTCTGATTATGCCTCTGTATATGCCTGGTTCTGCCTGATTATGCCTCTGTGTATGGCTACCTTTATACCCTGTATCAAGCTTCACTTCCATATGTGCCTGTGTGTACATGTCGGTGTCTTTTTGCGATTGCTGCTGTACATGCCTGGTTCTGTCTGATTATGCCTCTGTGTATGCCTGGTTCTGTCTGATTATGCCTCTCTGTATGCCTGGTTCTCTCTGTGTATGTCTGGTTCTGCCTGATTATGCCTCTGTATATGTCTTGTTCTGCCTGATTATGCCTCTGTGTATGGCTACCTTTATACCCTGTATCCAGCTTCACTTCCGTATGTACCTGTGTGTACATGTCGGTGTCTTTTTGCGATTGCCACTGTATATGCCTGGTTCTGTCTGATTATGCCTGTGTGTATGCCTGGTTCTGTCTGATTATGCCTCTGTGTATGCCTGGTTCTGTCTGATTATGTCTTTGTGTATGTCTGGTTCTGTCTGATTATGCCTCTGTGTATGCCTGGTTCTGTCTGATTATGCCTATGCGTATGCCTGGTTCTGTCTGATTATGCCTCTGTGTATGTCTGGTTCTGTCTGATTATGCTTCTGTGTATGCCTGGTTATGTCTGATTGTGCCTCTGTGTATGCCTGGTTCTGTCTGATTATGCCTCTGTGTATGTCTGGTTGTGCCTGATTAGGCCTCTGTATATGTCTGGTTCTGCCTGATTATGCCTCTGTGTATGGCTACCTTTATACTCTGTATCCAGCTTCACTTCCGTATGTACCTGTGTGTACATGTCGGTGTCTTTTTGCGATTGCCGCTGTTTATGCCTGGTTCTGTCTGATTATGCCTCTGTGCATGCCTGGTTGTGTCTGATTATGCCTCTGTGTATGCCTGGTTGTGTCTGATTATGCCTCTGTGTATGCCTGGTTCTGCCTGATTATGTCTTTGTGTATGTCTGGTTCTGTCTGATTATGCTTTTGTGCATGCAAGTGCAAGGTTCTGTCTGATTATGCCTCTGTGTATGCATGGTTCTGTCTGATTATGCCTCTGTGTATGCCTGGTTCTGTCTGATTATGTCTCTGTGTATGTCTGGTTCTGCCTGATTATGCCTCTGTATATGTCTGGTTCTGCCTGATTATGCCTCTGTGTATGGCTACCTTTATACTCTGTATCCAGCTTCACTTCCGTATGTACCTGTGTGTACATGTCGGTGTCGTTTTGCGATTGCCGCTGTATATGCCTGGTTCTGTCTGATTATGCCTCTTTGCATACCTGGTTCCGTCTGATTATGCTTCTGTGTATGCCTGGTTCTGTCTGATTATGCCTCTGTGTATGCCTGGTTGTGTCTGATTATGCCTCTGTGTATGCCTGGTTCTGTCTGATTATGTCTTTGTGTATTTCTGGTTCTGCCTGATTATGCCTCTGTGTATGCCTGGTTCTGTCTGATTATGCCTCTGTATATGCCTGGTTCTGCCTGATTATGCCTCTGTGTATGGCTACCTTTATACCCTGTATCCAGCTTCACTTCCATATGTGCCTGTGTGTACATGTCGGTGTCTTTTTGCGATTGCTGCTGTACATGCCTGGTTCCGTCTGATTATGCCTCTGTATATGCCCTGTTCTGTCTGATCATGCCACTGTGTATCCCTGGTCCTGTCTGATTATGCTTCTGTGTATGCCTGGTTCTGTCTGATTATGCCTCTGTGTATGCCTGGTTCTGTCTGATTATGCCTCTCTGTATGCCTGGTTCTCTCTGTGTATGTCTGGTTCTGCCTGATTATGCCTCTGTATATGTCTTGTTCTGCCTGATTATGCCTCTGTGTATGGCTACCTTTATACCCTGTATCCAGCTTCACTTCCGTATGTACCTGTGTGTACATGTCGGTGTCTTTTTGCGATTGCCACTGTATATGCCTGGTTCTGTCTGATTATGCATATGCGTATGCCTGGTTCTGTCTGATTATGCCTCTGTGTATGTCAGGTTCTGTCTGATTATGCTTCTGTGTACGCCTGGTTATGTCTGATTGTGCCTCTGTGTACGCCTGGTTATGTCTGATTATGCCTCTGTGTATGTCTGGTTGTGCCTAATTATGCCTCTGTATATGTCTGGTTCTGTCTGATTATGCCTCTGTGTATGCCTGGTGCTCTGTGTATGCTTGGTCCTGTCTGATTATGCCTCTGTGTATGCGTGGTTCTGTTTGATTATGCCTCTGTATATGCCTGGTTCTGCCTGATTATGCCTCTGTGTATGGCTACCTTTATACCCTGTATCCAGCTTCACTTCTGTATATGCCTGTGTGTACATGTGACGTCTGTGTCTTTTTGCGATACCCGCTGTATATGGTGGCTGTGTCTGTTTACAGTGAAGCCTCTTTGTATCCCTGCGTCTCTGCATACGGCTGTGTATATGACTGGCTGTGCCTGTCTGTATAAAAACGCGGCTCCGTACGTGACTGTCTTTATTCGACAGGCTGTGCCTGTATATGTCTGCCTGTCGCTCTATGTATGACTGGCTGTCTCTGCATGGCAATGTGCTGGTGTGTGCGACTGTCTTTATCCGACTGGCCCTGTCTGTATATTCAGCTCAACGCCCGAATATGGCGAATTCTGCCTCTCTGTATTACTGGCGGTGTCTGTACACAGCCCAACCTCCTCTGTATTTGGCTGTCTCTTTACACGACTGTCTTTAAAGGAGTGGCTGCGTTTGTGCATGCACGTCAACGGCTGCCTGTGTTCGACTGTCTATGCCTATGACTGAGTGACTGTCTCTGTATAAGAACATGGCTGTGTGCACGACTCTCTTGAACGCACTGGCTGTCTGCGCGTCCAGCGGTGTGGACACTTGTTACATAGCATTACTGCTGCAGCCTGCGCTGAGCCGAGAAACGCGACTTACTCTGCTGACCTTTAAGAGATGGAAAAAGCAAATCCGAGCCTGGAATTATTGGCGGCAGCCGCAGATAACGCATGTCAGAGTGACACAGGAAACGCGGGACAGCGCGCAACCCGTGTCTCTGAACTCGAAAGATAAAAGCCGAGCCGCGCGGGGACCCACTCCCGCCTAATCCCTCCGGCAGAAACAGGACACGCTTCACGACGTTTCCTTTCCATTCAGCTTTAAGGCAAGTGTACAAATGGGCCAAATGAAGCAACCCGCGGCGCGTGCTGTGCAGTGTCGGGCTGGGAACCAAAAGTAGTCCTGGACTTGTTTTTCAAAGTGGCCCCATATTAACATACACTGGAAGCTTTGTAACATATTCTTTACTTCATCCCACTTAATAGATGCCCATGGTGCTGAGGCCCACCCGGAAATCGCCAGAGTTCCGGGTAGGCCAGCCCACCCCTGCTGCTGTGTCTAAGTGTGCTGTTGGACATCTGTGGCTCTGCGCTCGGTGATATCGCCAAATCACAGAGGGCTAACTCGACTCAAACTATTAGGCAGCGAAGGAGACAGGGCCCGCCAAGAAGACACACCACACAAGGGATTGGAAACACAGGCCACATTTTGGACTGCCCCTGGGCAGTGTTCTGTCCTGGGATCTCCCGGTGATGGGGGAGATCAGGACAGATAGATTAGGTCCACTCGACGCGCAGAGACACATGGACTGCCTGGTAGGGTGCATAAACCCGGACTGACGCCTGTGGTGCAGTTATTTCCTGGTCCTGCCACCAACACATGACCCCGGTCTCCCGCAGTGACATCACATTCCTCCCAAACTTAGAATGCTTTTCCATTAACAAGTATATAACTTTAACTATATCCTAGTCCTTTTTTCGCCAGGCTTCAGCCCCTCTCGTTCGACAGTACACGCCTTGCACTACATACCCATGGAGGTGGGATGACGGCTTTGTTTTTCCTCTCAGGTGGTATCGGGGGTGAGCCCGTGCACTTCCTTCTTCTCTTGGGGGCTCAGTGAGGGACCTGCTGCGCTGGAGATTGGCTCCTCGGAGGCTTGTGGAATCTTGTCCTCCCCGCCCGTCTCATTTCCCCTGCTTGCTCTGGCGGCTCACGCTCATCTCTTGGGCCTCCCGTTCTTTCTTCCCACATTGTTGCAGGGACTTTCCGGAAATGCAACATGTTTCTGGTCACTGCTTCGGTGTCCCTGGTAGGCGTGATCAAGCTGTGATTTGCATCCCGTAACGTCCACGGTCGTGTTCGAAGTTTAGAGTCATCTTCAAGGGGTGTGCCCGATTTCTTACTAGTACTGTGTCTCCTGGCTGTAGCTCGCGGTGCCTAGCATGGCGAGTCAGGCTGCCTTGCTCATTCTGTCTTACTCGTTTCCCCTTTGAGTGGAATGTCCGGTTCTGGGGCTACACAGTTTGGGTGCATCAGGAGTTCTGCTTGGATTGGCACCCCAAACATGAGCGCTGCCGGACTTGTTGAGGTGTGTGGGGTTTGGCGATGTGTTCGCAGAAACCGGTACATAGCGGTCAGCCAGGAGTAGTTTTGTTCCTTGGCAATTCGTATCACCTTGTTCAGTGACCCCAAGAACCGTTCCACATCACTGTTTGCTTGTGGCCAATACGGGGTGATCTTCCTGTGCTTTATACTTAGGTCTTGGAAGAACTGCTTCAGTTCCTGGCTGGTGAAAGGTGGATCATTGTCACTTTTTATCTTGGCGAGGAAACCGTGATTGGGGAATATCTTCTCCAGTGCTAGAATCATTGTTTCTGCATTAGTGGACTTCACATGTTCGACCTCTGGATAGCGACTGAATTCGTCCACTAGGACCAGCAGATATCCTTCTCCTGCAATGGTGCAGAAGTCGATGATGACCGACTCCCACCGTATGCTGCTCCGTGGGGCGCTGATGATTGGTTCAGGTGCCACGGCTTTTCTTGCGGACTGGCAGGCTGAACAGGATTCAACAAGCTCCATTACGCGCTACTGCATGCGGGGCATCCACATCCTGGTCTTTAGATATGAGAGTGTCTTGATGATGCCTTGGTGTCCACTGTGGGGTAATTTGAGGGCCCTTTCTCCAGGGTCGTTGGTAGTATGATCCGGTGCCCCTTTACGAGTACCACTTCGGCTGCTATCGTGAGTTCATGGAGGATCCCGAATATGGCCTGCAGCTTTTCCTGAGCTGATGGCGTCCGCTGTGCCACGGTGGCTAGGTAGTTCTTCTAGTTTCCTGTTCGATTGGCTTGCATGGTTTGTGTTAGGATGGTGTTGGCCTTCATCTCTTCTGCAATCTCTTGTAGAGTGAGGGACTGAGGCCGTGCGCATGCAACAAAGTGGCACACATGCTCTTCAGTTTCTGCCGCATGATGCTCTTTCAGCTCTGGGGCCGGCCGCGGATGGCAGGAGAGATAGTCTGCGGGGTTGTCGGCCCCAGCTCGGTATTCCACTTCGATGTTGTATGGTTGCAGCTGCAGCATCCATTTATTGATCTTCGCTGGGGGGTTTGGTGCTGAGCCCTTAAAAATGGGGATGAGGGGCTTGTGGTCGGAGAGGACTTTCACCCTCTTCCCTAGCAGGTAGACCTTGAAATGGGGGCTCCCCCAGAGGATTGCCAGCGCTTCATTTTCAATGTGTGCATAGTTCTGCTCCATCTTAGAGCACAGTGGGTGAAAGCAATGGGGTGCACACTGCCATTGCTGTCGGTTTGGGTCTAGACTGCGCCTAGGCCTACCGGGCTTGCGTCTACTAGGAACTCGGTGGTACGCTCGATGTTGAAAAATGACATGGTCATAGAGCTGGACAGCGAGTCTTTAATTTGCTGAAATGCCTGCTGGTGCTGATTTGTCCATTCCCACTTCTGGTCCTTTCTGGTTAATTCTCGAAGAGGGCTTGCGAGGGTGGCAAGGTCCGGGATGAACCTTGCACAATAGGTTGCCCTTTCCATGAAACTCCTCACCTCGGTGGCTGACGTTGGGACTTTGGTGTTCTTGATGTCGCTCACCTTTGCTGGGTCAGGTGATACCCCGCTGGAATTGAAAATGTAGCCGAAGAAACAGAGTTCCTCTGCTAAATTTGCACTTCTCGTCATTCAGTGTAAGCCCAGTGTCTTTGAGCAGCTGTAGTACAGCTGCAAGGCGCTCATGGTGTTCCTTAGCATTGGTTCCATACACTATGATGTTGTTGCTTATGTTAGTTTTGCCTTCCAGCCCGTTTAGGACTTTCCGTATCTTGTTCTGGAATACTTCAGCAGCGGAATATATCCCGAAATTCAGGTGTTTGTATCTTCTCAGGCCGAGGTGGGAGGAGAATGTGGTGATATACCTCGACTCTTGCTAGGCGTAGTTGGTGGTACCCCAACCTCAGTTCTAGTTTGCTAAACAACTTGGCTCCGGTCATGTTGACGATGAGCTCGTCAATGGTCGGTGTGATGTGCCGCTCTCTTCCGATCACTACATCTGGAAGCCTCATATCTATGCATATTCTTACTGCATTCAGCTGTTCAGGCTTCTGCGCCACCACCATGGGTCACACCCAGGGTGTTGGTCCTGATATTTTCTCTATGATGCCAGCCTTTTCAAGTTTGTCTAACTCTTTTTCCACCGCCTCTCTCAGGTGAAAAGGGACTCGGCAATGTCGTACTGCCTTGGGTTCAATGGTGGGGTCAATATGTAGTTTGATGGACCTGCCCCGCAGGCACCCTGTGCCCTAGAACACGCGGTGCTGCTTCTTGAGGAGATGGTCAATTTCGGTTGGCTGGATGCTGAAAGCATAGTTGATTAACTGCAGTTTTTCTGCTGTCCTGCAGCTCAGGAGGGTCTCGCACCACGCCTCTACGACGTAGATTCTTGTTCGGCATGCTATGTTGTTGTGCGAGAGATTTGATTGGAAGGATCCTTCCACCGACAGTGGCTTCTTGCAGCCATATGCCAATAGGTGTACCTTCTTGTCCTGGAGCGCCGGTTCCGGGCTGAGTTTGTGGAATGCCTGCATTGGCATTACGTTAACGGTTGCTCCTGTGTCGATGACTACTTTCACCGGGTTGCCATTTGAGATGATGGTGCATGAGGGCTGCTTCCGTTCCTTCCTGATCTTCCCTCACTTGGTCTTTCGTGGCTCTACTATGGAAATCAGGTGTACCCGGTGGACCTACTTGTTTGCCTTCTTCCGCCCATCTTTCTCACGTCGGTCTGGGGAGATGCTTTCTTCGATTTCCTCGCTTTCGCTGCTGCTTGGTGATCTTTGCGAGCAGTCTACCGCTCTTGATCTTCCTCTCCCTTTTTGTTGGCGGGGAGGTTCCCTTGGGGCGAAACGCCTCCTGTGGTCACATTGCTGTGGTAGTTGTTCTCTTTCCTTTCTGCCTGGCGGTTGGAGGCAGACTGCTGCAAAATGGCTGAGGCAGTTGCATTTTCGGCATGTCGAACCCCATGTGGGGCATGTTTCACCACGGTGCCACGGGCCTCTGCACCATTTGCACGTGTTGTTTTGCCTTTGGGGTTGGTTTGGCCTGGATGAGTTTTGGCTGAACCCTCCTTATTCTCTGGTGGGCTGCCGTTCTTGATGGCAGCAATCTCTTCACTTTTCACGGGATTGTCCAGAGGAAGGTGTTGGATTGCTGCTTCTATGACAGATACTTGGTCGCCAGTGCATTCATGGAGGCGTCCCATTTCAAGGATGAATGACAGTGCTACATTTTTCTCGGACAGTATGGCTCTCTGTAGCTTTTCAGAGGACAGTCCGTTAATGATTTGGAGGTGGATCGCAAATTCTTCGTCAGGGAATTCACATCCAACAGCCATTTCTGGTGGCCTTGCGTGAAAATCGTTCATGGTCTCATTTTTGCGTTGTCTAGCTATGCAAAAATGGAACCTCTCATAGTCCGGATTGGGGTCTGGTTTGAACTTGCCTGTTAGCGCCACCTTTGCCGCAGCGTAGTTGTCAGCTGTGCCATTGTTGGGGAGCGTGTTGAAGAGGAGTAGGGTCGCTGATCCGATGTTGGGTAGAAGAAGTGTGCGTTTTCTCCTCTCTTCAGGGATTTCCCTGGCTTCCAGGTGCATGTCAAATTGTGGTAGCCAGATGCCCCAGCGAACTGCTGCACCAGTGGTAAACAGGTCGAATGGTCCCATGAGGGTGGTTTGTGCTGGGTCTTGACGATCCGGGTTGAGGTTGATGCTTCTCCTGTCAGCTGCACTCGCTCCTGCTCTTGTTGGGCTGGCATTTGCACTCGACATGGTGCTGGCTTGGTGCTGTCTTGGTGGATGGTAGGTGTGCAATGTAGTCGGTCACAAGCTTGTCGTGCGCATGTGTGGGCACGTGCTGATTAGCAGATATGCCGGTGGTGGGAGAGTGATCATTTGGAGACAACAAGGTACTGCCCTTAGGCACATTGAGAGAGATTTCCTTTTGTTGTGGACTTCTGCAGCCTGATCTTTTCCAGTGATAAATGCAGCATGCAGCTTAAATGGGACGTTTCTGGGCAGAGTAGTACATCTGCATGCATGGAGAATGTTCAGAAAAGAGGAGAAAAGTCATTGGAACGTTGGGTGAGCTTTGTTTCTGGTGCTGCAGTGTGTTTGCACCGATGATGGAACATTCGTGAAGCTTATAGAATATTCAGAATGTGGCGCGTGAAGGAGTCATTGGAACGTTGGGGGAGCTTTGTCTTCGGTGCTCGTGTGCTCTCGCGAGGTGATGGAATGTTCGTGTTGCTTGTATAACGTTCAGATCATTGAGCACACTCTCAGCGGTCTCCGCGCGATTTGCTTGGAGGTATTCCTTACCAGAGGTGACTTGTGCAGGTTCCCGCAGGAGCGCATGGTGAAACCGCCATCCTCGTCGCCAGTGTTCTGTCCTGGGATCTCTGGTGATGCAGGAGATCAGGACAGACGGATTAGGCCCACTCGGGCCGTCAGCGGCAGCGCAGCACAGAGACACATGGACTTTATTTCCTGGTCCCGCCCCCAACACGTGACCTCGCTCTCCCACAGTACACGTGACATCACAGGCAGGACAAAGACTGATATGCAGGGATATTTCTCCTTTGTGAAAGGGACAGCGAGCTAAAGACTTGGTTGATATTCTGCCGTAGCCATCCACTCAAGAACAGGTCAATGGGCCATGTTCCGAGCCGGTAGAGAGACTCCCAGAACCCTCCTTGTTTTGCTCATTTTATTAACACACAAAAAGTGTGAGAGTCAATCTGTAATAAGACATTTACATTCCTCCAATGCACCATCATGCATGAGAAATGCTTAGGTGTGACATGTGGGTGAGGACCCCTCCCACCAAACCCCATGGGAGCGATACCTCCACTGTTTGCATCCTCATCCCACTCTCCTGTCCTTGAAAACCTGTTACGCTCACCTGGTATCCACAGGGGCGCCACACAATACTGGATGGAGGTCTAAGCGCTATCCCGGACGCCTCTCTTCTTGGTTATGTGCCAGACGTTGGGTAGCGCCTATAACAGGAGAATGGAGGGTTAAGATACTGGTTCTGTGATGGGTGGTCTCCCACCTCCCTCTGGTCCAAATCCCCTCCCTTGGGGTTATTGCCCACTTTTGTGCGTTGAACTCTCCGTCCTGCGTCTCTGTGCAGGGGCGCGTGGTTGGTGTGGGCGTTCCGTGGACCTAGTTGCTTCACTGGTCCATGTGCCCTTATGTCGGGTCCAGACCGGCTGTGATTCCGACTCTGCTTGCTGTCTTCCGTGTGAGTTATAATGTCTTTTCTGTCTTTATTCTGTCTCTTTCTTTCCCTCTGTTTTCTCTGTCTTCTCGGCGTCTTGCTCCACTACACTGTTCCCTAACAATGTCTCTTTTTGTTTTCACGGGGATGGTTGCGATCCTGGAGTTGCCGCACTGATGGCGAAGACCACAGTGAGCTATTGATGCGCAGAGCGCTGCGTTGTTTATTGGTGTTAATTGCTAACTTGTGTTCTTTTCCCTTCTTTCGGAGTGATGAGCGATCGAAGCGCTGCTTGCCCAGGTAAGTGCTTTGTTAATGCTGACCTTGTTCCTTCTCCCTTGCAGGTTGCGGTGAAACCTGGAGATGGGCGAGGTAAGAGAAGCGCAGGGTGCTGCCAGGACTCGATGCTTAGCCAGGTAAGAATTGTTATTAATGCTGTCCTTGTTTCTTTACCTTTGCAGGTTGCGGCAAACTCCGGAGATGGGCGAGGTAAGTGAAGTGAAGGATGGATTCAAGACCAGTTACTTCACAGGTAAGTTTTCTTGCTAGCTAATGTTGTTCTTGTTCTTCCAGGTTATTAATGGAATCCAGATCTAGGGCTTCAGGATCGGGCCGCCGGAGAAGCAGATGAGCAGGAGCTGGACACGGTGAGCGCTACGCTGCAGGAGTGCAGAATAACGCGAAGCATGTTCTGCTGTTTGGGTGTGGTTCAAATAGCCCAGGTCAAGTAGTTCCAGGCCAAGTAGTTCCAGGCCCAGCCACACCCCAAACACTAGACCGCATGGCTTGGTCCTAAAGAAATGAGCTGTGTAATAGGCCTCCATGTTGGATTAAAGTCTAAAACTGGTATTGCTTTATTCCTGATAATGAGCCTGGCGCCAAGGGCGCTAGGACTGACTCCATGTATGTTTTTGATGGAGTTTTAAGGCCCTTGGGGCCAGTGTGAAGGGCTTTAGCCCCACTGCTGTCAGGGGGCTGTTATACCTGAGGGGATCAGGGCATGGGTCGTAACAGCACTCCCCCCTAAGGCTCCTCTCAAGGTATTTCCCACGTCTGGCCCTGGTTGGTCGGATGGTTCAGATGAAATCGTCTTACCAGGCGTGGCGCATGGACGTGCTCGCTAGGCTCCCATGTCCTGTCCTGAGGGCGTATCCCTTCCAGTCCACTAAGTAATATAACTTGGAACTGGTGAGCTTAGAATCTAGGACGACCTTGACTTCAAAATCGCGTTCTCTGTTAACCAGTACCGGATTTGGCCCGAGTTCCAGGCTCAACAGGTTTTAATGACACGTGGAATACGGGATGGATCTGCATATTTGGTGGTAAAGCTAGTTTTACTGCCGCGGGATTTATAATAGCCTTGATGGTATAAGGCCCTAGATATCTGGGATGAAATGTTTGAGTTCCTCTTATGGGCACGTGCCGAGACGCCAACCAGACTTCATCTCCGACTTGGTAGTCTGGGGCTTTTCTTCGGTGTTGATCAGAGAATCTTTTCTGTCTTTCTTTGGCTTGGTTCAAGTGTTCTGCTGCTTTTTTGAAGGCTTGAGTGAAGGTCGTATGCAAAGTCTTCACCTCTTGCATTTCCAAGGCCATGGGGGTATCTAATTCAGAAGTACATGGGTGCCTTCCATATACGGTATAGAATGGACTCTGTCCGGTACTGGTGTGTAGCAAGTTGTTTTAGGCATATTCGGCTATCCACAGCACCTCCTTCCAGCTTTCTTCTACTTGATGTAACATGCTCCGTAGGTATTGCTCTAGTGTCTGATTCATCCGCTCCGTTTGCCATCAGTTTGGGGATGGTGACTAGTGGACAGACAAATATCGATTTGGGCAATTGCACATCTCTTCCTCCAGAAGTTAGACACAAACTGACTCCCTCGGTCAGAAATCAGGATGGAGGGAAAACCATGTAATCGTACGATTTGCTCTAAAAACACCTTTGCCAGACTGGATGCGTTTGGTAGACCCTTAAGCGGAATGCAATGGACCGTTTTAGAGAATAGGTCTACAAACCCTAGGATAGTGTTGAACCCTTGACAGGGAGGCAGATCTGTGATGAAATCGAGAGAGAGTTTGTGCCAAGGTGCGGGTGGAATTTCAAGGGTTGAAGAAGGCCCATAGGTCTTTGTTTCTGGTATTTATTCTGTGCACAAATGTCACATGACCGGATAAACTGTGTAATGTCCTATCTCCGGGTCGGCCACCAATAATTTCTTTTCACCTTGGTAGGGTCTTGACAATTCCTGGATGTCCTATCAGGGGGTTGTGATAACCAGAAATGACTTGTTCTTGTAGTGCCTTATTCGGTAGATATAAACACCCTCTGAAATACAGGAGTTGGATCTTTGTTGTGTAATGTTCACCTTGAGTGGTCCAGTCTTGTAGAGCCTCAGTGTTCATTAGGAGCCAAATTTCCTTTTGGAGTTCGTCCAGAGATAACAGTGTTGTAAATCCTAGTAGTTTGGCACCTGGAATAATGGCCACCGGGTCTGGGGTTGAATATGCGTTCTCATCAATACCCATTCTGGATAGGGTGTCGGCTTTTCCGTTCTGGACTCCAGGTCGGTACGTGATTATGTAATCATATTCTGCGAAGAATAAAGCCCATCGGAGTTGACGGGATGATTGAGCCTTTGCCGTCTTGAGGTATTGTAGGTTGCGATGGTCGGTGATTACTGTGATGGTATGTCTGGCGCCTAGGAGGTAATGCCACCAAGCCTTAAAGGCTGCCTTGATCACTAGGTGTTCCTTGTCTGTTATTGTATAGTTAAGTTCAGGTGTAGTACATTTTCGCGACCAAAAGGCCACGGATGTAACTGGCCTGTTTCCTGCTGGAGGCATCTGTTTCCACTACATATGGGAGATCTGGGCGGGGGTGTCGTAGCACCGGGGCTGAGGTAAATCTTCTCTTGAGTTCCTTGAAGGCTTTTTCCACCTCCTCTGTCCATTGGAACAGTTAGTTGTTTTTTCGTAATAAAGAAGTGATCGGGTGCACAATCTGGAAGAAACCCGGGATGAATCGGCGATAAAAGTTTGCAAAGCTGAGACTACTTTGGACACCTTTGACTGAAAATGGTGATGGCCAGATAAGGATGGCGTCTACTTTATACATATCCATCCGGACGCCTCTGGGAGTGAGGACAAAACCAAGGAACTCAACTTCTGTGACATGCAAGGAGCATTTTTCAAGTTTGGCGTATAGCTGGTGCTGTCGGAGTTTTGCAAGGATGGAGCAAACATGCCTGACATGGTCCTGTTTAGAAGAGGAGTACACCAAGATTTCGTCAATGTAAACTAGGGCACATACGTCGATCAATTCCCGTAGTACATTGTTCATGAGGTACTGGAACGCCGCGGGAGCATTGCAAAGCCCAAAGGGCATCACCTGATATTCGTACAGCCGATACTTAGTATGAAAGGCGGTCTTCCATTCATCTCCTTTCTTTACATGCACGATATGGTATGCCCCCCTGAGGTCCAATTTGGTGTAAATGTGGGCATCCTTGACTTGGTCCAGCAGTTCTGGGATAAGGGGTAGAAGATAACGTTTTTTAACTGTTA
This sequence comes from Ambystoma mexicanum, assembly GCF_040938575.1. Classification (NCBI taxonomy): domain Eukaryota; kingdom Metazoa; phylum Chordata; class Amphibia; order Caudata; family Ambystomatidae; genus Ambystoma; species Ambystoma mexicanum. Next base: position 1,053,688,470 of record NC_090926.1, read on the forward strand.
CCTGGTTTAGTGTACGGTAGTCGATGAATAGGGGCGAGGCTGCCGGGGATTTGGACGGGTGGATAAAACCGTTTGCCAGGTATTGGTCCAGATATGATTTCACGTGGAGATTTCCAGGTTCGGTGAGTGCATAAATTCGACTACACAGGATTTGTGCACCAGGTACGAGGTCGATCTGACAGTCAAATGGCCTTTGAGGGGGTAAGGTATTAGCCTGTTCTTTTTGGAAAACGTCTTGGAAATCGTGGTATTCACTTGATAGTGTACTTGTTACACCTAGTACCAACGCATCTTTATCTTGGACAGGTGTCTCTGGGTCAGACAATGGCATTTCCACTTGGTAGCACGCATGAGCACACTCATTGGAGAAGGCTCATTTTTTGGCTCGCCAGTTGATGTTAGGATTGTGAGCGAACAACCATGGCATCCCTAGAATCACCCGGAACTGAGAGGCCTTGATAAGGTTGAAGGCAATGGCTTCCCAATGTCCGTCTTGGCACAGAAGGGTCAATTCTGCTGTGCGTTGAGTTACAGGACCAAAAGCTATCTCTGTACCATCGACAGTGGTGACCTTCTCAGTTGTCGTTTTCTGACAGAGGGGAAGCCCCATCCTTGCTGCCAGGCCTTGGCTATTTAGTTACCAACGGCTCTGCTGTCTATGTATGCCTCCACAGCATACATCCGAGACAGTTGTTGGTGACTGATCAAAGTCACAGGCAGGGCAAGGTGTGATGTCTGTGGCTCTTTTCCTTCACTCGACAAACGGACCTCTACGCTTGCTGGGCCTGGAAGTTTTCCGACTCTTGTTCTCCTCCTTCTTTCTCTGTAGCTCCAACTGTTCTCCTAGGGGTTTTTATGGGACATTCTCTGAGGAAGTGACCTGATTTCCCGCAGTACAGGCATAATGCAGTGCAGGCATAATTGCTGTTGTCTCGTTTTGTCTCTATCGACCTTGGTTAATGGGCTCCGTACCCCCACAATTTGCATGGGTTCCGAAGTGTTTTCTGATGAACGCGGAATGTTCTCCCTTGAGCGTACATACACAGTTGGATTCTCCATTTTGGCTCAATTTGTCCTTCGATCTTGCAGCCTGTGGTCTGGCTGCACCACTAGGTTGATGAACTCTGCACAGTCTTTTGGTGGGTTTACCACCTGAGCTAGGATGTCTTTCAATTCCCCCCGTAATCCTAGATGGAAAAACGTTTGTTTCTCTTCAGGCCACCCAGTTTCAACGACAAGTCTGTTAAAAGTGGCGATATATGTTAACAAATCTTGGCTGCCTTGGCGGAGGGACAGAAGTTCATTATCCAGAGCTTGGCCCTGGGTATGTCGGGCGAACAGCTTCTCCATCTCCTGTTGAAACCCCCTGAAATCCTGCAGGAGTGGGTCATCCTGGCTTACTAACGGTATGGACCAATCAGCGGCACTGCCACTCAGATATGACAGAACGAAGGCAACCCGCGACTGATCGTTAGGAACGGCACCAGGTCTACAAAGAAAATGGAGGCGGCACTGGTTCATGAATACTGCATATTTTCTTGGGTCCCTCGTAAAACGTTCCGGTGCCCCAGGGAGGACCACATGCACTGGAATGACGGATGTGGCTGGAACCGACGGAATACTTCCTGACAACTGAGCCTGCCCAGCCTGTGTTTGGAGCAATTGTCTGGCTAGTTCATCCGTGCGGTCCTTAGTGTCAATCAACTCCCTGCTAAGGGCATTGACTTCTTGCCGGGCGGAGTGCACCTCGGCCCGTAATTCTCCCAGTAACTGGGCTAGTTGGTCAGTCTCTGATGTTTCCATGCATGACGCCCAGGTGGATGTTTTTAATTGAGGCTTTGCATACTGTTACGCGTACCTGGTATCCACGGGTGCACCACACGATACTGGATGGAGGTTTAAGCACTATCCCGGACCCGTCTCTGCTGGGTTATGTGCCAGATGTTGGGTAGCGTCTATAACAGGAGAATGGAGGGTTAAGATACTGGTTCTGTGATGGGTGGACTCCCACCTCCCTCTGGTCCAAATCCCCTCCCTTGGGGTTATTGCTCACCTTAGGTTTTTGTGTGTTGAACTCTCCATCTTGCGTCTCTGTGCTAGGGCGCGTGGTTGGCGCGGGCGTTCCATGGACCTAGTTGCTTCACTGGTCCATGTGCCCTTATGTCAGGTCCTGACCGGCTGTGACTCCGACTCTGCTTGCTGTCTTCCAGGTGAGTTATAATGTATTTTCTGTCTTTATTCTGTCTCTTTCTTTCTCTCCGTTTTCTCTGTCTTCTCGGCATCTTGCTCCACTTTGCTGTTCCCTAACAATGTCTCTTTTTGTTTTCACAGGGATGGTTGCGATCCCGGAGTTGCCGCACTGATGGCGAAGACCACAGTGAGTTATTGATGCGCGGAGCGCTGCGCTGTTTATTGGTGTTAATTGCTAACCTGTGTTCTCTTCCCTTCTTTGCACAGGTTGCGGTGATATTTCGGCGTGATGAGCGATCGAAGCGCTGCTTGCCCAGGTAAGTGCTTTGTTAATGCTGACCTTGTTCCTTCTCCTTGCAGGTTGCGGTGAAACCCGGAGATCGGCGAGGTAAGAGAAGCGCAGGGTGCAGCCAGGACTCGCTGCTTGCCCAGGTAAGAATTGTTATTAATGCTGTCCTTGTTCTTTACCTTTGCAGGTTGCAGCGAACTCCAGAGATGGGCAAGGTAAGCAAATGCTGTTCTTGTTCTTCCAGGTTATTAATGGAATCCAGATCTAGGGCTTCAGGATCGGGCCGCCGGAGAAGCAGATGAGCAGGAGCTGGACACGGTGAGCATTACACTGCAGGAGTGGAGAATAACGCAATGCGTGTTCTGCTGTTTGAATGTGGTTCAAATAGCCAAGGTGAAGTAGTTCCAGGCCAAGTAAATCCAGGCCCAGCCACATGCAAAACACTAGACCGCTTGGCTTGGTTCTAAAGGACTGAGCTATGTAATAGGCCTCCATGTTGGATTAAGGTCTAAAACTAGTATTGCTTTATTCCTGATAATGAGCTTGGCGACAAAGGCGCCAGGACTGACTCCATGTATGGTTCTGATGGAGTTTTAAGGCCCTTGGGGCCAGTGTGAAGGTCCTTAGCCCCACTGCTGCCAGGGGGCTGTTATACCTGAGGGGGTCAGGGGCATGGGTCATGACAGAACCTCTACTGACCTGGAACCTTCCAGTGAGTGCCGGAGTGAAAACCTCACAGCTTGACCCTGGCATCACTGAGATGTGTCCAGGATGCCGCAGCACGACTCATCAAAGGACTTCCCAAATTCAACATCATCACCCCCACCCTCATCGAACTGCACTGGCTCCTGCTGGAAGCCTGTATCAACTTCAAATTCTTCGACATCATCTACAAGACTCTCACCCTGAAGTCCCCACGCTATTTCACTGAGAAACTCAGCATCTCAGGAGGCCCATGATCCACCAGAAGTAGGGACATGTGCCGACTTGAACTCTGACTCTGCAGGAAGGGAAGAACCAGAAGACATGCCTTCTCTCTCTATTTCCCAAGACTCTGGAATCTCCCCTTCAGCAATATCTAACTTGCCCCATCGCTTCTACAGTCCAAGAAAGAGCTCAAGACCTCCCTCTTCAAGGAAAGACTTCTCCCTATCATCTAGGTCACGGGTGCACAACTTATGGCCCGCGGGCCAGTTGCTGCCCGCCATGCTGTTTTGTCCAGCACACCAGAAATAAAGACTTTAATAATGGAGTACGGCTCGCAAGCAGCATGGGCTGCCCTCCATTAGGAAAAGTCTTTGTTAGTCTTCCGGGCAGGACGAAACACATACCCTCATTGGCACAGTGAACACACACCACGTAGCTCCTACGAGTCGCGTAGTGTGTGTGCTGCACCAATGGAGTATCAACACTAAAGCTGGCATGGTCAATATGGCTTGATGCCGTAAGGCATTTCAGCCTTGCCACGTCAGCCATAGTAACAGAAACCATGCCAGCTTTCCAGCTAGCATGCCTTCCAGCACGTCCGGTAAGTAGGGGGTCGGGTCTGCCTGTCTGTATGTTTTTGTGTTTATGTTGAGATGTGGTGGTGGGGGGGGAGGTGTCCGGTGTGCCTGACTGTTTTTTTGTGTGTGTTTATGATGAGATGCGGTGGTGGGAGGGTGTCAGGTCAGCCTGCCTGTATGTTTGTTTTTGTGTTATGGTGAGATGCAGTGGTGGAGGGGGTGTGGTGTCTGCCTGCCTGTATGTTTGTTTTTGGGGTTTTGTGTTTATGTTGAGATGCGGTGGTGGGGGGGTGTGAGGTCTGTCTGCCTGTATGTTTGTTTTTTGTGTTTATGTTGAGATGTAGTGGTGGGGCGGGGTTCGGGTCTGCCTGCCTGTATGTTTCTTTTTGTGTGTATGTTGAGTTGCGGTGGTGGGGGGCATGGAGGTGTGTCGGGTCTGCCTGCCCGTATGTTTGTTTTTGTGTTTATGTTGAGATCCTGTGGGGGGGGGTCGGCTCTGCCTGCCTATATGTTTGTTTTTGTATGTCTGTTGCTGTTGAGATGCTGTGGTGGGGGGGTTGGGTCTGCCTGCCTGTATGTTTGTTTTTGTGTGTATATTGAGATGCAGTGGTGGGGAGGAGTGTCGGGTCTGCCTGCCCGTATGTTTGTTTTTGTGTTTATGTTGAGATGCGGTGGTGGGGGGTTGTCGGGTCTGCCTGCTTATATGTTTGTTTTTGTGTTTATGTTGAGATACGCTGGTGGGGTGGGGGGGGGGGGATGTTGGGTCTGCCTGCCTGTATGCTTGTTTTTGTGTGTATGTTGGGATGCGGTGGTGGGGGGTGTCGGGTCTGCCTGCCTGTATGTTTGTTTTTGTGTGTATGCTTGTTAGTCTGTATGCTGAGATAGCGGTTGGGGGGGGGGTTCAGGTCTGTATGGGTATGTATGCATATGTATGCTTGTTAGTCTGTATGCTGAGATGGGGGTTACGGGTCTGTATGGGTATGTATTCATGGTGTCTACTTGTTTGTCTGTGTGCTGGGGTGGTGGGTTTGGGTCTGTATGGGTATTTATGCCTGGTGTATGCTTGTTAGTCTGTCTGCTGAGATGGGGTGGGGGCTCGGGTCTGTATGGGTATGTATGCTTGGTGTATGCTAGTTAGTCTGTCTGCTGAGATGGGGGTGGGGGATTTGGGTCTGTATGGATATGTATGCATGGTGTATGCTTGTTAGTCTGTATGCTGGGGTGGTGGGGTTCGGGTCTGTATGGGTATGTATGCATGGTGTATGCTTGTTAGTCTATATGCTGAGATTGGGGGTCAGGTCAATATGGGTATGTATGCATGGTGTATGCTTGTTAGTCTTTATGCTGAGATGGGGTGGCATGGTTCGGGTCTGTATGGGTATGTATGCATGGTGTATGCTTGTGAGTCTGTATGCTGAGATGGGGTGCGGGGTTTCGGGTCTGTATGGGTATTTATGCTTTTGAGTGGAGAGAATTGAAGTGTACATCTGAGGATCTTCAGTTAACAGGTTTTGAACAATTGCAAATTGAAAGACGTAGGTCAGAGGGGCCATATACGCTGCACAGAAAGTGCGAGGAAGATGATTCCGGGGGCACTGAAAAAGTTATTTTTTGGTGGGAGAGGTGATGGATTAGAATTGTGTGCACAGAACACACCCGGTCCATGGTAGTGAGCAGCGCATCAGAGGTCCAGGACTTTTGTGCATATGAGGGACAGAGCTGGACTAAAAAAAAGGAAGCTGCACATTGAAGGCCAATAGAGAATTGTGCTGCAGCTCCAGATGCGTTTTGTACCAAGTCGCATTACAAGGATGTTCAGATTTACACCAGTCCTAATAAGAACAGTGGGGGGAATCTCATGTATGAATTTGAGTGCACTGAACTATGGCTGAGCTTTACTCATGACACAAACTAGCTAACCAATGATCACCTTTATAAACCCATAAGTTCATAGGTGGTCTATTTGCAAAACTCTGATACCCAAATCTGACATACAACTGTGTACTAATGTTGTCAAAATATGTTTAATGCCTATAACATATAGCACAAGGCTGAGGGCAGGCTATAATCTCAGGAGGGCTGTGAGGTGACAACTGTAGCAACTAAAACAACAATAGTACAACAGTGCAAAATTGCACCGAGGCTAGCCATGTCTATATAACACATTGGGCGTTAATATAGAAATTTGCCTAATTACTATCCCAATGAAAGCAGGCCAACCATGAGAAGTGTGTGTAACGTAACAATGAGGTTTTGCAACCTTGTTGAGACGTGCTCATACTACCTCATTACATGTATTGCAGCTCTTCCAAGGAGTGCTTGCACTGCGAAGAGGCAGTGAGATGGCTATGTTAAAGGTTCTTGTACTGCACACTGTTGCCACCTGTGTGGTCTCTTGGCACTCTGGCATATCTGGAATGGAAGAAGGGTGGCAGGGTTTGTTAGAAGGACTGAGCAGGAGAAGAGCAAGAGAAGTGTGAATTGCTGTTGGCGGCATCAGTTCAGAGAACCTGGTCACTTAGCGTAGGTGCATTTTTGGTTGGTAGCTGTCATCTGGTGTTGGGTGATGTTTTGCAATATTGCAATCTCATCTCCCAATTCCAGATAGACAGGGCAGCAGACAGGAGAACGATCAAGGAAGTGCCCGGATCCACCTTCATGCAGACAGCCTAGAAACTGGGAACAAACGTAGACTTCGGACTCCAAAACTGTTTCTTATAACACGACAGTAGCTTGGGTTCTCTGTGTGTCTCTTTCAACAACATAAAGCTAAAACATGCAAAGTTAAGATAAGTACATCCTTCGCCTATTGTTGAAACCTGACCCAACGAAGGCTATACTCCCAAGAGTATGGCCAACCCAAACAGCGAAGTATTGCAGTCCAAAATAACGGAATGTCCGATCAAGGATATTCATAAATTACGTAATATACATAATTTAATTAAACAGACCAAATGCAATAACTAAATGGAAAGAAATAAAAATACCCACCCTTATAGAAAGAACACTGTCTAGGAAAGTCTGAAGCATTAACACAGAAAGGTGCAGTAGTGCTGCTCTACACTGTCCCCGCCACTGCCCTCCTATGTTGGGCACTTAACCTTCCAGGGCATGTACACCTTATGGCAGTTTTTGTTTTGCAAAAATGACTTTTTCTAGAAAGTTGAGGCTTCCAACAGTGCATTTGTGCCGGTTTCTACATTATGTGCTCTGGCTGAATGTTTGTTTTGAAGGTGGGTTTTGTACAGCGCAGATCTGCTTCAATTTGAAATGGCTACTGTAGTAGGGCCAGACAATCCCTGCATTCACCACCTTAATCTCAAACATAGCAGTTTGATATGTTATGCAGTACGCTATTCCTGAAAGAAGTATCCATCAATAAGTGCATGAAAAGGTATGCTGGCAAGGCTGTGCTCTATATCTGATCGTGTTCTTTTGTTGCTTGTAGACTTGTCTAAAAAGTATGTAATGTGTATGTACTCTAGACTTGGACCGTCGCAGTGGAAGCATAAGAGTGGAGTTCGTACCATTGAACCTGCCCTTTACCGTTGGTACTCCATCTCATTACACAGGCCCAGGGTGCATTGCATCACTGTTTGTGCTCCAAAGATGTCCCTTCCAATGTCCAGTGCAGTTAAAAAAAAAAAAGAAAATTGACCAGGAGCACCGTCATTTTTAAGGGTGAGTGGACTGAGACGTTTTTTTTCCTCGAGTCCAAACCTAATGTATACTTGTGTCTCATTTGTCTAGAGTGCATAGCAGTCCCCAAGGAATATAATATCCGTCGCCATTATGAAACAAAACATTCACAATATAAGGATTTGCAGGGGGAAGTGAGAATTAAGAAAGCTGGGGAGCTAAAAACACAGCTGACTAATCAACAAGGTGTTTTTGCCCAGAAAAAAAAAGAATCTGAATGTGCCACCATTGCGACTTATAAGGTTGCACAGCTTATTGCAAGGTCAGCACGTCCTTTCACAGATGGGGATTTCATAAAAGACTGCCTGATGGAGATTTGCGAGGCAGTGTGTAAAGTAAAAAAGATGCTTTTACAAATTCTCCCCTTTCACGGATGAGTATCCAGCAGCGTATTGTAGACATGACTGACTATTGTTACAGCAAACTGAAAATGCAATGTAAGGATGTCAAGTTCTTTCAAGCTGCCCCTAATGAGAGCACAGATTCAAGTGACAAGGCGCAACTCTTAATTTACATTCGGGGGGTCAGTAACGACTGCAAAGTATTTCAGGAACTGGCTTTCCTGGTATCTTTGCATGGCAGGACTACTGGTGCTGACATTATTAATGCCTTTCAAAAAGTCATCGATGATTTAAATTTGCCATGGGATACTCTGGTAGGCGTGACGACTGATGGGGCGCCAGCCATGCTTCTGTAGCAAAAAGGTTTTATTGGTTGCTTGAAAAGACACATGGGTGAGAAGGCTGTCCATTAAAAAAAATGATCACTGCATCATACACCAGGAGGCATTATGTGCAAAACATTTGAAATTCACAGAAGTCATGGACTTCATTGTGAAAACTGGTAATTTTATCCGTGCACGGTCTTTAAATCACAGATTGTTTCAGGTGTTTTTAGAAGAGGTAAAGGCGGATTATGGTGATGTCATATATCACACTGATGTTCGATAGCTTAGTCGTGCCAATGTTCTGAAGCAATTCTTTGCTTTACGGCAGGAAATAAAAGCATTCCTTGATGAAAAGGGAATGGACACTTCTGTCATGCAAGATATTGACTGGGTAGCTGACTTTGCTTTTCTGACTGACCTGACAGGCCATTTGAATGATTTAAATTTAAAGTTGCAAGGAAGCCAAAATCTAATATCGGATCTGTTTGAGGCAGTTTGTGCCTTTGAAATAAAGTTAAGGCTTCTGACAGCCCAACTGGAGAAAGGGATGCTGGTACACTTCCCTGCATGTGCAGAGGTTTTCCCCCATGACAAGTATGTAGGATGGTATCGGCATGCGAAGGTCCTGAAGGAACGGCAACATGTTTTTGAGATTCTTTTCACACAATTTAAATCACAGCGAGCCTCTTTTAAACTTTTTGCAGACCCTTTCTCTGCTGATGTTGACAATTTGCAACCTGAACTTCAACTGGAAGTGATTGAACTTCAGTGCTGTAGTACCCTCAAAAATAAGCACAGAGATGCCTTTATTAGTCTTCTATCAGTCTCTGGACACTGCTCAATTCCCCAATCTGTCATGGGAAGCATAAAAGATGGTATCTATGTTTGGCAGTACTTACATTTCTGAGCACGTTTTTATGTAAATGAAACTACGTAAATCCAGAGTAAAAACAAGACTTGCTGACCAACATCTCCATGCTATCCTGAGAGTAGGAACAACATCACTGGAGCCTGAGATCCAGAAACGGACAGCTGAGAAACGCTGCAATGTTTCTCACTGATCAACTATATCTGGTTCACTATTTCATCCTGTATTATTTGCATATTTATTCTAGTGCCAATATGTCCTTTTCAAAGAACGAAATGATAAAAGTGGAATGGGAAATGTATGCTACAAAATGTAAGTTTGAAATACAAACAAAGACCTGTACACCTCCAAAACAGTATTCCTTTTCCATCTGTTTAATGAAAATTGGGGGTTGAAAAGGCCTCCCGCCCCACCACACCCCTCCCACATTTACTTTTCGGCCCTCTATAAGCAGCATGTAGGGTACATTCAGCCCTCTGCCAAAATCAGTTCTGCATCTCTGATCTAGGTCCCCACACCCAACCTGAGAGTCAGTGATTGGCTCCCCACTGTCTCCTTTCCTGGTTGCTTATAGATCCTGTGCTGCACATTTCCCTCCTTCTCCTGTTAGCCCCCCGCTCCCGTCTTCTCTGCTTCCCTCACTCTGTTCTTCCCTGTATGATTCTAAAGTACCCTGTTGTCACCTGAAGCTAGGTATGCGCTCAATAAATACCATAATAATAATTTCACAGGATCGCACAGGGGCCACCCTTCAGAATCCTTTCCTTGTGCCCAAGTGGTAAACCCCCCCCCACCAAGGGACCACGCAGGTGGTGATAGTGCGCAGTATAATAAATCTTTAGCATAACACATCATAATCATAAGGGAGGGTGGGTGGGTGGAAAACAGGGATCCCTTCTCGACCTTTCGGGTGGCACTCGATCGGGTGAGGGGCCAATGCGGTGGCACGTCAGGTAAGGCGATAGCAGGTGCTCGCCAAGCAGTACCTTTTAAGTGCCTATTCCCGCCACACCATTGCCACCGCCCCCAGGAAAGCCAGTGAGATGCATCCCCGGCTACCTGGCTCTTTCCCTCCTGGCGCTGCGCGCTGTTGGTGACCTCATTATGTGGTGCAAGATGCGGTAGGGGGAGGAGTGTCTAACTTTCAAATCCCGCCTAGCTATGCTCTCTGAAACTGTCTGCCCCGGTATTAGGCAGAGGCTTGCCTTCATGAGGAGGTGGTGGTGGTGCTAACACATTAAATTTTGGGGTGGTCTGCAGAGACTTTGTGGCATAGGCATCATTATGTGGGGGAGGATACAAAGTGTGAATTGGCCTCCTTAATTACTGCTTTGTCCCTCCTAATTGGAGCTCTGCCACTTTCACCCATGCCCTTGAATTTCAGCATTCTCTAAGATGTTCTTTGTAATTTTACAATCATTTTGTTTGTTTAGCCCTTTCTCCTGACCTGATGCAGACGCAACTTGAATAAGTTGGCAATGAGCCCACTATCCACCCCAATATCAATGGGGTGGGAGTCCTCTATGTTCAAAGTGGGCTTCCCTCATGTTGGGCACCCAGTTTGCTATATGCTCCGCTTACAATTTCACATGAAACAGCCAAATGAAATTGTCAAATTGAAACATGTTGCTTAAAATTGAAGCCAACATCTCATTTATTTAGCTGTGTTTTTGGTGTGAATTCACCTGCACATACACTGCCCTTTTTGCCCCTTCCCTTCAGTATTTTAATGCATAGTATACTTTTTGGCATGTCAAACTGCTCAATCAAAATTAAATGTTCCTACTAATCTAATAGCAGGTATTAGGAAACTGAGATGTGGGTTCATGGATGCCAACATTTGAATGTCATAATAGAGGCACAGCCTTGCCGTGAACATGAGCAAGTAATCAGCACACTCGTGCCCTGGTCGAACACTGGATTTTAAAACACATATTTTTAATAATGAATTGTGAAGAGGGAGACATTAATGTAGCCCTTGCTGCACCTGTCCAACCCTCGGCTCGACAGCAGAGAAATGTACATCGCTCCTGGTTCCATCATCACCACCATCGATATACCGCAGATGTGAGAAAGATTACTCACTCAGGCAGCCATTTGGACACTATCCTGATGACGTCACTGGAGATATAAGATTGCAGTCAATGGAGCAGGTAGAATGACTGTGACCATGCAGAAGCTGATCTTTTCATGACTTGGACTATGGCATAGATCGGTTAGACATGAAGCAATATGCATCCCTGCACAAAGCTACACAACAAACACTTACATTAAATTGCTTGCAGGCCTAAAGAACATGCTTATGACCCATTTAAATAAAGGACGGACACACCTTAGCTATGCAGTAACCGCACGTTGCACAAGAATATATATTAAATGCTTGCAAACGCTAAATGCAACTAACATGAGCAGCCATGTAAACCAAGATGGAAGCCACAGCCACATTGAAATGAATGGAATGCCCTGAAAGGCTCGAGAATACACAGAGATAGACCTAACATGCTGATTTCACAGAGATGTGCAGATCAGGCTGTCAGTGCAGACAGCATGCATATTCTTGCCAAGGACACCAAGGGAGGGAATATTTTATATAAGCAGAAGCTGTAGGACACTGGTGTGTGTAAAAGCTGAACATCCTCATAAATGCAGGCAGGGAAAATCAAGTCTGTGGTCCCTACACACATACCCTGAACCGAGGAGACAAAGCCTATTAATTCAAGCCAGACGAAGACCGTTGTTCCCATCCAACCAAAGGCAAGATGATAAAAAAGTAATACCAGGTTCAAAGTCTAATGTTCTGTCCCAAGGCCTAGTGGATTGTAGATGGTAACGTGTTGAGTACAGGCTGTAACTTTGGGCCCGTTCTCACCACCTTGAATAGTTGCACTTGGGCTGGTAACTTTCCAAAGCACCACAGCTGAGAAGACCCTCTCTGACCAATCCACACTCACCATCCAAGCTAAGCTCACACATTGTTGCATGGCCCAATCACAGCACACTAACGTGGTATACCTGTAGTTGCAACATTTAGGAGGTGATCCCAGGATGAGCCGCCAGATATGGTTCAACCAGTAAGGTTACTAAACCCATATGAATTCTATATGTAGCCTACCTCACTAATCAATCCCATGTCACCTTAGGTTTTTGCAAATCCATCATCATTTTGTGATGTCACGCCGTCTTAAAATGGGATGACAAGTCTGTAACTGACGAGAATGTATAAGAGAATGCTGCGTTGTCTATAACGTGATCCCTGTTGGGAAAGCTTTCAATAAACAGTACAATTTGTCACATTCTTGGACACTTCTGCTTGTGAGAGCAAGGGATTTCCGCATGCCCAGTTCCTCTTGCTTGTAATCAGGAGATTAGCAATTCCTCACCTTACTTCTGGTGGTAGCAGAGGATGGTCACTAAACCCCCAGGCAAAATACCAATTTTTCCCACCACGTGCCCAAAGTGATGCGTCGTGACCTGTGGGGACCATACCACTGACCACTCATGGAAACAGACAGTCATCAGGAGAACCCTTGGAGAAATTCTTGCCCGCTCCCCGTGGGACACCGAGCATACCAGAAGGCAGAATGGCAGATTGTGGGAGTGACGGTGTCCGAGGGATTCAGCGGATCCGCAGAGTGTAATTATGAGCCCAACAATTAGACAAAATATGGGGGGGGTAAAGGTTGTTGTGTTGTGATTGGCTTTTTAAAATGTTATTTATGAGAGATTCCCTACTTCCAGGCGTTAGCTAGGTTATGGATGACAAGATGATTTCCTGGGGCTAGCTTAGGTTGTGGAAGGTGGTACCTATTGAACTTTACAGAAAAAGGAAAAACATATCTTTTTACGTTATCCTATGTTTCAGTGTAGATGAAGGACCACTTGCCCTTCAGTGGGCAATTAAGATGGATTCCCTTGTGATTTGAGAAAAAGAGCAGAAAGACTGACATATTTGTGTATTTTGTGGTGTATTGTTTTGTGGTGTTTTTGTGTATCAAAGGGTTTTAGAGTGTACTCAAGTTGTTCTACGTGCTCAGTAATTGTGACGACACAAGAAAAGGGTGTTAATAGGACATAGCATATTGATGTAGGAGTGATGGCCCACAGGAGGGCATAGAGTTGTTCGGAAAGAAAAAGTGATAAATGTGTTCTATTGCAGCAAGGTGAGATGACAGTGAACCTTCAGTAAACTAGATGGTTGTTGTACCATTTGGGTAGGGCTCAAAGAGCATCTGTCAAGTTATGGTTTGGCCTTTGAGGGTGGAGACTAGCACGAGGGTGATGTGCGGAATACATTTTGAGTAACAGTGGTGAGCCGGAGAGGCCGGTGGAACAGATAAAAAAGTTGTTTTTTATGGAAAAATTGTTTAATTGTTCATAATGATTGTAAAAGTGAAAATTGCCATTACTCAGAGTGTGTAAAACCCCTCATTTGAGGTCGAGTAAGTATCAGCAGTCAGAAGGTGATGTGCCATCATGGGTGACACACCCCTTAGACATCCGTGCAAGTTCCTTCCCCCATATCAGGACAATATTTGCAAGCATAGTGCGGAATGGACTTGCAATACTGAGGGCAAAATGGCAAAGCCTTGTCCCTGGGAAGGCTCTCTATCGAAGTCTGTGCTGCCACACATGGCCACATATTTACATGCTGCGTATAAGGGGAAGAAAATAAGCAACAGATTAGCAATACTTGAGCTATGGAAAATGTTTGAGGACAAGGAAGAGGACCTTCCAAAGAGAGAACGAATGCTTAACCAACATGATGTGGGAGGCGAAGCGCCGACGGCTCCTCCTTCCCCTCCTCCTCAAACCATAGACCCTCATACAGGGGGCCAGGGAATTTACCCCTTAAAGGAGTTAAAAGCAGCAGCAGGGTACACTAACCCTGTGTATGCACCTCCCGCTTAATAGTAGCGAAGACACGCTTAGTGGTGCTAAGCTAGTGAATAAGAAAATAGGGACTATCATTGATGAACACAAAGAGCGCAGCAACTTGCAAATTAAGTTGACAGGGGGCAACAAAGTGGCTCAGGGACATAAAGGGAGCCATGAGGCGATAGTACAACCAAACGAGTTGGTAGGAGGACAGCTATTGCTCAAATTAGTCAGAAGAAGCTTAACACAGCACAGAGATCCAGGGGAGGAAGCTAAGAAACAAAGAGAAAAGGAGAAAGAGGAAGATGACAGATAATGGAGGAATTGAATAGAAAAGAAAGGGAGGAAAAGAAGAAACAGGTACAGTTGGGATAGGAGGCAGGGAAAGTAGAAGAGAAAGAGACAGAGGAGATGGAAAATAGGGGAAGACAGAATGAGCCAGACGAGAAGGCAAAGAGAAAGGCAAAGAGAAAGGCCTAGGAAGAAAAGGAGAGGCAGGTGCAATTGAGAAGGGAAAGAGGAAAATGGAGATTGAAAGGATTATCAAAGAGCATTGGTGCAGAGAGGAAGAAGAAATGGAAAAAAGACAGGAGCAGCAGAGAGAGAGAGAAGCAGAGAGAGATGCCTTAAGGAGGTAGAATATTTGATAATGGGACCCAGACGTTTAGATGATGACAAAAAAGCGGAAATATGGAGGAGAATCAGGACACTGTATAGGAGCAGGAGGGATGGCTCTTCTGCCCCTAAAGGAAGCCAAAGCAAAGCATGGTCCACACTGAGAATGGGAAATGAGTCACTGGACAGAGCAGAGGGGAGCCCGCAGGGGAAAAATATGCTGAGGCGACTTAACTTTGAGGATGAGAGGGAGGAGGACAGTGATGATAGGTTAGGGACAATGGTCTCAGACAAAGAACTATGGGAGAGCAATAACGAATAAGGGGGTAGGCTGCGACACTCCTTTAAGGGGATAAACCCAGAGCAGGAGACACTATGGAACAAAGAGTAAGACATATAAAAGGGAAAACTAGAACCTGAAGGGTGCCTTAAGGGCCCTGAAGGCTGATCGCATAGCGCAGATGAAGTTACTTCACAAACACGCAGAGGCTGAGAGCTTTGCCAGTATAAAAGAGACCTAGCATGACAAGCAACTTTGCAGCTATGAAAGACTTGGGGAGATATGACAAAGGTGTGGGGATAACACGGTTTCCGCTGTTAGAGAAGGGTGGTGCACGACCACAATATATACCATGGCAGCACATGGACAAGGACAATTTAAGGGTTAAGTTACCATCGTTGACTGCAGGTGCAGGGAGATGGATTTACAAACTAGGAAGATTGACAGCAGGAACAACACTAGCTGTGGCTGACATGATGAGCTTTCTCTCCGCTATTCTTGGGAGGTAGCTGATGATGTTTGGAGACTGGCAGGATATCCCAGAGTGACAGCACAGAATACAGCACAATGGAGTTCCATTTAATAACTGCAAAGCAACTGTATGGCAGGCTCTGAGGGTGCAGTATTCAGACACATCTGACATAAGCTCAATAATGGCACCAAAATGCGTGTCAACGAAGACCCACTTCAATATATTCAAGACCTACAAGAACGTTGGTGTTTCGAAATGTGTGAACTGTCAGACAAAACTGTGGGCTTATTTTACCACCTGTTAAGCCAGGGGCTTCCAGAGCAGGTGCAGAGGCTATTGGGAAAATTAGTGGGAATGGAGGTGAAGCCATGGTCGGAAATACAGTTGACCATAGTACATTGCCGATTAATACAGGAGAACGCGATAAAGAAACATGAGGAAGCAAACAGGAAAAAGCAAAGTTAGTGCAGAACAAATAGTCAAAACATACAATGGAAGGGGCGATGCTGACAAGTGGAGAGGGAGTGGTTACCCCAAGCACACAGTATCAACAGCAACCAGCAGGAGGAACTTTGCAGGACTGAGAGACACTAACCTTTGGCATCAGGGAGGAGGAGGCGTACCCAGGGGAAGAGGAACAGGGTACCTAGAGCAGCAGGGTGGAGACAAATTTAATGGGGGAAGTCCCACAAAGGATGGTCTTAATGAAAAAGGTGCAACCGCCATTTCTTGAGGAAGACCGAGCACAAGTACCAAGCATGTTATGGATTTACAGCCCATATGACCTGGGCCTGTTGAAAGGGGTAGCATTTTCAAAATGAAGCTCAAGCCAGTGGCGATTGCACCAGGAGCAAAGCAATACCCTCTATCCAGGGAGGCAAAGGCATTTTCTAGACAATCTCAGCTTTAGTGCAATAGGGAATTCTAGTACCATCAGAATCTCAATGTAACATGGCTGTGTACCCGGTGAAAAAGGCGACAGGGGAATTGTAGCATTCTATTGAAGATATGCGCCACTGAACAATATTGTTGAAGCAGAGATTCCTTTAGTTCCCAATCCAGTGACAATCTTATGTAGCATCCCGTCAGAAGCCACTAACTTCACAGTGACAGACCTGAAGAACACTTTCTTCTCTATCCCACTCCATGAAGAATCACAGGATTTGACATCGCTTTTATATAGAAATAAAAAGCGGAGACAAACAAGACTTGCACACGGGTACTGTGAATCCCCATCCATTTTTAACAGGGTTTTTCAAATGGACCTGGGAAATGTACATTTAGACAGCACGGTTATTCAATATGTGGATGACATCTTAATATGTAGCAGGACAGAAGAGCACTATCGAAAATACTCAGTGCAACTTTTGACAGTTTTAGCAGATAAGGGTTACATTGGACAGCTAATATCCCAGGAGGGTAAGAAGGTGACTCCTGAGAGAGCAGAGGCAGTTTTCAGGATGCCGCTGCCATAAGACGGTGAGGGAGATGCAGCAATTCTTAGGTCTTTGCAATTATTGCAGGGCCTGGGTGTTTAACTACAGCACGTACACTAGGCCTTTTTTAAATGGATTTAAGGAGGTTAAGAGGGGGGACAGCAAGCTAACATGGACAGGGGAAATGATAGAAACATTTGGGGAACAAAACGGAGCAATGTGAACAGCCCCAGGTTTAGGGATCCCCGATTACAGTGCAGAATTGTAGTTGTTTTAACACACAAATGGAGTAGTAATGATGGCAGTGCTCACACAGAAGACTACCTCAGGGCACAAACCGATAGCTTACTGCAGTGGACATTTAGATCCAATGATGAGGGGGCATTACCCTTGCAAAGAAGCATTGGCTGCAGCTTCCTATGCAGTTGAGAAATCAGCAAGTATCAATATGGGCTGCAGTACAACCCTATACATGGAGCATGCCCTTTTACCCATTCTCGAGAAGCCCAAAAGTACGTTGACCACACAGAGAGCATTCAAATATGAGGTGAATATCTCGAATCCGGCAGTAAAAGTAATACGGCGTAGAGTTGTAAACCCAGCAACATTCATAGCAAAGACAATAGAGCAGGGAGACTACATACATGATTGTACCACATGCACAGAACATTATGGGCACATCCCTAGAGCATGGTAGAATGCCCTTGGGGGAGAGGAGGTACTCTTTATTGATGGGTCCTCAATAATTGACCAGGAGATGGCCGAACAACATAATGGGACGACAGTTGTAAAGTTAAAACAGAACAGGACATTTGAAGTAGTGATGAGCATGAGATTACCCTCTCATAACTCAGAGTAAGCAGCAGAGTCAGTAGCGCTCATAATAACATTCGAGACACATGACAGTGAGAAGATCAAAGTGTACTATGACTGCACCTACGTGATGTCAACAGTACATGCAGGACTGTCATGTTGGAAAAGCAGGGGCTTCTGACATGCCAATGGAACGCCAGTGCAACACGCGCCCCTATTGGATAGGCTCATGGAGGCACTATAGCTCACATCAGCCATAGCAATAGTGAAGTGCAAGCCCACATGAGGGGAGAGGACATGGTTTACCATGGAAATGAAGCAGCAGATGCAGAAGCAAAGCAAGCAGCTTATTTTGTAGAAATACATAAGTTTGACACATCACTTAAAAGCTGCACGTGAGCGCTCAGCATGATATTGGCCCTCATTACAACTCAGGCGTTAAGGGTTAACGCCACCGTTATCCCTTAACGCCTGATTCCCACCTTAACGCCTGCTTTTTGCAGGCGTTAAGTTCCATGGTGCTAAGGCACCTTGGTGCTAATTACGGCACCGTAATTTACGGTGCCGTAATTAGCGCCTTCCCCACTCCCATTATGCCCTATGGGGCAAAAATGGGAATGGGGAAGGGAAAATGGGAAATGGGGATTTACCGCCCCACTCACCTTGTAATGGGGCGGTAAATCCGCCATCCACCATGGTGTAAACGTAGTTTACACCATGGTGGTAAAGTCGGTGCACTTAGCACCTCAGTTGTAATGAGGGCCATTGTGAGAAGGGTATAGTTAATTGCTCATATCACAAATAATAGAACTGTAAAGGCGGGCACCAACAGAAGAAAAAACGCTATGGACAAGGAGGGGGTGTTCGATATCACCCACAGATGCAATGTTGCAACTGGAAAGCACCCGAAAGCCAGTCATTCCCCTTACATTATTACAAGTAGCGCTCACACAGTTTCATTATCCAACCAACCTTAACAAGAATGTTCTTGCTACACAGATAGCTGAAGACTGGTTCGGTCCCAACTTGGCAGAGCATGTTGCTGCCTTTATGAATAATTGCATTATTTGTCAAAATGTCACTGCAGGACACATGTTGCGAATAGTAGTGAAAGGAGCAATACAGCACCCTAATGGACCCTTCGAACACCTTCATATCGATTACATAGACATGATTCAAAACTGTAATGGCTACAGGTATATGCTTGTAGTGGCCTGCCCATTCTCTTGCTGGATCGAAGCTGGTCCATGCTCACACCCCGATGCCCTCAGCGTGGCAAAATTATTTGTTAGAGAGTGGGGATGTGCAAGGTCCTACAATCAGACAATGGCCCTCATTTTGTAAATTAGGTTTTCTAAAACACATCACAACCCTGCTGGGGATTAAGCACAGGTTTTCCTGTGCTTATCACCCGCAGGCGAACAGCATTAGAGAACGCCTCAATGGCCTACTCAAAGAGAAAATAGAAAAAATGAAATGACACTGAAAAAGGGGTGACTTCATTGTCTACCGATAGCACTATTCACATTGCACAATCAGCATCCATATGACCACCACTTAACTCCTCATGAGGTGGTGACAGGACGACTCATGCACCTCCCACCTACTCCTCCCACTAGAGCGCTGATGGACGCCCATAATGTTGCCACTGTTCTTAGTAATGAAATGAACGAACATCTCCTTTCGATGATGGCTAATGCTTATTTAATATCTGAACAGCTGGAATTGAGGCTGGGAGGTTGAAGAAGAATGATGAAGATGACACACCAGTAGAGCCACATGAACTGCTTAGAGCACCTCTTCTTTACCCTGGGTACCAAGTGTTACTAAAGAACTTTACTAGGGCATGGCATAAACAACGCTTTGAAGGTCCCTACACCGTAGAGCAAGCGACAGATAAGGCTGTTAAATTAGTAGGGAAAAAAAGCTTTGAACTCTCTAGGAGACATCAAGCCCTCTAGAGGTGAGACCCCCCAGTCCCAACACGTAGACGATACATTGCAAGGAGAAGAAGAACAATGACAGATTCAAACATGTTCAAGGACTAAAGCTAGACAGGAGCTTAGAGAAAAGCTAGATTAGGCACACTGGGCCTCATTACAGATCCGTAATAATTTACTGGCACCTGACTTCCTGGTGCCACCGGGCTATTACAAGTCCGGCAGCCGGGAAGTCAGGCGCCGGCACATATGGGACTATATGGTAGTGGGGACATGGGAGCACCGGCACTGTTAGCAACAGTGCCTGTGTTCCTGTGACAAGTCTGCCTATTCTGGCAGCTGTGTCCGTCAGTGTCTGACCTATTGGGCACAGTGGCTCTGGCAGGCAGACTTGTAGTTTGCCAGTCCAGAACCAAGGGTGCCTGCGAGCTTACCGGCACCCTTGTTTCCGGATCGGCA
This sequence comes from Ambystoma mexicanum, assembly GCF_040938575.1. NCBI lineage: Eukaryota > Metazoa > Chordata > Amphibia > Caudata > Ambystomatidae > Ambystoma > Ambystoma mexicanum. The sequence continues at coordinate 1,053,708,578 of NC_090926.1, forward strand.
AAGATGTAATGAGGCCACTGTCTTTTCTTTACACTAGGTAATCATTGCACGGTTGTGAACTGATTCTCAACGAGTAACTTTACAGTTACATGATCACTAAAAAGCACTTTATGAACTCATAGTAAAAAAGAGCAGATGATACCAGCAAATGTTTTTGTTTAGGCTTTTTTTCTTAATGTAGCACACACTTACCCAATACTGACAAGAAGTAACATGCCCATTATTGCTTTGCTTGGGAATCCTAAACCCCAATTTATTTTTGAACAACTCTTTATTGCCGTATTAGCACAGTATCATCACAGAAGAGCCTGACTGTTTCAACAATGCTAACATCAAAAGTAATGAATTTGGGTAAATGTTTATGTCTAATTTGTCGACAACGCCAAGATCATAGATATATGAAAAACATGGAAGCTACAGCAAGAGCCATTGTGTTGAAATATTTTGCATTCTGCTGTCTCTATCTCTTTACCTTCTTTGCATTGCAGAAAGCTGCATTGTATCACACACACACTGAGGTATATGCCAACACAACCCCTAGTCCTGTTTTCACTAAAGCTATACCTGAGCTGGTCACCAGTGCTGCCCGAGAAGTAAAAATACTCAGGCGAATCTCAACCACTGACTTTAAACTTTTAAATGCATGTCTAGCTGCTTTGGCCCACATTTCTACTAACATGTGGTATTAGCACATGGCCAAGGTGGGGAGAGAGACAACAAAGGAGAGCTGTGATGTGCTCTCCCTCTCACCCCCTATGCTACGAGTGCTTGCTGAACATTCAGAGCTACAATTCCTTATACACATAGCGCTCCGTAACACAAGGGACCAATTCCAAGAAACATGGGCCACATTAAGATGGATGTCACAAAAGACCTTCCCCTATGAAGACAGCTATATCAAGACTCGAGCAATGATAGACAATTATTGGAGTTTAGACAAAACAATACAGTATGTTTTGGATGGGCTAAACAAAGGAGAAGCCAGGTTAGTAAAACAAAAAGAATTACAATGTCCAAAGATAGGGATAAGAGAGACAGGAGGACTGCTGGGATGCTGGGAGAGACCCCAACAGTTGGTAAATGGCAAGTGTTCACAGGAGAATGATAGATGGAAGGGATGGTGGTGTGCAAAATATAGGCACTCCTGACACTTCCAGTAGAAGTGGTACACAAGGAAAATGTGCACTGTGTCAAGGAATGGGAGCAAGGGCCAAGCTGCTCACTTGGGTGGAGAATGAAGCAGGTACTATTGCAATTAAAGCACTCCAGAATGCTTCCCTGTGTTTCCAGAATGATGGTCCAGTGAAGGTTGGGGTGAACAAAGAAAGCAAATGAACATCAAAGATACCGGGCATGAAGGTCAGTACCGCAGTAATAATGGACCACTATTTGGCCTGTGGTTCCAAGGCTCACAAGCAACTATCACTGAACTGGGGAGGGATATGTTCCCTAGTACAGTTAAATACACCAGCATTAGTGGTACCTAAAAAGGACATACCAGTAGATGGGTTCCCCAAAATGAAAAACACCAGAGGAAGAAAAGATCAGTGGAGCTGACAAGAGTGAACAGAGGAAACTACATTTCGACAAAGAATGCAAATCCACCAGAGCACAGACTGTTCAGCAGAACCGAAATGTTCTTTGCGTCAGATGTTCCAAGAGTTCAGGCCAACTCCAACACCAAATGGCTCCAAATTACAAGATGGGAACTGTTGTAAGTAATACATTTGACAGTAAAAAGGTTCACCGCTATGAAAGATGAATTAAGAACTGTTCGACAGATGACCCTACAGAACAGATATGTTTTGGATCTCCTCACAGCCATGGAAGGAGGTGTGTGCACAAAGATCGGGCCTTCTTGCTGCACACACATGCCCTCCCACAATGGAGAGAATGGAACCCTCACAGAAGTCATTATCAATTATCAGACCGCATGTCAAGATGGAAGAGATAACAAGCCCAGCGGGAGAAGGTAAAGATTGGCTGACATATCTTTGCATGGATACAATCATGGATGGCAAATGGGTTGAAGGTACTCGTAGCTGCCTTAGTGGTAGTACTTCTAGCATTCTGTGCCATAAAACAATGCAAAAAGACCACCAAGAAGACCATAGGGATGAACATATTACGGGATGTAGAGACGAAGGCAGACGGAAAGACACAGACTTTTGAAGTATTACAGTTACACCTCAACCAATGTCCCCTGTTCCCTCCAGGCACAAGTTTCTCATTTCCCCCAGATCCACGCAATTACATGGGAAGATGGGTATGGTGTAAGCCCGATGGAGACGGCTGCTATATGGCGTGGAGTTTAGATGGGCAGGTAAGATATTGTGAACACCTAGGAGGAGTGGCAAAAGTGTGGATTTCAAAGCTAAACCTGAACAGGAAGAATATCTGAGAAAGTGTGGTCGATATATTGACTAGAGGAGGGATTGAAGAGGGAGACATAAATGTAGCACTTGTTGCATCTATCCACCCCTCGGCTTAACGGCAGATAAATGAAAGGTGTAAATCACTCCTGATCCCATCATCACCACCATCGATGTACTGCCAATTTGAGAAACACCACTCACTCAGACAGCCATTTATACCCTTTCCTGATGATGTGACTGAAGATATAAGTTTGCAGTCAATGGAGCAGGTACACTGACTGTGACCATGCAGAAGCTGATGACATCACGACTGAGACTACGATATAGATGAGTTAGACATGAAGTATATATGCATCCCTGCATGAAGCTATGCAAACACTTAGATCAAATTGCTTGCAGACACAAATAACATGCTCATGGCCCATTTAAATAGAGGATACACACACCTTTGCTAACCGCAAGTTGCACAAAAATACATATGAATTGCTTGCTGATGCTAAATGCAACTAACATGAGCGGCCATGTAAATCAAGCTGAAAGCCACAGCTGCATTGAAATTAATGGAAAGCACTGAAAGGCTTGAGAATACAGAGAGAGAGAGAAAGAGAGCGAGAGAGACCTGACTAATTTTGCAGAGATGCACAGACCAGGCTGTCAGTGCAGCTAGCATGCATTTTCTTGCTCAGGTCACCAAAGGAGAGAAGGTTTCATATTAGCAGATGAGATAGGACAACTGCGTGTGTAAAAGCTAAAAATCCTCATAAATGCAGCAAGGGAAAAATCAAGTCTGTGGTCCCTACACAGGTGATCTGAATATATGACAAAGCCTATTATTTTGAGCCAGACGAAGATCATTGTTCCCATCCAACTGAAGGCAAGACGATACAAAAGTAATACCAGGTTCAAAGTCTAATGTTCTATTTGAAGACATAGAGGATCGGAGATGGTAACTTTTAGGGTACAGGCAGCATCTTTGGGGCCGTTCTCAACACCTTGCGTAGTTGCACTTGGGCTGGTAACTTTCCAAAGCACCAAGGCTGAGAAGACCCCCTCTAAGCAATCCACACACACTTTCCACGCTAAGCTCACACTTTGCTGCATGGCCCAACCACAGCACACTAACCTGACATACCTGTAGTTGCAACAATTAGGAGGTGGTACAGGGGGAGCCACCAGATATGGCTCAAGCAGTAAGATTACTAACCCCATATGCATTCTATATGTAGCCTACCGCACTAAACAATCCCATGTCACCTTAGGTTTTTGCAAATGTATCATCATTTTGTGACGTCCCGCCATTTTAAAAAGGGATGACAAGCCTGTAACCAACGAGAAAGTATTGGAGAATGCTGCATTGTCCATAACATGATCGCTGTGGAGAAAGCTTTCAATAAACAGTACCATTTGTCTCATTCTTGTACTTTTACGTTTGAGAGCGCAGGGGATTTCCCCAGGCCCAGTGCCCCATGCTTGCAATCATATAGATTAGCAATCCCTCACCTTACTTTGATTGCAAAAAGTAATAGGATTTACATGCTGCTTTAATAACAACCCAGCAACAGTCATTGACCCTCTTGAGTTACTTAGGTATCTTTGTGCTTTAGGATTTGCCTACATTGGATGTGGCCCCCTGATTGTGTTCAAATTCACTGCATCACCAACAGTGTAGTTCACATACCTGACTTCAAAGCCAACAGCATGTCATCTTCAGCCACACTGACACTGCAGATAGTCTCATGTATGAGGTAGGGCCAAACTGAAAACCTTAAACATCTCTATGGGGACAAAATGAGACTCCTGCCTCCACTGCCTCCTTTTTGCCCATACCCTCCTCCCCCCTCTTCTGTTAAATGGACCAAAATAATGAGAATGGGTTGGATGGAACATTGTTATGGATTATTTGTTACAAACCCAACATGACAGCTCAAAGGTCTAACATTAACTACCCACTGCTTTTTAACATGTGTGTTTGGCTGAGGTGAAATTCATGGAACCATTGAAGTACCTCATGAAGCGGAAGAACAGGGGTGATTGCAGACTTAATTTATTTTGTTATGCATGTGTTCATTCATTGATTTAAAGGTATAGCTGCACAATTATAGAACGTGTTTACTGTGTATTTGTCATGAAACACACTTTATGACCAAATACCCTTGGAAGTTTTTTGGGGGCCTTTATTCAACTGTTGAACATACGTTGCCTCTTCAGGGTGATGATGGAAACCTTTTATGTTCTTAAACCTACTCTGAACTTGCATAATGTCTAATTTGTAATCGCTATAAACAGCCTGGTAAAATATATGTTTACTTAAACATGTTAGCCTGGTGAGGTGACCCCTATTTGTAATTGACTCCACCGTGCCCCCTTGTTTTATTTGTGTCCCCGGGATTCCCACGTATAGAGGGCACTGTTTGAGGCGTTTGTCTAAAGTTACCTGTGTGGGGCCCTCTTCCCATCCTCCCCCACAAAGAACTTTTGTGGGAACTTAAGGTGAGAAATTAGCAACAAATGGTCATTTTAAGAAACATTGGAGAGTGACATTTCCCCAAACATTATATGATTTAAGAACCAACATGGATGTTTTATTGGTGCCCACAATCCTTTAAGTGGAATAAGAAATTCCAAGTACTGGGCATGGCCTAAAGAGTGACGGGTGTCGCCTATCAGGGGGATGGGCTGGTGGCTTAGGCAAGGATTTTGGTCACTCTGCACGCTCTCCGGTTGTTGTCTGTACATCCATTCTGCACATTGTAAATACATCTCTCTCATACTCGCTCTGTATTTAATCAATTCAACTAATGTTCTACATAAATCAGCTATAAGAAAAGGGTAGGGGACAATCAGCACCTATGTGGGCAGGACTGGACCTAGGATTTGCGGGGCCCTGGGTAAAAAAATATGTGCGGGGCACCACTAATTTGCATATGTAGGAACATCAGTGATATCACAGAAAATCATGTCACAGAATGAGTCTGATACTAGAGGGGTTCATAGGAAATCAAATTAAAAGAAGCTGCTAGGGACGGCCACCAGGGGGCGCACAGGCGATGGCTGCCTGAAGACACCGCTCCCGCCGAAACTGGGCCATATTGAGGGATTGAGCCCCCCCCCCCCCGCGACCCTCCCATGAAACAGCTGCGGTTCTCAGTGGCAGTGAATCCCGGGAGACCCCCCCCGGACGAAAGAGCGACGCCGAAAGACCCTCAGACGCCTAAGAAAGAGGCCCCGCGGCCCAACGAGAGCTGCGCAGGGAGTCGTGGCACGCAGTAGCCATTGAAGCCTGCAAGCGCGCCTGACCCCTCCACCCTACTCCGGTCACAGAGCACCCCGGCGCTTCGGCGGGGACCCCACCGTCGGGGCGCCGCTGCACGGGGTAAGGTACCAACCAATCCCGCCAGAGGTGAGGCAGCCCGCTTGACCCGAGCTCCCGAACACGGAGTCGAACAATAGGGGCGCCGAGACCCCAACCAAAGGACCCTGGTGAGGGCCATCGGAGCGGTGTACTGCGGACAACAGCGGGGCACGGCCGGTGAAGAAGGTGAGAGACTTATACAGGTGGTGGCCCCTGGGCTCCGTCCCAGGGTGAGTGCCTGCCTGGAGACAAACTCAGAAGAAAACATGGCCGGTAGTACCTTACCCACCCGGCCTGGACCCTCATCCGATCACAAATTTGATACTCATCGCCATCACAGGGACAGACGACCACAAGCAGCGTGGAAAAAGAGTGTGTAGAGAGTGTGAGGCCCCCGCCGGAGATTGGTGGGGCGTATGCCCGCTCAAAGATAGCTCCACATGGAGCGGTTTTTGTCCGAAGGAGCGAGGGCGGTCTCCCAGCAGGATCATCGGTGCTTGGCCCCCGAAGACCACCGACCGGAGGGAGATCGGATGAGCTGGCGCCAAACCCTCCAGGAATATCACTACCAGGACGCCAGAAGGGAGAATAGCGGCCTGGATCGGACGACTAGAATGTCCCAGCCCGAGACCTCGGCTTTGCCTCGGTCCTGCAGGAGATCAGAAACATGCGGGCGGACATTGCCCAGAAAATGGAGAACATGGACCGCAGGGTGGACAAGGTCGAGGACAGACTGTTGCAGCTGGAGACCAACCAGTCCTCAGCAACGACCCAAGAGATGGACATGTCCATGAGAATAGCTGCGCTAGAGAAAAGAGACGAGGAGAGGGCCAGGCAAATGGACGACTTCGAAAATAGGGAACGGAGGAACAACCTCAGAATTTTTGGGGTCCCGGAGTCGGAAGGAGAAACGGAAAGAGAACTGAACCGGACGGTGAGGGACATCATCACCCTCCTTTTCTCGGACGAGATGAACCAATGTTCGACCGGGTCCACAGAGCGGGGGGCCCCCGGTCAATCCTGGTCCGCTTTCATTACTACACCGAGAAAGCGAAGGTTCTGGAGGAGGCCAGAAAGGCACGGGAAATAACTTATAACAATGCACAAGTGTCCATTTTCCAGGACCTCTCTTCATACACGCTGGCCAAACGCAGGATGTGCCACCCTCTGACACAAATGCTAAAAGAGAAGGGGGTGCGCTATAGATGGGGGTATCCTTCTCCCTCTCGTTTGAATACGAGGGCCAACGGTCGACCCTGATTACAGAGGAGGACATAAGGGAAGCCATCCAAGGGTATGTGTCAGACCCGGCCCCTCGGAGAGAACCCAAGGGATTTGCAGCGGAAGGAGCATGGGAACGCAGGTCACAAGGAGAGAGGAGAAAGAAGACAGGTCCACGGAAATTTAAGAAACTGAACCCGCCGTCCCCGGCGTTGGACAGGGAAGACGCCGACCGCGGCCAGGGAGGAGCAGGCCGGTCGAGCCCGAGGTAGCCTGGAAGTACAAAAGGGTACGGGGAAACCGGGCAAAGAACTCAATCCACGATCACAAACGTCCGGCCTGGCACAAGGACGAGTAGACTTCCAGGACTATGGGGTCTGGGGACGTAAGGGGCATCCCAGAACAGCAAGTATGTCGGTTACCTCGGGGAGGGGGCTCGGTGGAGGGGTGGGGGATACAAGGGGGGGCTCAAGGAGGAGTAATTTCCGACATTAGCCCAGCCGGAGGCGGTAGGCTGGTGGTCTGGCCAATTACCAGCAATGGTGGAACTATTTGGCTGGACGCTGGGGGGCTGGGGGGGAAAGAACAGTTGGGGATGTTCAGTTTGTGGGGGGGGGGACCAGGGGGCAGTTGGGGACAGGCTTAAGGGGGGGCGGGGGGAGGGGGTAAGGGAGATCAGGTTGTAACACAAAAGGAGCAGGAAAGGAAAAGTGCCACAAGCCAGCTACCCAGTAAGATGTTGACCATAGACGATGGCTGAGGATCTGCCCACCCTGGGCGTGGGTTCCCTTAATGTGCGGGGGTTGAACACCCCAACCAAGAGATTCTTGGTCTGCAGGGAATTTAGGAGGGCAAAGCTTGACCTGCTCTTTCTTCAAGAAACACACTGGGCCCGGGGGAAGGAACCAAAAATGCGAGGGGGCGGGATCGGGGAGGTCCTCAGTGCATCCCACAGAACCAAGAAAAGGCGGGTAGCCATACTACTAGCAAGGGACGTTGGCTTCGAAGTGGAAGCCACAGTGAAAGACCCAGAGGGCCGATATCTGCTGGCAAAGGGCTCTTTGCGGGGTTCCCCTCTGACTCTTGCAGTTGTGTACGGCCCTAACGAGGGCCAGGCGCAATTCTGGGAGGGAGTGAAGGACAAATTGAAATTGTTTGTTCACGGGATGTTGGTGGTGGGGGGGACTTCAATATGGTCCTAGACCCAACCGCGGATAGAAAACGTTTGGGGCTTCAGCTCACTAGGGCCGCAGATGAAACCATGGCCCGTACATTCCAGAGGCTCAACGCGGAGCTTGGCCTGGTGGACACCATCCCGACTCCCAGGACAGGCCTCCCCTCCTTCACATACTACTCTGCATCCACACATCATACTCCCGTATAGATTATATCCTGGTAGATGAACCCCTCCTCCTCCATGTCTCTGGCCACAGGGTTGACCCGGTTCCTTGGTCCGATCACGACTTGGTCCATACCACTATAGTAGGGGGATGGCGGAGTGGCAGTAGAGGGCGATGGAAGTGTAATGACGACCTGCTGAAGGACGAAGTTCTAGTACAGGAGGTGCAGGACGCCATCTCGGAGTATTTCGAGTTGAACGACAATGGCGAGGTGGGCACACATGTGCTGTGGGACACCTTTAAGGCGACCTTACGCAGCGTCCTCATAAGAATGGGAGCCCAGAAAAAGAGGGAGAGGGAGGCCCAGGAAAAATCCCTGAGGGAAAAGATATCCCATCTCCAACCGGGTGACCTCCCACAGGCTCCCCTGGAAAGAGAGCAGATTCCTTCCCTGGAAAACTACAAACTCCAGTTGAAAGACCTCCTGCTACATAAGACCGAGCGGAGCCTCCAGCTAGTGAAACAGAAATATTATGAGAAGGGGGACAGAGCTGACAAAATCCTGGCCTGGAAACTCAGAGAGATTCAAAGGAACAGAACGGTGAAGGCAGTGAAGAATGATCGGGGATCATTAGATCACGACACCCCTAACATTGGAGCAGCCTTTCGCCGTTACTATGAAAAGTTATACTCGTCAGAATATGACGGGGATGACACTCAAATAGAGGGTTTCCTGGACTCCATCCAGATCCATTCCTTGACAGGTGAAATGGCGGAGGGTCTAGAGGGCCGGGTGACGGAAGAGGAGGTGGAGCATGCGATCAGTGGGATGAAGGTGGGAACATCCCCGGGGGAAGACGGCTTCTCCGTATACTTCTACAAGAGGTTTCGGGCTATCCTAGCCCCTCACCTGGTGAGGGTGTTTAACGAGGTGTTAGAGGGGGGCTCTCTGCCGGAGACCATGATGAGGGCCATAATTGTGGTCCTACCCAAAGAGGGCAAAGACCCCACTGAATGCTCCTCATATCGCCCAATCTCCCTCCTCAATATATATGTAAAGATCCTGGCCAAGGTGATAGGCAAAAGGATGGAGGGGATAATGCCCAAGCTGGTTCACGGGGACCAAGTGGGATTCATAGGGGGCAGGCAAGGCTCTGATAACATCAGGAAGACGATAGACCTAATCCACCATGTCCAAGAATCAGATCTAGATGCAAGTCTGCTCTCCCTGGACTCCGAGAAAGATTTTGACAGGGTGGAGTGGAGGTACATGCAACTCCTCCTCCGTCGAATGGGCTTCGGGGCTCACATCAGGGACTGGGTTTCCGCCCTATACGGTGCCCCAACGGCGAGAGTACAGGTGAATGGAGAACTTTCCGACTCATTCTCCCTCACACGGGGGATGCGACAGGGATGCCCACTCTCCCCTTTAATATATGTCCTGACAATGGAGCCCCTGGCCATAGCGGTCCGAGCTCACCCCAACATTAAAGGGATTAAAAGAGGAGAGGTGGAGTTCAAGCTCTTCCTGTTTGCTGACGATATTCTTGCATACCTGGTGGAGCCCAACACCTCACTCCCCCCCCTCCTGGCCCTGATGACGACCTTCGGGCAATTCTCGGGGCTAAAAATAAACACATGAAAATCAGTGTTACTCCATATGAGGGCTCGGGACCCGGGGCTGGACCACCGGGATGGGTGTGCGGGGATTGTGGTGGGGAAGGACTCCATCAGGTACTTGGGTGTACTCCTCACAAGGGATCTCTCTAAACTGGCTTCGGCGAATTATGGGCCCATTATAGCAGAGATAAAGTCGGACCTGAGGAGGTGGGGAGGTATGATCCTGTCTTGGTACGGGCGCATGACAGCGGTGAAAATGAACATCCTCCCAAGACTGCTGTATCTTTTTACAGCACTCCCAACGGGGGTCCCCGACCAGATGTTTCGAGACCTACAGAGGGCAGTCCGAGAGTTTGTTTGGCAAGTGCGGAACCCGAGGATAGGGAAGGCCATTCTAAGGTTACCTAGGGAGGAGGGTGGTTTCGGGCTGCCGGACTTCCTTCTCTACCACTGGGCCGCCCAGCTAAGGGTCCTGTTAGAACACATTAGGGAGGGGATGGGCACCTATTGGTCTTATCTGGAGGACATGGATGCCCACCCTCTGAAAGTATGCGACCTTTTGTGGCTGCTGCGTAAACACATCCCAAATAAACTGCAGACCCACCCAACCCTGGGAATACTCTGGGCGATTTGGAAGGAGGGACCCACAACTGCGCACCTCACTTCCTGGCCCTCCCCGATGTCTTCGCTCTGGGGTCACCCGCTAATACTAGGTAGCAGGGGATTTAGGAATGCCCAGTCCTGGTCGGATGGGGGGCTGGAATGGGCGGGGCAGCTGTTCAAGGAGGGCGAGTTCCTCAAATACGAGGAGCTGCGAGATGCGCTTGGGCAGGGGTCTCTTTCGGTCTTTGAATACCTGCGCTTGAAGGGCATCCTCTGTGACCAGACTTGGGGCCTGAATCTGTGGAGACAGCTGACCCCCTTTGAAAAGTTATTAGACACGGCCACAACGAGGAAGGGGGTAGTATCCAAAATGTACCAAAAATTGAACACTGTTAACTTGGAAGGGAGGAGAGGCTTTCGTGGGTTCTGGAACGACCTGGCAGGAGAGGCTCTCTCGGAAGACGCATGGTCCAGGGTGTTTAAAATAGCTTTCCATGGGAACCTGTTCATGTCGGACATGGAGCACAACTTTAAGATTTTACAGGGATGGCATAGAGACCCATCTAGGTTATCCAAGATGTTCCCGGGGTGTCCCCCAGATGCCCAAGAGGATGTGGTCAAGTGGGAACGAGGGGTCACATGTGGTGGTTCTGCCCTAAGGTACAGGGGTTCTGGGAGAAGGTACGGGGATGGATGGCAGAGGTCACCGAAGAACTTCTCCCACTCAATCCACTGACGATGTTGTTGGGCCTCCCACCGGAGGAGGCGGAAATATATAGGTACCCAAGGATGTGGGAGACCATGTTGCAAGCAGGAAGGGTGGCCCTAGCGCAGAGGTGGAAAAGTCCGGAGACCCCCTCTAAGGAAGACTGGCTAAAAAAACTGAAGAACATGTTCCTCATGGACAAACTGACAGCCATGGTAAACAATGAATCGAGCACCTTCCAGGCAAATTGGTATGGGGTTTACCAGGCATGGGGGTGGGAGGCTCACTGACATTATGTGGACAACACGGGGTGGGGGAGCGATGGAGCCCGGAGAGAACCACTCAAGAACAATGGGGTAGCCCACGGCCCGGGAGACAGCGGATCCATCTAAGCCAGCATTTAAGGGAACGCATAGCACGGCTCCAAGGCACTGAACTTCGAGTACTGATGACGACTCCTGCGATTGGTTTTACGATGGGACACTGATCTGGGGGGAGGGGTGGAGTTGGGGTGGGGGATGAGGGAGGAGGGGGGAAGGAGATTACGGGGGTTCGATGATGATGTTAATGTGATATTCATACTGCTCCCGGTGTTGTCATTGTTTCTTTTTCTGAAAGATTACCAATAAAACCAAAGTTAAAAAAAAAAGAAGCTGCTAGGACTTAGCCAAGAGACCAAAACTCTGATGTCCAATATATGAATCGTCACTGGTATCATTATTTATAGCGCAATCTCATGAGCGTGGCTTATATGGAGTACCAGGCAGTGTGAGCTGGATCACTTCCAGATATTCCTAATTTTGCAGTGAGATAAAATGATTTGAGTGGGATCATCAGTTTGATTAAGTGGCCAAGCCAGTATTTAAGGTCAGTCTGCAAATCAGGCACTTAAACATACCTTCCTACCAATAGCTAGTACAAATAATGTTGTGTCAGGTTTTTTTACAACTTTCTTTTGAAAACACCATTTGACTTTGGAATGCAGTGCAAAATAAATCTGATTTTTTGCTAACTGAAGTAAACTGTTGTTTTTGCAGCAGTCAGTCTAACAGCTGCTTTATTTTGATGGTGTATGTATGTGGCTCTATTGTCTAAACTAGCAATACGCTTTTAATTCAGAAGCTACAGATGAGGATTGTTTTGCCTGCCAAATGAATTGCCAAGCAATGCGTTTATTATTTTTAAACATAATACAAGGTACATACCTAACGGATATCACTTGCTGTGATTGCAGGTTCTGTTGGGGTGGTCTGGAAAGGTCCCCATGAGAAAGGAGGTTTATGTTGCCCACACCATATTGATCACTGGCGGTGCGGTGAACTGAGCGCAATGTTGCAACTTCATATGTATCCAATGTAGTTCATTATGGATGCGATATGTTAATGTAGTGTTACTTTTGTTTAGAACTGATATTAGCTACATTTACGCAGAAAGATAAAATGTTAAAACCACCAAATGCAGCATAAACACAATTCTGCAATATGTGGAAACTGAGAGATGGGGAAGATTTTTAATGTGCATGCAAGGAAGAGGACTGATCATAGAGAACCCATGGTGAATAAAATATGACAGTTATTAAACATGCATCCACACTGATACAAATACATAGGGATTTCGTGAATCTAAACGTAATGGGCTTTTTACAAATGGATTACAACACAGCAGTCAGGGCTGTTTGGTGAACTTTGACTTTTGAGAAACTGATTCTGCAGGATTTCAGAGGCCACAGGATGGGTAAATAAGTAACTTCAACCTTGGCAGTCAGCTCAGCTGAAGAAGATGGCCATGGGGTTTGTGGTCTGATAAGTATCACAGATGGCAGATGTAATCTTCTGAATGCATGGGAGCTTAACAGAGGGGTTTCTCTATTTGTTTTGGCCAGCAGTAAAATATGGGGTGAGTCAATGGCCAAGGCTAACGTAATTGAAACCCAGGAGTTTCAATTGTATTTTCAAATGTATTGTGTGCGATGAAGTTGGTTATTTAGATTAGAATGTTCCTATGGAATCAGAGACCTGGGGAATGAGATAGTTATCGCTAATTCAAAGAGAACATGTTTACCCAGCCTTCTTCATATCGCTTGAAATATTTTTGCAAACCATGTGCAATGAAAAGTTAGGTTAAAAGGGCTTAGGCCAGTTATTACTAGTAATGAATTATGTTTGCATACACATGTTTATCTGAATGATGATGTCATGTCCTACCATGGACAAATCCTAGAAGGATGTGTGTTCTATACATGAGCTGAAGATGAGAATTAAAATAAATGGCTACCAATGAGAGTGTAGGAATTGAAGAAATATGGGATTTCTTTGAAGAGAGTTTTGACCAATCACATGTGGGGGCTGGATTGTATAAAGTATCTGGGAGGGTTTTAACTGTTGCAAACATGTATATAAGCTGTCAACTGATGTGGTTTTGTTGAGACTTGGGTTAGTTTGGTTCTAAAGCACCATCTAACTGCTCCCCAAATATTTGTACAATAAACTTGCTTTACGTACAAAACGTGCACTAATTCCTCAGGTGGTGGGACCTCTTAGATTAAGGTGAATAAGGGGCCCACACCCACAGTTCCAAGGACATCGTGGAATGGATTGGGCATGGGGCAGACAGGGCAAAGTGCCTCTCCTACAGAATTGCCTTGTAGTGCGATCGAAGTAGAACCTATTTATCAGTGAGGCAGAGGGAGAAAGCAATTTCGCAGGACTTCAAAGGCTAACAAAATTGAATCAGCAAAGGGCCAGTCCAGGGAAACAAATTCCCCAGGACAGCAACCTCTCTTCCAGCATCCCTGGAAAATCAGCATGACTTAATTGCCCTCTCCTCATTCCCCCTACTCACCCCCATAATGCCTTTCTATAATACTATGTTTTATGGGGAGGTCTTGAAAAGTACACAAATCATAATAAATTACTCAAACAAATATATAAATACTATATAGAAATAGGTTCAGCAAAGAGTACGACTTTAGCATTGTTTTCACCAAACTTGAATAGAAGACCACAAATACTAAAATGTAATTCAGCAAGAGTTTCAAAAAATGGCCTGTGCTTTTTGAAAATGTCCTTTTCAGACTTAAGATTCAGAGTAAAACATTATTTCAGAAAAGGTAACTTGACTGGTTTACATTTCATGATAAAGGCATGCTTCATAGGTGATGCGAGACACATGTGACATTCTACCAAAAAACGCTTTTAGGTGTGCCATACAAGCTCTCTTTTGAATAAAGGGGCTTAACATTTTTTGCTACATGTTGTAATGGCCTTAAACAAACGCATAGGTTTGGGGAGCTAACTGGGGCTTTGTGTGTGCTTTCAGAATATAAATCACCTAATGGCAGTTCTTTTCACCAAAAACGTAAGGCCTTTTATAAAACTATGATTACTGGAATGAGCCATCTCTTATAGATAGCGTCCCATTTAAATGCTCTCCTTAAGACAAAGAGAGTTAAGTGTATGCTGCCCCTGCTGTGCCCTGTCTGCTGTTGCTCATGGTGAGGTATGGGTATGGGACTTATCTCTCTGCCAGCCGACCCCTCTATAAAACACACATGGGGTCTCATTATAAGGCTTGTGCTGCCGGAATGAAGGGGGCCGATACGGGACCGTCCCCCTTCATTCCGGCAGGGCTGATTACAAGCTTCCCATCGCGGGATCCGGATTAGACGTCTGGTCAAACCAGACGTCTTTTCTGGGTCCCGCGAGGGGAAGAGGGAGGTAACAACGGGACACACATAATGTGCCCATTGTTACCTCCCTCCCCATTCCCATTGAGCCCTATGGGGGCTCAAATGGGAATGGGGAATGGTTCCTGCAAAGAGGACTTACCGGGTCCTCCTATGTCAGAGTAACCCGGTAAGTCCCCATTGTAGGAACCCGGTAAAGGAGGCCGGTTTGGAGGCAGCCATGGAGCTAACAGCTCCATGGCTGCCTCTAAACTCATAATGAGGCCCATGGTCTCTCTGAGCACAAAGCCCTGCGTGACCCAACTGCTCATCCCTAGGGCTGGACCTAAATATGGAAGGCTGACTGCTTTACATAAAATCAAAGTGCATTTTGGTAATGTAAGAGTGGTCACTAATTTGGCAATTATGACTGTGATAGTAACTCAAGCAGGAAAGCCTACCGGCAATGTAATGTACTTCTTGGAACTCATTTTATTAGTCACAGCAATCACACTAGCAGTGACATTTCCGCAAACTGAGTTCCCTAAATACATGCAGTTTAACAGATTTCGCATTGTGCTAAGCACAAATTCAACCTTCAAACGCTACACAAGAGAAATTACAGCAAGTGCCTATTAGGGGAGGACTGTGGGAGCCCCAGAAGTATCCCAGCTCGGGAGCAATTTGTAAAAACTACTGGAGCTCCATCCTAGCTAGGAACAGCCCACTTTAAGCCCTGAGTGCAGTCAGAAAGATACCACACTGCGGTTGGTCTTGTCAGTTGGTAGTACATGGTATGTGTCCCATTGTGTTGTACCATTATTCTATCTAGGTTTGAGTGGTGTTGCAGTTGGGGTGTTTTGGGAGGTGTCAGTGGACAGTTCAAAGGGAGGCCGCAGGCAGCTGACCACAAATTAGGGGCCCTGAATTTGTGACCCGGCATAGTGTTACCTGACATAGCATGAAATTGACTACAATTTGACAATATAGCACATCAAAACATAATAGGGCTTTGTAAAGGGTTTCATTCATGATGGGGCGAGGAGAGAGCTCCCTTCTGACGAAGCAACACTGGCGGCTGATGGCAGCAAAGGAGGAACTGAATGTTGGTTCTGCCTTTGCCAGTTTGCCATGCTACAATTGATTCCTTACGGAGGAGCATAATGCAAAGAAGTCTTTGGCAGAAGAAACCCCAGGATGATCACCTTAGTCCTAATGCACCAGGGAGCAAACAAGTGAAGGGAAGAAGCTACTGAACCCTATTAATGAGGTTGCGCCAACATGGCCTAGACACAGACAAAGAAAAACGGAAAGACGAGGCATAACAGAGACCACGTGGGGAGATGCATAATATGGTGTATCATTTTGCAGGATAGGCGTGGTTACCTGCTGCAGTCTCAGAGCGATGCAAGCACGAAGTCTGCGATAGTTGCCACAGTGAAGCAGGTGGCCGTCTGGTAGCAGTGGACGGCCTTCTGCAGGTGCAGCTCTGATTTGTAGATCTGATCCATTTGTTCTCAGAAATAAGGATGCTGCTTATTTCAGCGAAAGAAAGTCTCCACAAAAATGTAGATATTGTTGAGCCTATGTTCCAGGGGTTGAGGTTCACGCTGGGTAGGGCCCGCCTCTCACTCTCAGCCAGACAACACAAACACGGCCACTAAAGTCCAGCAACAGGGGCCACACACATGGCCACTGGAGCCCAGCAACGAGGTCTCCTGCCAAGGGGCACACGTATCCTAGGTGGAGATTGTACTCTTTGCCCCTTCAAAGAACAGCAGCCCTAGCTCCCTGCCCCACCCTTTCTTGAATGGCAGAAACCCCAGATTTGAAGCATTGCTCTATGGGTGGGGCAATGCGATTGGCAGCACCCATAAATGTATTCCCAACAAAGCCAACTAGGCCCAGGCCTAGGGTGGCAAATTGCCGGAGGAGCAGCATTTTATTGCAGTTTATTTTCAATTTACTGATTGTCAATTTTAAAATATAAAGCCAATTTTGTCTCCCAGAGTTTGACTGATCCACGACACTGCAAGTAATTTTGAGCTGTTAGCAGTCATTCCTCTCTGATAGCTAAAGTCTTCGATGGCCAAACTTGCATATATGCTTGATATTTGCAAAAGGTCTGTTTATTAGGGTGACTTAGTGTTACAGAAGCAGGACAACTTCCAAGTAGCTTTATTAACAAGCTTAATACATAAAAGGACCTTCAGCACCGCCCAGCACAGCCACCACTCAGGCTGATGCTCTCCAACTGGAGCCCCAAAGAAAGCAAAACATAGAACAATATTCTTATAACAGAAACGCACACATAAGGTTCTAGCTTATCATAAACGACATACTACATTATTGAATTCC
This sequence comes from Ambystoma mexicanum, assembly GCF_040938575.1. Taxonomy (NCBI): domain Eukaryota; kingdom Metazoa; phylum Chordata; class Amphibia; order Caudata; family Ambystomatidae; genus Ambystoma; species Ambystoma mexicanum. The sequence goes on from NC_090926.1 coordinate 1,053,725,817, forward strand.
ACCTAGCAAGCAACATCATAACACTTAGCTTAAAAAAATGAAAGAAGGAAACGCATACCAAACGCAGCATGCTTTAGGGATTCAGTGATTCAGTCATACTACTCTCACAGACATACGCGACATATATGAAGCTCTTTGGTCATTTTTATCTTCCCAAAATGCTCTTTAACATGCAAAACAGCCAAACCCTCACTGATTTTAGTGCCACTTCATTATGTTTGGAATTCGTTCTAATCAATACAAACATACTTTGGGCCTCATCACGAGTTGGGCGGTAACGCCAGCGCTATTAGCGCCGGCGCTAATAGCCCTACCGCCAAACCCTATTAGCGCCAGATCACGGGATTGGCGGAAGGGTTATTGCCCATTCCCCATTGGGCCCATTCGGGAATTCCTCATTCCCCATTGGGCCCAATGGGGAAAATTCGCAGTATTACTGCCGGCGGTAATCGTGCTGAAAATCGGCAATTTTGCCACAGATTTCCCCCCAGCTCAGAGCTGGGTGGAAATCCACCAAAGCCATGATCTGGTGGACCCTTAAATGAGGCGGTAATAACGCTACCGCCGCATTTAGGGGTTACTGCCAGACTCGTGATGAGGCCCATTGTGTTAAGCAATCACTTGCATATTCAAACACACTACATGCATTTATTAAAATGCTGCAAAAATGAGGGCTTTCCATTCAGAAAAGTAACGGTTAAAAATGATGCATCATTTTTCAATATTAAGCGCATATCTATGCTTAAGTCAGAGTTCCCACAGGTGGCACTAAAATGATGTTCAGAAGCTTGCACTAATTTACCTTCCTAGCCCCACATTTCAGAGGTCTGTGGCTGCCCAAAAGGTGCACGCATGAAATAGATCATAGAGTAGTTAAAATGGCGAAAAGTAAATCTGAATGCGCAAGTGCATCAAGAAACCCGTGAAAGGATACCCAAAGCCATAGAAGGGTGAGAACAAAAACAGTGTGCCAAAGGTACACACTGTTTCACGGCTGTATAAGTGGCCCATAAAGATATCCATTCAGCCATCTTAACAGAAGCTGCTCAGTGCTAAGCAGGCAAATGGCATCCCTGCTGGGTTTATCATGTGTCTTTGATGACATTCTTGTGCACGCTCAGTACTACCAGGAGAACCAACTGCAAAGTATGTCACACAATGCAAAACTGTGATGCTTATAAGTCATGTTTACATTCATTATATTCAAATACAAGAGAGGACTTTTACTTCAAATGACAGCAGGATATCTATATCTATACCCACACATCTCAAAATGTTCCTATGTATTGTACAGTCCAACTAACTCTACTGAGTTAGGAAACATTTTGAATTACCTTAAACACAAGTTGGCAAGACCCATAGCCTAAACCAGACCCACAAAAGTAATATTGTGCTGGAACTCTGGATCCATTGCTCAATTTCGCTTTTTTTTTATAAACATGTATTTATTGTTGCACACAGATAAAGAGCATCTACAATACAAAACAATTGGAGATCAATAACAGGAGATCAATAACACCAACATACATCGCTGACCATATTAATTGGAATCATCGGCTTCAGATTTACCTAATAAGTATTGTTTGTACCTGGCCCATATATTCCTTGGCCTGGAAGTGGGCAGTACCGAGTCTATATATAGTTCTTCCGTATCATTTGTCCAAATCATGTCCCTATCCCATTCCGCCTTCATTGGCGGGGTATTACTTTTCCACTTCAACAGAATCGCCCTTTTGGCTATCAACAGGCTTAGTAGTTTCCGCCAGGTTGGGTTCATCTTCCCAATGGCACCCAACATGCATAACATTGGTGACCATTCAATGGGCTGGTCCGTCATCTCGTCTAATGCTTATACAGGGTAGATGCTGAAATTTTCCCTTTTTCGGCGGTGAACATATATCCCAGGCCTAAGTTGATTGCCGGTTCCATTGGGAAAGTGGGCCATATGCTAGGAATAGATGATCTAATACTCATATATTGCATCTTGTGTCTGAGCACTTCCCCTAGCGTGATTTTAAGGTTTTCCCAGGTAACAAAGTGTTTGTCCACAAACAGTTGGCCCCATTGGACGATACATTTGGTCCCCCAGTGTGCGGCTATCTCCTTATCTAAAGTTGGTGGTATGTTGGGGTCTCCCCAAATCGGCATGCTTGGGTGTTATAGCCTGTCCGTGCCATAGATGGGCGTTATTCTGGCCCAAGCAGTAATCGTGACCCGAGTGGGATCAATGGAGTTATAGTGTTTAGGGTGTGGTGTTGTCATATTATGGAGCATCTTAGTGGGTTTAGATAGGTGTAGTTCCTTCTGTGTTTTCTTGGGGTTGAGGAGGTCTGTGGCCCACTGGGTGGCGTAATATGCTTGTGCGGACAAGTAATAGAGTTCAATGTCGGGTGCCGCTAGGCCTCCCTGTATATATGGGTCAGTGAGTTTCCTCCACCCCAATCTGGGATGTCCCCCCCACACGAGGTTGGTGCATGCACTCTTCATTCTGGCAAAGAGTGCACGACCTGGCCACACCGGGACTGTGCTGAACAAATAGAAAGGTTTTGGGAGGATAATCATTTTAATAAGGGCGATTCTTCCCATCATTGGATAGGTAGGGCATCCCACCGGGTCAGTTTAGTGCACAGGGTGTCGGTTAGGGTGTTATAGTTCATAGCACGAGACAGCTTGGCTGTCCTAACCACCCGTGACCCCAAATACTGAATGTGTACCAGGCTCCAGATGAGTCTGTGAAGATCGGTTGGTGCTGCTGTCGTTTCCGTGAGTGGGAAGACCTCTGATTTTTTTTGCATTGAGTCTGAGGCCAGAGAACTCACCAAAGGTTTTAACCTCTGCCAAGACCTTCCCGAGCGTGCAATGAGGGTTTCTGAGGTATAATAAAATGTCATTGGCATATAATGTAATAATTTCCAGTTTGCCCTCTAACCATAATCCGCACGCGCTGAAGCAGGCCCTGAGTATATCTGCCAGAGGTCCTATGACCAATGCAAATAAAAAGGGTGACAGAGTAACTCCAGTATATCAGAGAGGGATCCATTGGTGCTTATCCTGGCGTAGGGGCGAGTGTATAATATTTTAATCCAGCTGATAAAGTTGGGGCCAAAACCGTAATTCTTCAGTACCCTAAATAAGAAGGGCCAGTACACTGTGTCGAATGCTTTTTGCACATCTACGGACACCGCTACTGCTTGTGTATCTTCTGGTATTGCCGTCATTATCCTATGGCAGCGCCTGAAACTTGTTCCGGTCAACCTACCTATGATGAAACCTGCCTGGTCTTCATGGACCATGTAAGGCATTAGTCGGGTTAATCACGTGGGCAGTATTTTCGCGAACATTTTTGCGTCAGTATTTATTAAGGATAGTGGCCTCTAGGAGCTACACTCCTCAGGCGGTTTCCCTGGTTTGAGCAGTAAAGTGATAACTGTCTTCCTGGTGGTTTCGGGGAGTTCGCCCTTCTCCATTGCCTTGGCAATACCGCATATAGCCTGGGTGTGAGGAGTTGGCTGAATTCCTTGTAGAATTCTGCTCCAAGGCCGTCTGTGCCTGGCGCTTTCCCATTTGGTAATGTTTTTATGGCTTCGGATATTTCGGCCTCAGTAATTGGAATTTTCGAAGGCGTCCCTAGTAGCTTCCGCTATTAGTGTTGTTGGTATTCGGGAAAGGTAGTGGTCTATTTCGTCAACAGTGATGATGCTCTGGGGGGAGTATAGTTGTTTATAAAAATCATAGAACGCCTCCATGACCTCTTGCCTGTCCGTGGTCACGTTACTGTCTGGTCGCTTTATGCATGGCATAGTGGTCGGGCCTCTCTCTCCTCTCACCGTTCTGGCTAATAGTCTTCCGGGCCGCTTACTCTCCCCATACCTCCTTGCTGCCATGGGACTGTCGAAGTAGCGGATCTCATGATCGGCCGCTTCCTTATATTCTTTGAGTTTGGTTTTAATTTCCAGTCCCAATTGTGGGGACGGGGATTGTGCGTATTGAGTCTGTGAGTTGGCAATGTCTGTTTCTCGGCGTGCTAAGTCTCTGCAGATATCCTTAAGGAGTCCAAATTCAGTAGACATTGCAGTGCCCCTGATACAAACTTTAAATGCTTGCCATAGTATTGCGACACTGGCCACTGAACCTTTGTTAATGTCGAAGTATTCCCGTATATGCTTTTCTAGCCCCATTTTATAGACCAGGTCTTGGAGGGCAGCTGGTTTAAACCGCCAGGGTGGTCTGTTAATTTTTATATCAGGGATCCGGAGTGTTAGCTGTATGGGTGAATGATCCAAGTATGTCCTTGGGTAAATGTGTGCGTCCGTGACCCAGTTTAAGGCTTCATTGGTAACTAGCCATTGGTCTATCCTGGAGTGCATATCATGCACGGAGGAATGGAACGTGTATGCCCTTTTGGTGGTGTTTAGGGAGCGTCATGCATCTCTCAGATTCAGGTCGTTCATATGAGCGAGTATTGTAAGGGCTGATCTAGACAACGTCCTTGGAAGTGTCGACGTGCGGTCTAATTGTACGTCCATAATCGTGTTAATGTCACAACAGTTGAGCTGTGGAAAATTGAGCTAATTTCCCAAATAAGGTGTAGTAGAAGCCAGGGTCGTCTATATTCGTGCCGTATATGTTGAGTAGCACCACTTCCCTGTTGTACAGGGTGCCATGGACCAGCACATATCGGCCTTCTGGTTTGTACTCTGAGTGGAGACATACAAATGGTATGGTTTTGTGTATTAGGGTCGCTACCCCCCTTGCCCGACTGGAATGTGATGTAAAGATTTGGTGTGACCCTCAACTCGGGGCAAACTTCCCGGCCTGTTGATGCATTAAATGCATTTCTTGTAAAAAGACTATCTTGGGGCCCGCTCTGTGAATGTATGCTAGGATTTTCCTCCTTTTGATCTGAGATCCCAAGCCCCGGACATTACAGCTAAAAATTTCAATGTCCTCATTCCTTGGTTTAGCCATTTCCTTGGATATATACATAATTGTGGTCAGTGTATTCCATCTTGAGTTTGCGCATTTCTATGTCAGTGTTAACATGACTGTGGCGCCATCCCGGGCCGCGCTGTTATGCTTGCTTCTCTTGGCCTGTTCCGTTGTTGTTGCTCGAACTCATTATGAAAGTGAGAATAGAATAGAAATAACAAAGGTTCGCTCACTTCATCAGCTTATAAGGACTCAATTAACTCTGCCATTGCGTTGGAGCATGCCTCGTCAAGGGAAGGCCAGGATCTCTCTTCTCTTAATTTTTTCCCCCCTTTTTGTTTTGTTTATTACTTGTCATTGGACCGCTTCTTTTTAGGATTCCTCTCCAGTCTTGGATTGGTGAGCCGGCGTTGAGATATGAGTTTCCACAAAGTTTGCCGCTTCCTCAGGAAATGTGACGAAATATGTCTTGTTTTGGTATTGAAGCTTTAGTCTAGCGGGATACAGCATGGGGTAGGGAACATTTCGCTCGCGTAAGAGTTTTTTGACCCCGGTGAATAGACGTCTTTCTTGTGGATAGTCTGGGAAAATGCAGACAGTGCTGGCCTCCCATCTCAGTTCTTGCTTTTCTCTGGCAGTTTTCAAGTCAAGATTTCTGTCTCTGTAATTCATCATGGGGTCTATAATGGGACGCGGGTATGCCCCTGGCTTGGGGCGCGGCGCGAGGGATCTATGTGCCTGCTCTACTATGAACATGGGTGACCACCCGGGGTCACCCAGAAGATCACACAGGAGTTTTTCCACCGCTTGTTCCATGGGCCCTTTCAGGGCATCTTCTGGCACACCTATTATACAGATGTTGTTCTGTCGGGACCTGGCCTCCAAGTCTTCACATTTCATTTTAACAGTCCCTAATTCCTTTGCCATTGTGGACACTGTTGCTTTCAACGCCTCCAGCATGTCTTCAGTGGTAGAGATGCGTGTTTCGGCTTCCATTATTCGGGTTGTAGTTTTGTCCAATTGTGTTTTGATGGTTGAGACATTGGCCGTTATTCCGTCAAGTTTCTCGTTGAGGGAGGAGAATCCCTGCTGCATAGCCAGGAAGACTGCTTGAGGGTCCATCGCTGTTGCTGCCTCTACTGGTTGCACTGGCATGGGTATTTCCTTGGACATTGTGGTTTCCATGTCGCACCTCGTCGGTGTTGTGTATTTTTCCATGCCTCCTTTCCCTTTTTTCGGACCAAATCCCTTGGGCATCATATGCGTTCCTTCGGAGGGCCTAGCCCTGCATTGGGTTGTGGTGTGCACCAGGTTTCCGCCACACATTTAAGTTCACGTCCCGCTCGTGCAAGGCAGATCATAGAAGATATCAGGGAGAGGGGGCTCCTGGTTCCTAAAGTGTTATACTTTTGTCGTCCAGGCTGCAAGTCCTGGCAAGGTATCTCCCGGGGTTGTTTGTTATTACCTTCAGTTGCAGTTGTAATGCTCACTTGTTTTTTGCAGTCAGAGTATGTAGATCTTACGCAAGTTATAAGCCTTGTGTATGACCCAGGCGTTGCACTTTTCAGGACTATCTGTTGATTTGCATTTCAATATGACATTGGGATGTAGGACTCGTTGCGCAGGCGATGATGTAGTGGCTCTTTACATGCACCTTTTGTGTTCTGTCTTAGTAATGAAACTGCCAATCCTTGGACGTGAGAGTTTAGGTTGAGCCTGGGGGTGAATCGTCCCCTGAGCGCCTGCAGATGAATATTTGTATGTGAGATGACAAGTCCGTGGGGGGCAGGTGTGCCTGAGGCACCACTCTGCAAAGGAGATTATGGACTCCTCTTTCCTGGAATGTTAGGATGTTTGGTGTGGCGTGCCATGTTTAGAACGTCCGTGAAATGGGGGAATTCGAGAAGGGGTGTGGGTTGTCCAATCTGCGGTGTGAGCCCCGGCGCAATCTGAGTGTTTGAGGGCTTTAGCAGAGTTCCTTGTGCTGCATGGAGTGTACGGATATTGCCTCCAGCACCCTGGACCTCTCTGAGCCAGCCCCTTGCTGCGTATGTGTCCGTTGTGGGGACGTCCTGGAGCGGGTCTGCCCGCTTTTCAGTGGGGTTGACGTCCTGGAGGGGGGGTCCACGGCCAGGTCCAGTTGGCGAGGGACCTAGGCCACCACAGGGAAGCCAAAAATGCGTGCCCCTCAGTCTCCAGCGCACTACGTCGCGGCCACACAGCGGCACACGACTCCTTTATGGTGCTGCTGTCCCCACACAGGGGGGCTGCAAACATTGAGTCTGCATGCGCTCTACGTGAGACGGAGCGCCCACGACCAGCTTACTTGTCACCGGAGGCTTCTGTGGAGTCGAGGTACTTCTCGCCGCCGGGCCCCTCCCCCCTACAATGCTGCGTGCATCGGCTGTCTGCTCCTGTCACTCGATGTTTCTTCGCTTTGGCATCATCGATTAGGGCGAAACTTCAGCAAAGTGTTCCTTGAGAGTTCATGAGTACTTCTGCAAGTTTTTGGACGAAACTGGGCTCTTGAGGTTATTTTGTTCACTATTCGGCACGGGACGTCTGTGGAGCTTACACAGGAGCAGCCATATCTCCTCGTTCGCAACAGCGCCCCCGCTCAATTTTGCTCTTGGAGTGTTGGGTATTTTTTGGACAATTTTAACCGAAAAGTAGACAATTAGCCATTACAATTACACCTCTAGTACACTCAGCTGTAGAACACACTGCCTTCTCCAAATCCTGGGCAGCAGGGATCCGAAAACACCTTTTTAACTAACATAACGTAGAAGATGACAGGCTTGAATTATTAGAGAGGAAGCAGTAACTTTCTAATCCTACAACCTTAAAAACGTCCTTATAATGCTATGGAGTCAAAATGATTATGTAATTATAATTGTTCTCTTCTAATGCGCTTAATACCGGCGAGGGTTTTCGTACCTCTGTTTGCTGCGTTGCCTTGCTGCTAAAACAAACGCGTTGCCCATGACACAGTAGGGTTAAAGGGGTGTAGTTTGTACAACGTGGACAGGATTTGTTGAAGGGGCGGAATCTGGTGTAGAGTCTGGCAGAGGTGGAGTAAAACTGGGGGCGCATGCACATATTTGGGCCACTGGTAGCACCAGTCACAAAGTAAAGAAACACTTAGGGCTGGGGCACCAGAACAGACTAGTCCTGGCCGCATGTTTTATTTGCAAATTAACAACCTGCCCACTTCAATGTGATTGGTCAACATGTCTATGAATTCTGAATGTTAGATGGCGCACCACAGGAGCACACCCTCAGCGTGCTATACATTTTGATAGTGCTGGTTGCAGGATTTGACTAAAAAAGCCGAGCTCTTCAATTCAGGATAGAGACGCAAACTAACCAACCCTACTAACAATTTCCCTTTCTGCATACACCTCTCAAACTCCAAACCAAACGCAACCAAAACCTACAGCACAACAAACCACTACATCGCAACAACAAAACAAAAACACACATAGCATTGCACAACAGTACACGACGACTACCGGCCGCAAACACCCCAGGCCCAGCCAACGGACCCACCGGGCTGAGGCCGCCAACAGCATATCACTGCTCTCTTGCACTTTTCCTGCTTCCTCCCACTAACTCAACCTCCCCTCCTCTTTCAGAGCCACCAGAGCGCCAAGGGACCACTCCGGTGGTGATAGTGCGCGGTAAAAATGTCCTTTAACATTAACATTAACATTTGTGAGACCCTGTACGGTAAAACACAAGCTGGGTCTTCTCATATGTATATGTATTGACATCCCTGGAATGAGCAGTCTTCGATATACGCGGGCATCAAGGGATGTGATACTACAAGAAGTGGAGTCATAGCAAGGAACCTCTTTAGAATGGGTTCCAACATATTCCAAGACCACAGGGCATCCAGCCATTATATCGAAAGAAAGAACTTCGTTGGGGAAACAATATTTTTTTCCTCCCACTATCCAGCACTGGCTCCGTATATTCTAGGATTGAAGCGTGTTTACATAATTATAACATTCCTAGAATATGCTGAGACTACTTGATAAGCAGGAGAGGCATTTCGAAATCAAATATAGTTGCATTGGCAACCTATATTAACAACCGACTATGCACACCCCATCCCACTATCTGCAGAGGTATATAGTGCTAGAATTCTAAGTGGTACAATCTCAGTGCGGTAAGCACAGACCTACTGGTGAGGCTGAATTGTGTCTGGGCGTTCTTCCATCTATCTGTGGTTGATTACATAAGTATCAAGGTGTAGGGATAAAACACCCAGGGCCTGATTCATGGAACGTTTTCCTATGGGATTGAGCCATTATAAAACTCTTCCATGAATCAGGTGCCTAGTATTCAAGCACTTCGAGACAATTCTGCTGTTGGCGCACATTGAAAATGGGCCCACGTGCATAGTACCCCGTCACCCGCCCTATCATTTCCCTTTGGAGAGAGGGCCACATTTGTCCGTGGTCTTAAGCCACCCATCAATAGCAGGCTCTGGGCCTCCATGCAGAAAATACCCTGTAGAGCCCAGGTCATTAGACAGTAACTCCACGTCTCACATCTATCCATACACAGACAAAACTAGGAGTCACCAATAAAACTGGCAGCAAAGAGTGCCACGCAAAGGTGCCACTAGACGGTGTGATATGTCATTTTTGTCACTTCTCGTTCAGAAGAGGGCCATAGCTGTCAAGTGCGAGTAAGCCAAGAGACAAACACGTTTGTGGTGCACAATTCATATTATTATTTGTCATATCTGAGCTCTTACAGGAGAGACAAAGACAAGTCTATATTGCAGGCTTGTTCCAGCTTTCTGAGTATGGGCCCGGCTCGTTCTGCCCCCCAAGTGTGCCAGCAAGTCGACCTGAAAGACAGCCCAGGAAGCTATATCCGATAAGGAAGTGATGGCAAATGACCTTTGACACTAATGACATCACCGGAAGAGAATTTGGTTTAAATTCAAAACTAAAAACAATAAAATTGCACAGCCTCACATGTGTATGTAGTGTCATTGCATGCCACGTCCAGCTTCAAATGCCACACTAATGTGAAATTATACTTCATATGTCTGCTTCAGTTACCATATGTAGGATACAGCTTCACAGGTGGAGATGCCACTGATAAATGTGCAGTTCCCAAGACCTCAGTAATGCCATGTAATGCTGGTAAATGCCTGCTACAAATTAATACATCTTGTATAACATGCTTAATACCAGACACCAGGATTCAAACCTTTGTTTACTCTGCGTTTTCCTGCTTTCAAGACAAACACGTTGCCCTTGCGCTATCCTCCCAGAGCACCAAGTGTACGGCACAGACTCACACTTGTTGTGTCACCATACAGTATACCATGTGCAGATTCCAATGCCACAGTAATGTTATTTAATGCCAGCCAATTTCTTCTATTCGCCATCAAATACCTAGTGCAACCTGAAATGCATCAGTGAATGCCAGGTGTTGCCTCACGCCTGTTGGATAAATTGCATGTAAGGTACATCCCCACATGTGCCGATGCCGCTATTATATGCCACGTGTTTCCTCAAATGCCCTAGAAAATGCCCAGTGACAAGGTTTCTCTAAATCATTGTATAGTTTCCACAGGTGCATCCTGACAGGTTCCATATGCATGCCCCAGCACCTGCCACAGTTACATGAAATGCACAGTTCCCCAATTACCATCCACCCTCATTACGGTTAAACTTCAGGACACTGTCAAGTGGTGCCTGCCAGCCTATCTAGAGCACTTAACTGATTGCCTGCACTAGTTTCCAAGTCAGAGTCCTGTGGCGCATAGCGCTGCGCTGAACAAGAGAACATCCAAGCTCTTCGATGGCTGCTCTCTCTGCTGCTCCAGCTAACACCATGTTGTCAACGTCCTGACATGGGGTGGAAGTGAAGAAGTGTAGAGGAGGAGCCAAGTGCCTCTACTGGAAGTCCCGCCCCCATTTTCCCTATTTGTTGGCAGCCAGAAATTGCGACATGCGCCACACCAGTGATAGTACTTATACCGCGAAAAGTCCTTGAAACAAGGTATCCATTAAGAAAACCCTATATGATGTATCCACACACAAATGACAGTCTTCTGAAGGAAGTTCCGGAAGAAGGGTGAACATGAGTGAAAGGGAACACTGGTGACGTCACATGAAGCAGAAATGATGCACCCAGAAAAGATGCCAATGAAGAGAGTTCATAGACCTTATAGAATCTGAGGGTGAAGTAAAGAATGGAGCAACATTTTGGGAGCAAAATGAAGATTGCACAAACAGGAGAAGCACTGAAGAAAATGGCAATTGGTTTTACAAATGTACAGATGCAGTAACACAAGTAGACCAAGTAATCATAAGGCTGCCTATACGTAGTGAATTGGCTGCAGGCAGTGCTGCCAATACATATATATGTGTGAATGGAATCTGGATGTTGCACAATGCATTTTAGCAAACTTGGACCCTCTGAATAGAAGGGCTGAAAGTATGGCGCAGTAGAATAAAACAGCTGGCGGTGAAGTAAGATGCACGAACATTTGCCTGGCCCAGTGTCAAAAGTTGGGGCTGCCAAGAACCTGGTTATCTACTCGAGAAGATACAATGAACGTGAGAAGCGAGCCAAGCTCCTGTTTGAGGTGTACTGGAAAAACACTAGAACTGCCAGGTTTTATTCATTTAATGGTATTAAATAAAACAAAGGAGCTTAAAACGTGGTCTCCTGTCACATGGTCAGATGAAAATAGACTTTGGGGCGAGCTACACCGAGACCAGAAGAGAAGGCCATGCTCACACTCCCTTTTATTCTCAGGCACAGTGAGCCCCTGCAAGGCCGAGTTCAAAGGACTAATGTAATGGCAGAAAGCAGGAGTGATGATGGATTTTGGGCTAATTGGGAGGGGAGGCTTGGTCAGGCCAACCCCTCCAGCACCTCTGGTACCAGTTTGTGTGCTGCTAGCGGGTGGAATATTCCAGAAGCGTACACACGTGCCAACCAATTATAGAGGGCCACGTAGCAAAGAGCCCTATAGTTTGAGAAGACAATAAAACGTCCTGTATTAGTATGACACGGAATATGACTTGCACTAGGGGTGGGCATAGATGTCCACCTGACCTTAGAGACCCAATCACAGTCCAGTCCCACATAGAAAGTATACATAGATGTTTTCTTTAAGCCTACCACAATCCAGCTTAGGGTTTCTTATTTTTGCCCCATAGTATGAGGTCAGTGATGATGAATTTTTAGTATAATAGTGTAAAGCAGTGTTTTTTATGGAACATGCTTGAGAGAATGCTTGTGCGGCGTCTCTTGATGTCTGTTGTACTCCCTGTTTTAGACAATTACAATTAAAACAGTTGTGTTTTTGACAACTTCCTCAGTAGGTCTGATTATTGATGTATGAGTAAGGTCTGCATCCCCATCCATCTCAAATACTGGTACCTCATCTTAAAGGGCCTACGGGTTCTGAAGCGTTACCACCTCCTGTCCTTTCATCGCCCATCAGGAATCATCTGAGGGTATAAGGCAGTGGGGGAGGGAATTACAGAAAGTAAATATTGCTCTCTGATCCATGTTTACTTTCTGTTTTACAATGCTTGTGAGCCAGAGAAAAGATCTTGGTGGGCTTCATTGTGGCCCCTGGGTCGCATGTTGGATAAGCCTGCTATAACCTATTAAACCATGAGTGCTTCTTTTTTCCAAACAGTGTTCAGTGAGTATAAGGCACAGTGTGATTAAATGATTTGCCCAGGATCACATACTTTGGTAAGTGGTGAAGCCAGGATTTGACCTCACTGTGCAATTAAGGCAGTTGACCACAATAACCTACACAGTAAATTGGTACATGCATTTTTTGGGCTTTAGCTTTCAAAAGCTACAATAGAACTCTGTTATATAAAGATACTTAAGAAGTCCACAAAATTCATAATAAAGCAACTTCACCATATATAAATCCATTAAAAAGGAAACATGTTAAACAAAGATTAAACTTAAAATTCTCTGAAACGTTCTTCCTTTCTTGCCTGCGCATCTTCGTGTTTCAGTTATAACAGCATCCATGTTCGGCTTGCTGGACTATTGTAACTCTTTGTGTTTAGCTCAGGCTCTCTCTCTCCTGAACAGGCTCCGGGTGCTTCAGAATTCTGAAGCCAGGGCTGCTACCGAGACCCCTCTGCATGTTTTCACCTCGCCAGTTCTTTGCAATCTACACTGGCTATTGGTGGCTCGCCGGATTGAGTTTAAGGCTCTTTGCATCGTCCGCCATGCTTTGTATGGAGTGGGATCAGAATTCCTTCAGTAAAAGTTCTGTCCTTATACTCGCCCGTGCTTTAAGATCTGAGCATGCTACTTGCAGGTGCCTAGGTTTAAGCGCTCGTGGTTGGGAGGAAGAGCCTTTCCCAGTGACTACGGCTATTCTTTGGAACAACTTGCCTTGTTCTCTCCGCGCCACTGATAACCATCTTTTGTTTAGTCATCAACTTGAGACTCTTTTTTTCTGATTCTTCTTCCTCTGGAGCTTTTAGCTGCGTTCCTCTCAGTCCACTAGCGTCATGATGCCTACATTAGCGAAAGTTTGCGCTTTATAAATTCAGCTTAACCTAACAAGGTATGATTGTAGCTTAATCTCCAAATACCAAATGGAAGTCTAGAGGCAATGTGATCCTGAAAAACCTTTGTTTACCACTGTATATGCAAGACTTCTAGGCACAGAACAAAATAAACTCTGTGGTAAAATCACACAGCTATAGTCATTGGGCCTATTACAAGGTTGGAGTTAGCCTTGGCAGTTCCAAACTCGCAACCGGGTCCGGCACCCACGAATGGGCAATTACTGGGGTATTCCAGCCCCGCCGGACTGGTAATTGCCCTTTCGCGGGTGCCGGACCCAGTACATCGCCATTCCCAAATGGGAATGGGGACGTCGGATGCACCGCCTCGTGCATTCGACTTGCTGTGCTCGCGGGTGCCGCTCTGCCCGCCAGGTCAGACCTGGTGGTCTGACAGGGAAAGCGAGCAAAGCTCGTAGTATGGCGGTACGGTAGCAACGGTGCCGGTAGCACTACCGGCACTGTTGTTACCTTACCGTCATACTGGATGTTCCGCAATGCATTTCGCCTCTGCAGGAAAGCTGCGAAATCAGCACATCACCTGCTCACGCAATGTAGCCCATTGTGTTAGACAGATTTACAGCAAGAGATTATGCATGATGCTAAGAAAAGATGAATTTCCATAATAAAAGCAAACCCGTTTCTGTGTCTAACTAGCAATCTTTGGGGAGTTAATAGAGTTTTTAAAAGGATTTCATTTTGTGAGTCGGTTTAATTGTCTTGATAGAATGCACAGATGTGGTAGGTAACTGGATCTATGTTTGGGCATTCAGATGTAAATGTCCTCCCGGCATCTTCCTCCTCCTCATGACAGATGGGAGGGGGGGCGGTGTCCTGTGAATGCTGGCTGAGATTTTCGGAGGGAGGGGGGCTGAAGCTGAATTAGTTGCGTGCCTGAGTTACGCTTTGTCTCAGCCAGGCAACGTGAGGTGAAATCCTGTAAATTTGCTAATTGGCCGCAGTCTCAAATAATTTTAATGAGGAATCAGAAGCAGTGTCTTTCTTTCGAGGCACGGTTTCTGCCGCCACTTGACAGCAATTGTCCCTCGGATTTGACTACATTGTTTATCTCTTGCAGGGAAACTAACAATGCTTTGCTTCTCCCCCCACCCCCGCCACCTCCTGCTCCCGCGCCCACGACACAAACTGGCAATTGGAGTTTTTTTCTAGGTTGCAACATGATGGCAACTTTAAATCCGATACCACTGAATTCAATAGATTTTCAACAGATCTGAGAAGACTGGGGCCTGGTTTGGCCCTGCAAAAAATGAGCGTTTCTGGCGCCTCTGCAGGAAAGCTGCGGAATCAGCACGGCACCTGCTCACGCAATGTAGCAGGCTCCAAATCAAGTCCCACTATCCCACTAGATAAAACGCTTCTCCGGTCACTCGGTGTACTGCCCTCTCCCCCTCCCCTCTTAGGCTCCACAGCATGTTAGCACGGTTGGCAATAGCACAGCCTAGGAGATGCACACAGAAAAGAAGAAACATTGCTAAAACTACTTAGCTGACGGTAGAAGTGCTGCCGACATGAAAGAAGGGCCCTTTCGCGCATGCAGTCCGCGTGCCAGGACCGCGAGACCGCGGAAGCGGAAGAGGGCTGCACTTCAAGCATAACAGGCCACTGAACAGTGTAACACTAAAAGCAAGTGGCAGAAACGCAGAAGAAATTGATCAGTGCAATGAAGGATGGGAAAAATCCAGTTACAAACATAATAAATAAGCAATGGCATGCTGGGCGAGAGGGAAGGAGGACATAAATCATTTACTCATTACTAATAATATATGTGTTTGGCGTGTCGCCTACAGACCACGGACTGAAATCCATAGCTCAAGTCATTAATGTGCTCTGGCGTGGGACCAGTTCTTCCAGTGCGGCTTGCATGAGATCAATACATCTGTGATTGGCCTGCTCTATTCCGAACCTTGCCCATAATGAAGCCGAAAAGATACCTCCCACCTGGAATTCAAACTCTGCCTAGTGAAGGAAACAGTTATCAACAATTAGACATTATGTCTCATTACATGTTGGGTGGTATCTCGGCGGTAAATCTGCTGAGCTACCACTAAACACATCTACCATTTCCGCCACTTGGACCAGCAGAATTATTGCCGGATTACAAGTTGTGGCATGGCGGTGTTAGTCCCCATTTATGGAACCAAAGGGGGTTTCAGTGGAATTACCACCTGCGGTAATGCTGGCGCAATTTACATATTTTGGTGGTAAATTGGCAGAATTACCTCCAGCATTTGCTAGAAGTCTTTCCTCCACCTTACCTCCAAACCCCATAGTTCGGCAGTGCGGTAATGCAGTGGCTACCACTGCATTACCACCGTTTTTGGCCATACTGCAGAACTCATAATTAAGTGCAATTGTCTGTGAGTAATGGGTAGAAGACCTGGCATGAAATGAACAGCAAGTGACTTCCGGTTCTTTATCTGTGTACAAAGTGTAGGGCTTGAGCGTGCTTACCTGAACCCTTCTGTGGACAGTAGCCCATT
Source organism: Ambystoma mexicanum (assembly GCF_040938575.1). Lineage (NCBI taxonomy): Eukaryota > Metazoa > Chordata > Amphibia > Caudata > Ambystomatidae > Ambystoma > Ambystoma mexicanum. Next base: position 1,053,741,832 of record NC_090926.1, read on the forward strand.
GGCCCCACAGTCGATGGACAGGCCGTCAATCGGATATTGGAACCGGTTCCATTTGGTCTAATGGAACAGTATCCATGGTAGGAGAGGATTAGACTATGCTAAAATCAGAGATTTCGCTACTAGTCGTAATCTCTGGGAGGCATGTAGGTACAAGATAGATCATGTCTGGGTCTGCCCTGCCAGACAATACTGTGCCGGACTTCTGTGAAACCCCTAGATTTCACTTTAAGCCCGATCGAAACTGACCATCAGCATAGTTTAATGAGCCGCCCCACTAGTCTTGGACCAGAAGATACAGACAATGCAACTGCCATCTGAGGAAGACGTTTATGAGACTTTGAAAGCTAATTCATTGTACCACCTCAGCATAATATTTTTAGTTAGTCCAATAAAAGGTATCAACACTGGGATTTTAATACTGGATTAACAAATCTCCAAACCCTTCTTTACAATGAAGACCATGCATGAGAGAAATGAGTCCCTAGCTCGCTCTAGGAGATGTAAGACTCTCATCGGACAGTGGCTGTGATCCAGAGATTCCATGAAGGATTAAGAACGATGAAGAGGCTGTCTAGCTTTCTACACAAGTGCTTAAATGCTCCGTTACTGCTGAGCCCATGTCCCGGGGGCAGTCGTAAAATTGCTGCTTCTCATCCCCAAGACATATTAAGGGAGGAGTTTGAAAACATTGCCAGTCTGATGAGGGCAAGGTTGTGTGAAAAACTATATAGCACCAAAACCAAGACAAGAAGGGACTCTATGAGGGCAAAGGCAGTGTAAAGTACAGTCAGGTGTGAGTGTGGCAAATGATTCTCTCTCCATTTACCCATTACCACTGTCCAAAACAGTTGACGGCTCGTGCAAGAAACAGTACAATGCCAGCAGGCACGAGACATGCCACAATTATAGCATACACAAAAGGCAGCTACTTCACAAAACAACTTTAGGAGAGATAACTGTGAACTCTAATGCATAAATATATTTAAAAAATCAGTAGCCAGGTTTATGTGTAACAAGATGACCCTAAATAGATATCTAGAATGCCTTGGGCGATGTGGGTTTGCGCGTCTGCAGGGCGAAGAGATGCCAGAATTCCAGCATGAAGTTTTGAACAGCAGAATTCTAAGTGGACTCTGTGTTTGCCTGCACACACTTAACAAAACGGCCATCTGTTTGAAAGGTCTTTCCACCTGCAAAAGGGCCTTCAACTGGGCCCAGATCAACACAGAGCTCATAACAACAGCACCACTGGCACTCAATCCATCTGCCTGAGGCTGCCTGCATAGGTCAGGGGACGTACATAGAAGCATCCATGATAGAGCTATGGACTGCTCACAGGACCTCTGAACCCAACACCGCCATCTTTGAAAGGTGTTTCCACCTACAAAGGAGGCTTCTATTGGGCTTAGAGCAACACATAGCTCATAACAACAGCACCTAAGCCACTCAATCCATCTGCCTGAGGCTGCCCGCAGAAGTCAGGGGACCTACAAAGAAGCATCCATGATAGAGCTACAGACAACTCACAGGACCTCCGAACTCAAAAAATCATCTTTGAAAGGTTTTTCCACCTCCAAAAGGGACTTCAACTGGGCCGATTTCAACACAGAGATCATAACAACAGCACCAGAGGCACTCAATCCATCTGCCTGAAACTGCCTGTAGAATCAGCCTGGTTCCCCCACCGGCTCCTGCTGTTATTCTCAGAATGGCATCTTCCTTCCAGCCTGCTCCCCTCAGCCACCTGCACCACCATCAAGTGGCGAACAAGGCGGCCGGACCAGGACCCCACTTCCCTGTCTGCCCTGCTCTGTAGCTGCAGGCTGGTGATCCCACCTCGACTTCCCACCTTTGGATGTCCCTCACTATTTCCAGTACTTGACTCCTTGCTTTGAGAGGACTCAGCCCGGCGACCCAGTAAAGGGCAAACAGCTATAGGCCAACCTCCAGCTCTTTGCGTCTTCGCCTTTGAGCTATTGCTTAGCTGTGTCCTCCTACTTGCTTGTGGGTACTGCTAGGGGCCAGAAATGTGAGGTAGATAACTTTGTGAAGGGTTTTCAAAAGATGCCATTTCATTAACTCAAAAGGATGGATACACGCCTCACTATCCCTACTTTGACGAGGATTTGCCTAAAATAAACTAAAAGAAAACACTCTAACAAAGGATATCTGTCCTTCACACTTATGCATACAGTAACCCAATAAGGTAATGTATGGCAGTTCAAAAGCAACAAAAAATATAACTGTTACATTCACAATATACCAACATAATTTGGGTGAATTCACCTTCCCCAGATTGAAGTAGGATTCTGCTCCACAGTTCCAAAAAGAAACAAGGAAATCCTAGTTTGCAACAAAGTTCCAACACTCCAGTGGTTCAGCACATAGGTCCTTTCTCTTCCTTGTGCAATATTTATATTCAGAATGATCTTCTTTACATAAACAGGGATAGTTTGTCAGTAACAACACAAATTGTCTTTGCCAGGATGCCTTGCAACCACTGATTATTTCTGAAAAAATATAACTTCTCTGGAGCAGTTTTATACAGTTCTTTCTTCAGCACCAAACATCTGTCAAAACAAGTTGTCAACACCACTTCATCAACTTCTACCTCGTTTACTTCCATGCCAGGCCTACTACTTCAATCACACCTGGTTTACTCCCATGTCAGGCCTACTACTTCAATCACACCTGGTTTACTCCCATGCCAGGCCTACTACTTCAAAGGTTTGTCACTCGGGTATATTCCCCTGCCCGAGTAGTAATTCACAAACAACAAGTGCTTCTGTGGTTAAGATCATCTTACAATAGCTTTACAACAGCTTCAAAGTGTTCAGTACTTTACATCATCAGACGTTTAGCAATTCTACAGGGGAAGCAAGATACACATTGGTGCTCTTTAGTACTCTTTTGCACTTTCCAACACCTTGGCAAGTTATGCTCCTCTGTGCTGAAAACCTCAATAAATGTTTTTCAGAAAATGCATGCTGATGGCCAGAGAGTGTGTTCTTATTAAAAATATATCATTTTATTCTGTTACAACTTTAAACAGTTATGAGGCAACAATTCATTTCCAACAAATATATTTTTAGTAAAAAAAAATGTTTTTGCGCAAATAACGCATTTTGTGTAAGCATTTCTCCTATACATACATCGCTAAATACAAAATTCAACCATTAATTTTCACAACCAAATCTGGTTTGTATAAAGACATTCTAAATAACTTTTGCAGTAGTAATATTCCTACTTTGACAGTCCACCATTGTACATCAACTACAAGTATCCAAGATTGTTCTAGTAGTATTCCTCTCATCATTGGATTTCCTTTTGTATAGTTTCGACTTGACATCAATTGGCCAGAATTTTCATAACCATTGGTCAACGTCTTCTTCAGGATTAGTAGACTTATTCAAAGGCTTTATCAATGCTACAACATATAAAAACAACAACATCAGGATTTAAAACATTAACTAATGCTTAAAAACATAGGCAAACAACATTGTTAAAAACACAATCTCTGAACTTCCTCAGTATGCTACCGTTATTTCATGAATGGGGAGCAAACTAAAATTTTTGTATGGACTCAAACGCAGAATGCTTGGGGTTAATTAATCTCCCTGTGCACAAAAAGGTAAATAAATTACCACTGTTATGATGGGCCAATAAGTACCCAGCTGTTTTCAAATAGAAACCAGGCAACACCCTTACTATAAATTCCTGCTGAAGCTCAAATGTCAGCTTAAACAAATATATAAGCCTGCAAAGGTGCACATTAAAAAAGGGTTAAAAATATATGTGAAAAAAGGTAATCTCATCTATACATTTAAACATCCTTTTTTGAAAACTCTTTTTGCTGCTTTGCAAAAAAGTTCCAATTCTCATGGTTTCCCACCGTGTCTTCTCACTAGCGTTCAGTGAGTAAATACACATTTTCTAGTTCCACTTCAGAGGCAAAGTTTTTTGCTAAATTCAATTTCTGTAGGTATTGAAAATAATAATAAGTACATTTTAGCTGAAACATGATATGTTTCTTGTTTGCAAAAGCGGTGTTACATCGTTCTGCGTTAGGTCTTTAAAGTGCTAGTGGCTGTAAAGGTGTATTGTATTTTACATGTAAAAAGGACATTTTACCTTCACTAAGCATATAGTGAACCAGGGCACACGTGCTTCCCCACTGCAAAATTCGTCCAACTATTATTGACTAAAAGGGAAGGGGGAGGGGGTGGGGGAAAAAAAGAAGAAAAAGAGAATAGTCAATTGACTTTTCTCTTTACTTAACATACAAATTTGTCTGGGAGAGGGTCCTAAACTAGCTTACCTTAGTGCTTGCTTCAAGGTCAAGAGCCTCGCCTGCTCGGAACAACGTGAGGAACAGCAACGCGGAGGTCAGCTGCGCCGAACTGAGCACTAGGTTTACTTCCTGCTTACCTATAAAGGATAGCTGCACTCAAGTCAACCAATCGTGCGGCAGCTCCTTCAAACATGAAGGAGATAGAAAGAGGACTAGGCGTTACCTCAGTGTAACACAAGTCTAGAATCTGGGCATAGGAACAAAAAACGGACTATTTCTTCAGAATTTATTTGAGCAAAGTCGCTCTCTGATGTATAAAGATGGAATGCAACAAAGGCTAAAAAGTTAATACAGCCCATACGGATCAAAAAGGTTTTCTTCCTGCTTACTTATAAAGGATAGCTGCGCTCAAGTCTACCAATTGAGCGGCAGCTCCTTCAAACATGAAGGAGATAGAAAGAGGACTAGGACTTAGCGATATATGTATAGGAGAAATGCTTACACAAAAATGCGTTATTTGCACAAAAAACTTTTGTTTACTAAAAATATATGTTGGAAATGAATCGTTGTCTTATAACTGTTTAGAAATGATGTATTTTATGAAATTGTAACAGAATAAAATGATATACACACTCTCTGGCCCTTAGCATGCGTGTTCTGAAAAACATTTATTGAGGTTTTCAGCACATAGGGCATCCTATTTATTTAGTATATACAGTGCCTTAAGTGGCACTACAAATCGAGCCGGGGCTCATCGAGGGGGCGTGGCCTAACAACGGTGGTCTTGGTGGCCCGTTAGGCCACGCCCCCTCGACGAGCCCCGGCTCAATGGGCTACTGGCACCCCTGCCAGGCAGCCTTTTGTAGAGATTAGCACCCTCTCCCCAATGGGGGAGAGGGTGCTGATCTCAGCATTTATTTTGTATAGGCTTGCCTGGCAGGGGTCAGTGCCTCGCCTATTCAGCCTTAATGGTGGCGCTGCCCCTCGCCAGCTGGGGAGGGGCAGCGTCACCATTAAAGCTGAAAGGGTGAGGCCACTAGAAGCAGAGGCCTTTTTCCGAAAGACTGAAACTCCCGCGAATCCGCGGGAGCTTCAGTATTTAGAAAGCAAGGCCTCTGCTTCCAGCGGCCTCACGTTTTCTCCATAATGGTGGCGCCGCCCACGGGCATCACTTGATTAAAGGGATGCCGCGTAGGTGCGGCGCCACCATTATGGTTCAAAGGCATTTTTTTCTGCAGCCTGAAGCTCTCGCACACGAGCGAGAGCTTCAGGCTGTAGAAAAAAATGCCTTTCGTGTAGCGGTCGGGGCTGCCAGGGGAGAAATTTCAGGCCCCGGCAGGCCCCGGCCCACTTAAAGCCCTGAGTATATATTGAATTTACCCCAGATGCCCATGTAGGAGTCCCCACCTTAGTTTTTGAAGTTATGCTCCTCTCCTTCTGAATAACCTTTCCCTATTGCATGAGCAACCAAATACTGACAAGGATAAGGTTTTATTCTGCTTCTCCCTTGCCTTTGGCAATGTGGGTTTATACCAGATTTTATTGTATGCTTTTTCAGATATGGGCATTAAGCTTCACAACCTTTGGACCTTTCATTAGTCCCCTCCTTCCTTTGGTAATACCTGTTAGTTTTAGATTTTCTTGCTTTTGCTGTCTTTTGGCTTGGGCAATGTTGTCTACATTAGGTTTCAATAATATTGCCCCATATTGTTGCTGGATTTTCAACAAATTCACACACTTAAAGTCAAAGTCGTTTGTTTTTGAAAAATACTGTTTTCGCTGTTTTCTGATAGTTTGGTATTCAAAATTGCCTTTAATATTACTTCCACTCACACATCAGTGTTTGCTATTCTGTAAATGCCTGTTTTGAGCACGTGAACGGTCTCGGAGCGCTCTGGGGACACTATCAGCTAGTGAACTAACCCGGTAAGGCGTATCCGATCCCTTCACTGCTCATAGGTGCTCTGCTTAAGTGGCTCCTCGCGACCTGGCAAACTGCTGCTCTTGGTCCGCTGTCACTCACGCCACTTGTAAAAGGAGCTTCATTTGCTGCGGAGGCTCTCAGGTGCTCGCCAGCCACCAGGGACAGCCTCTTGGGGAAGAAAGCTTTCCACGTTTTCGCTTCCCGATGCGCATCCTTTCCAAAACAGGTATTTCGAGGGCAAGCTTCCCTCTCTCACGCTTCCCGCTACGCAACATCTGCAATTATGGCTTCTGGAGGCAAAGACCCTCTCAGGACCTGCTACTTTTTTCTGCTTCATAGTGGTCCCAGAGTCTTCCTCCTCTTCCAATTTCTGCTTTGGCTGCAAATACGATTAATACTGCTCTCCCTGCTCACTAATCGCCTGCACCTGAGGTGGCCTTTTAAGCCTCTAAGTCTCCCTCAGGTGTGGGTCCTTTCCACTAACAAGCGGATCACTCCTACAGCATTCTTCCTCTTTATTCCTCTTCTTCGTCTCAGTACTTAGGGAATTCTGGGACTTCAAGTCTCTGATGAAAAAATTCCCTACCTAAAGAATAACTATGGTGTTCGTCAGTCGTCTTTTTCTCAATGTCCAAAAATGAATCTGTCCACCTTCCAAATCTACAACTATGTAATTCCTTTCCCACATTAGACAATTTGTATCCCGCTTTAGGCAAGTCCTTACTTTGTTCAAATTATGTTGTTACTAAACTCTTGAGATCCTCGCTTTCTTGACTCACATTCTCTTAATTTGGTTGTCTCATAATGTCTCCTGTCTTTCCAGAGTAGGAATATATTCCATATTTCACCCCTTCCTTTAAAGATTTCTTTATCCATCTTCCTTTTACACAAGGTATTCACTCATGAGTTGGCTGCACTCACAAGTCGACTTCCTCAGGTTCCTTCATCTTCAGTCCTTGCACATTTTTTGGTTTCTTCAAGCTCTCACCAGGGAGCCACATAGCTTGTAGCGGCTTCTCTCGGATGGTCTCAGCATCATTGTGAGGGCCTGTCGCCCACACTGGCTCACTCAGGGTCATGCCCCCACCATTATTTCTCCTCTTAGGCTCTCTAGTTCGCTGACGGTTCAGCATTTGTTCTGTTGCTTCCCGGCAAGCTTGGAATTTGCAGGTTCCATGTGCTGCAATGGCTTTGCCTCTTTCCAGGCTTGTGTCAGCAGGGCACTTCCCCTGCTTGGAGAAACACTGCTCTCTCTCTTCGTCCTCATTCTCTCCCTCTATATGATGAGTGTTCTCCTCTCCATCCACTTGTCTCAGTGGATTGGTTACTTTCCCTTAAAGAAAGATTTTCTCTTTCTCCTGAAGAATAGCATCCAACAGCTATTTCTTCAGCCCAGTCTTGGTTCTGGGTAAGACCTTGTAATCCCATTTATGCCATGGTGTTTACTGTTGAAGGGAGTTCCTCACAGGGCCAGGAGTCCTTGTCCCCAAAGTGGGAGTCTTTTCCCGTGTGGTCCCAAGTGCCTCAACCCCTAGGGAGGGTGTTGCGGGGCAGGAGCTCCCCCTTGGTGAGAAGGAACACATTCCCTCCAGTCATCACACCTCACAGAAGCTGGATTTCTTCCTGGGACTCAATAATCCTTGCTGCCCTTCACAACCTTGCCTACACCTTCACCCACTCTCCCTGTCTACTAGCCACTGGTAGGAGTGGTGGTGCAGGACTGTTCACATCTTCCAAACCTCTTATATCTCCTACTCCCCTATCTCCCGCTAGTTCTCCTGCTTCCAAATACACTATCTCCACAATCACTGCTACCTATGCTATTCATATTATATCTCTCTATCAGCCTCCTGGTCCCACAGGTCAATTTATTGACCACCTCACCAACCTAATTGACTGCGTTCCTCCTCATTACCTCATTGTCATTGGTGACTTTAACCTCCCATCTCTCTCTACTCTGCCATGCACTGACTTTAGGTCTCTTCTCCTAAACCACTTGTTCTCTTCCGTCTACTCTCTGCCCACCCATTCAAATGGTAACTCAATTGACCTTATTATCATCTTTCAATTCTCTGCCTCTAATATCTCCACTGCTCCTTCTCCCTCTGATCATTCCATTGACTTTGCCTCAATCTCCACTCCTACTTTCACCCCACTCTCTCCATTTATCACTTCCATTACCATGCGCAAGTTTCCCTCCTCCAAATTTCCTTGCCCCTCATTCCAGGTCTGGCAGTCTGGAAATAAGGGTGCCAGCAGCAACGTACCGGCCCCCTTTCTGGACCGCCAGAATACAACTATGCCTGCAGGAGCCGTTGCTCCCGGCATGTCTGACCTGCCGGGGGCATCGGCCCCCGCAGGTATGGTTTTCACAGAAGCACTGGCACTGTTAGCAACAGGGCCAGTGCTTCTGTGTCCCCATTCCCATGCAGTCCTATGAATGGGCACTTACACTTTCTGCCACCTGACATTCTGGGCCAGGACTTCTAATGTCCCGCTGGCACCAGGATAGTAGGTGGCAGAACAGTGTTACGAGTTCGACTGCAACCCGCTGGCAGCACCAGCGGGTTTACCGTTGAACTCGTAACGCAGGCCACTGTCTATCTCTCTGACTTACACCACTGTCTCTCCTCCAATGCAAAATTCTCTGAACCATCCACTGATATTACCTTTTCTGACTTTAACGCTGCTCTTAGAGCCCCCTTCTCCTCTCCCTTCCTTCTTATTACATTCACTTCTAAACCTTCCCCTCCATGAACTTGGATTACACCTACTATCGACACCCTGAAAACAACAATGAGAAGAAACCTTTGCACTTGGCAAAGATCTAGATACTTCTCGGATCTCCAACGCTACCTGACTGCTCTTCAAAATTACTCATCTGCTCTCAACTCTGTCAAAAGTGACTTCTATCTCTCTCATTATGTCTCAATTATCTGAACCTAGTCCCCTCCAAAACTCAACTCAATTCTTTTACATCCTAAACCTTCCTTCCTTTCCTCTCTTCTTTATGCTAACAATTCGGCTCTCTACATTTGCTTAAAACATTTCAACATTCAAAATACCTTTGCATATTACCTTCTAACCCCCACCTACTCACTTTTCTCCACCACCTCTTCCCTCCTCTCCTGTGACAATATCTTCCTTTCCTCCCTCCAAACCTGGTGAGATTCCTAACCCTTCATGTGCCCCCATCGACCCCTTATCCCCATGCATAGTGAAACTCACAGCTCCAAGTGTTCGTCCATACCTTACTTCCCTCTTCAACTCCTCTCTTGACAGTGCCACTTTTCCATCATCCTACAAGCCGGCTACTGTCATCCCTATCCTTGAGAAACATGGTCTAAATCCGAAGTGTCCTACCAACCTTCGCCCTGTCTCTCTTCCACCTCACTATTCTGACTGAGTCAGCTCTCCTCAATGTCAGTACCTACATCTCTTATGCACATCATGCTAACCAGTCATCTATTCTTATTCTTTTCAACCTCTCTGCTGCCTTCGAGACATCACCCATTCAGACCTTCTCTCAACACTATCTCTCCTAGGCATCAGGGACAAGCCTTGCTTGGTTTGCTTCATATCACACCCTGACACTTCTAGGTGTCCTGGAACAGCCTTACTCACCCCCTTACTGTTGGTGTTCCCCAAAGGTCAGTCCTGGGTTCACTTCTCTTCACTCTCTTTACCTCTGCTCTTGGCACTTTGATCTCCTCCTATGGCTTCTTCTGTCGACTCTTTTCTTATGACAACCAGATCCTCTTCTCCTTTCCCTTCTTATCTGATTAGCTGCAGTCAAATACTGGATGGCACCTATAAAGAACCCATGGTGGCAACAGTAAAAACATACACAAGTGATCACAGTTCAAGGGTGTTTATTAAACTGTATAGGTAGGTTGCAAAACACCTAATCTAAACCTAAATCTAAGTTGGAAGCAGGCTTCGACCATCAAACAAAAATACGGCATCTTGTCAAAATGAAAGGGACTATACTAAGAAAAACCTATTGCCAATCCTTACACTAAATACACAAGAAGTGTGGGATAATGTTTATAAGAACAAAGGTAGTGTTCACAAGGAATAAGTCAGGATGCGGTACTTGAGGTCTCCCTTCCTCACGTTTTCAGTACGGGACAAGATAGGACTTTGGAGCACAGCACATGCTCAAGCTTTCCCAGCACAAGCTAACAATTCCGTTATCAATAATCATGCCTTCTGTGGTTAAGTCTAATTTCTACAAAAAGTCTCTTGCCGCTGTGGGCCTCAAGTATTCAAATAATAACAAAAGTTTGTTTCTACTTGCATGCTGGGTGATGCCTTTCACCCTTGAATTCCCCCTCTTCAAGGTGCAGATCCCTTCTCACTGTTAATTCCCCTCAGATTTGTTCACTATGTTTTTCTCAAAAAAATCTCTTCTGCGATATTCACTGATCCCAATGTCTTTTTGTACAGATCACTGTGGACATCCCTCTGTCGGTTCACTCCTGTCAACAAACTGCATTTCGGGACTTCAGACTTTGCCCCTGTTTTATCGGCATCCCTCGTTCGGGTTTACTCTTGCCAATCTTGTTAAACACGCTGTATCTCGGGACTTTAAACGTCACCCCCTTTTTATGGCATCCCTTGTTCGGGTTCACTTTCGCCAGTCTTGTCAAACACGCTGTATTTCAGCACTTTAGACTTCGCCACCTTTTATCGGCATCCCACGTTCGGGTTCACTCTTGCCAAACTTGTCAATCGCGGCTTTTCCATTCAACTGTTATGATGCAGGATTCACTTCTCTTAGTTTCACAATCATCTGTCAGTCAAAGACATTCGACTGTAAAGAGGATGTTATAAAACCCCCTTATGACCACTTTGACCCCTTCTTGCCTTTCCCAAGGCCGTCTGGTTCAGCAATCAGTTAATCGCCTAGAGTTTCCTGAGTGAGCACCCACGTGGTGCCGCACTCCTCTGTTGCTGGTTTGCCCCCTCTTAGCATCAATAGTTCTTTTAACTTTTCACAGGTCAATCAGCCGTTTGCTACTTTTCGTTCAACACAGTTTGGTTTCTTATCGACTCTCCCCTTGACTCAGCGGCTGTGATGAACCGCTTGGCTTTCTTTCCCTTTTTCTAGTCAAGGTTAGTACCACAGAGACAAGCGTCTCTCCCCGCCTTGGTTATCAGGGGAGATGTGTCTCATGTACTGTTGACAACTGCTGCAACACATGCTGGCTATTGTTCGTGGTCTTAGGATTCCTTCTGCAGAGGCTGCACAGGCCTTGGTCAGAAAGGAAAATGTTGCTTCTCCCCTTGTCACCCTCTTGTTATGTTCCGTCTTTCTCCTCCGATTAAACTGCTGTGCTGAGTTAGCTCTCTCGGCGTGCTGTCTGCCTTGCTCGTATTGCGCTCTTGTGCTCCACATTTTATCCCTGTGGGGAAGGGAAAGGGACGTCAGGTATGTGCACTTCTGGTCAATTGCCTGAATTTACTTAACCCTGGTGTTGGGACATGTCAGGTAAACGGACTGGGTAGTAGTCCGTCGTCCTTCGTGGTATGCAAAAAAGTTCAAGTCGGCAGTAGGGTGGTCGTCATGGAAAATTATACCCTTTGTCCTAGGGGTTTTTGACATATAGAGGGCACAATCTCAGAAACCCCCCACCAGTCTTCACAGAGTAGAAGCACAGAGCACCCCAGCCACGATTCTCTATAGGGTAGCAATGGACGAGCAATCAAGGCTTAGCTCTCAGGAGCTGATGCGGGCTGGTTCTTAAGTACAGAGTAGTCCCCAAGCCCCAACAAAGTAATGTCCACACACTATGTTAGTGATAACACAGTTCTTTATATAAATATGTTTCAGAATATATACGCACACAATAACACACTTTGTGCTTAGGCAATACTATAATGGTAAATATATATAATATCTATGTGGTACCACAATTCACATTTGACTCCTTTAAAATGCACCAACTGTAGACAGTTGCAATGACATACAAGTCTAATAGCAATGGGAAACAACACCAGACATAGGAGGAAAACAAGTGGTTAAACAATTGGCAGAATACTGGGTCCCTACCGCAAGACAGTTCTGTGAAATTATCCTACCACCTGGGCAACCTGTAAATAAGATATTGACAAGCATAGTCCATATATTGTTTAGCAGAGTCTTGTTCCCTTCTAAAAATGTTCTACTACCCAATGTACCTGGTTTAGCAGAGTTCGACGATGGGTCCTCAATGGATCCTTTGTGAGTGAAATCCCTTTAAGGCAGCAGTCATGGATCGTCGACATTCCTCGAAGAAAGGGGTGAACAATGTTATCGAGCCAGCAGCTTTGGTCCTTGCGGTGCTTGTCAACCCTCGGTCGTGGAAGTCCTGTAAAGAGGAGGCGTGCGGTACACCTCGACGATGATAGTTTGTTGCAGCAAAGAGTCAATGAAGAACGTAGGCCCAGTAAGGGCATTGGGTCATCAGCGTTTGCCGTCGGCGATCAGGACTCTACCACGGCTAGCTTTTGGATCTTTGTGGACTTTGGGTGGCGGGAAACCCACTGGCGGATTCTCCTCGATTCATCAGCGACCATGACTTTCTCCGGCGGGGCAAATCGGTTGACGGTGATGACCAAGGGAGACCTTGATTCAAATGTCTTAGTCAAGGGAGCGTTGCAGCTCCGGTCGACGATGATGGTCGTCGACGGCGATGGAATTCAACATCTGGGTGCTTCACTTCAGATTCCTCCGCTGTCCCCGTCTCCGGTCAGCAACATTTCGATGACTGACTTCCAGGGAGCCTTGGTGAAGGTTAGCAGGTGCACGATGTTCCCTCGTAGCTCGGGAAGAGGTCTCCTAGCCAGGTCCTCTCTTGATCCGTTCTTGGAGACACAACAGCTTTCGGATTGCGTTGAAGAAAAGCAGCAGCAAAGCCTTCTTCTTCCAGCTGGGCTTCAAGGTTAAGCATCAAGTTTTGACTTTAGCTTCTGAACAATTCTAGTCAGTGAGAGGTCCCCAGATATACTGTTCTGTGTCTCATTCACACTGCTGAACCAAGCCCAGGCAGCCAATCATTCACAAGGGCATTCAGCAGGCAGGCAGCCAATCAGGCTCACAGTGCATTCAGGCCATTCTTCTCCATCCAGACACACACAACAAGGAATTTGGATTGGTACAAGCACACATCCATTTAGTACTCCACACTGCATTTATCCCAGTTTTGGGCAGGACTGTCTCATTCATTGTGTCACACACTAGAAACCAGACACCCATAACATGAAATGTATATTGGTCACACACTCCATTCACCCAGGTCCCACCCCAAGGGTGTACCCACAACATACAGTCATTGGGAAGGCTCCAGCCAGTCTGGCCTGGACCTCCCCACAATACCATATATGGAACTTCCACCCAACAGCCAGTCAGAAGGGACAGAGTCGGGGCTTCCCAGGACTTTCGGAAAACAAGGTAACAGGTGATAGAAAGCAAGAGGCCACCGTGCCATCTTGTCTCCTATCAGGAATCAACTGATTCCAATGGCCAGACCTGGGTATCCCAAAATGGAAGATGCTCAGAGAACCTGTCAAATTCAGCATGGAGTTGCCACCAGCCCATACACTGCTATGTGGGCCACACACAGGTGCCCAAAACATACACTAGGGGCACAGGGTTGTACCCTCACCCATGGGTGCCATAAGGGTATCCTAAGGGTCTGTTCACCAAGACCAAAAAGAGGAAGAGCTGCACCTGCAGGAGTCCCGAATGGACTCCTGTGCAGAAAATAAAACCGAACACACATCATAAAAGGAGAACGGGACAAGGACATGGAGGCCCTGTCCCTCCAATGCATTTCCAGCATTGCAGTATTGATGACATGGGAAGGGTGAGATTGGTGGACAACAGAAAAAGGAGGATTCTTGGAGTTGAGGTGTTTGAGGTTTGTGATCCTAGTTGGTTGGCTATATATGGAGGGGTTGTTGGATCATGGCTGTAGGGATTCACTGGGAGGAAGGAAGGTAGATATCATATAGCTTACAAAGGCTTCAGAGGTCTTGTCTTCCTCTCCCTCTTCCTCAGTATAATACTGCGCCTCACCTAGGGGTTTTCTCCGCGCACAACCTCGGATTCCCCTTTCCAGGTGATCCTCTCTTTTCCGTCTGTTCCTGGGGTTGGGGTCTGAGATTATAGGCCCTTCCAAGGCCACCTGAATAAGAGATTCTCGCGATTGGCTAGGGGGAATACCCTCAGGTTTCTCACACATCTCACTCTCTCCTGCTCAACTCCATTAAGACTGAAGTTCTCGACTTCCCATTCAAACAGCCCATTTCTTCCTCTCCCTCTGTTCTATTCTTGTCTTCCGACTACCTTCCCTACTCTACTTCTGCCTGCAACTTTGGAGTCATCTTCCACACATCTCACAACATTTCGCTCTTCATTTCCAAACCTGCCATTGTGGCCAGGCTTAATCTCCTCAACATCAGAGAAATAAGATGACATCTTCACTTCAAAATTGCTAAGCACCCAATCTCCTGTTTAGTACTCTCTCAATCTGATTACTGTGCTAGTCTATTCCATGGCCTTCCCAGTTATGATTTTTCACCTATCGAGAAAGTCCTCAACTTTGCTGTCCATCTACTCTTCAACCATCTCGCTTCACCTCCACCTCCCCAGCCTTTTGTGTGTTAGGCTGGTTATCTGTGAGACAGAGGACAAAGTTTAAACTCATTGCCATCATTTTCAAAACTATAGAGTGACTTGCCCCACCCTACATATCGGCCCATCTCACTCCCTACTTCCCCCTCGGCTCACCTCCTTGCCACCTCTCGTGCCCTTTGTGCTCCCTCTCACTTCCACTTTCTTCCTCTCCTCGCTTCCGTACTCTGGAATGCTCTTCCTCTCCTTGTCCACACTACTCCCACTCTATCTGTATTTAAATCCAACCTCCTAGTTCTCCTCTTTTCTGAAGATCCACTTGCATTGCATTCTATGCCACCACATCTCCTTGTTCTCCTCTGCCCCTACCTTTCTATGACAACCCAACGGCACTTATTCCTCACCCCTTCATCCCAAAAACCTAGCACTTCCTCCATTATCCAGTTCCTATATCATGAACAACTGTCCTTGTCCCTGGTTCATGTCTGTACCTCCCCTGATCATCTGGTCTTATATCCACTTCCTCTCATCCATTGCTAAGGACAAGGGTCCTCTGCTCTGTAAATCAATGTTAAAAACATTTTTTAAGTATTTATGAGCCAAAATGCATTGTTTTTCCTGTAATTTTCATAAAATAAAATAAATAAATTGCTCAAACTCTAGCTCTGGGATCAATTATGGGGTTACAGAATTTTAAATGGGACAGCCATACAACAATAGAGGACCACGAGTAATCCCAAGAGTAGCGATTTCTTAATGCAAGGAAAAATAATGCCTGATAGTGACATCACCCCACAGCCGAGGAAGCAACAGATGGTTGGTGCTCTGTCACAGCTTCCCCATCATCAGCAGTCTGAATTTCTGGTCTTGAGGAAGAGGTCTGTCCTGTAGAGGTACCATGGAATCATGGTGACAGAAGACACCATTTTCCTCACCTAAGTAGCAGGAAGAATGAAGCAGAACATCTGGTCAGTGTTGTCCCTGGGGCAGGTGAACCTTCATTCTTCTCATAAAGGCCATGTAGTGAGTCTTCTGCATGACATTGACCAGATACCTTCAATTCCACATGCCTCAGCAGCTTCTTCAGATCTCTTTTACAACAATTCTATTTCTTCGAAATCAGTGTTCAGCATGACTCTTCAACTTCATAAGGAGGTTGGGTTGGTTGCGCAAAAATAGGCATGAGATATCATGCTGACATACCCTTTGTCACCGTGGAGCAGTGTCAGATTGAGCAAGGCATCTGAGGCATTGAGGTCACTGTGGCAGTTGGGTGGTGAGGTTCTCTAGAAGCTGAGGTAGGCGGAGTCTGGCAGTAACCACAGAGATGAGAAGCATTGTGAATCCTACCATCCAGTCATCTGCTTGAGTCATGTGATATTAACAGGCTTTCTATAGCAGGAGCAATCTTGAAATAGAATGACACATGCAAACGCATTCTAAAAACAAAGAAACCTTTATGGTGTGTATTTTGCTATAGGGCCAGGAGCATAGCTGAAGGGCAATGCGCTTGTCTTGGAAGCAACACAATGCCCAGCAGCATCAGCTCGGGTTCAAATGCCACCCCGTGCTTAGAGGCTGAAGTCCCGGCTGAAGCATAATATAAGAACTCACTTGAATTATTTTATTTTTGATGGGATTACTTCTAAAGCACCCTTCCAAGCCCCAACCTCACCTCAGAATCCTCAAAACCAATCTACATTGGGACAATGGCCAAGCTCTATACCACAAAGCTGTCCCCCTGCTCTGGAATGCCACGCTGGTCTGGACGTACAACATAACAAACCTGTGGCTAAAAGGAAGTGATGATGAAGGTCCTACAACCTCATGTGCCAAGTTGGACACAATGTATACGCTGGCAATATGTACTCTAATCCCTCCCATTTTGCTACAAGCTTACCTGAAAGTTATTGATTGAAAAGGTACATCAATCAAAACAAGGAACAAAATAGCAGTTTCCCGAGAACGTCGCTCACTGGATAGCCACATCAAAGAGCCAACAACTTCAAACAACCTTCACAAACCTGAGCATCAGGAATCCCAGAGACCTCAAATTCTTCCTCACTTTCATCCACTAAACCTGGAACAGTCACTTGACTAAAAGAATCATGACCACCAGGTGTAACCTGGGATACATGAAAAGCAGGAGGAAATCTTACAATTCTCTGGACAACAAAATTGAAGAACTACAGAATGTATAACACATTTATTCATAAAAAGGTCCCTCAAACTGTGAAAACAACTTCACTGGCATGAACAGATAACCAAACCTCATCTCCCTCTGAAAACATTGGAGCAGGACTTCTGGAAGCATTGGCAACCCAATTTAAAGCCTTCTTTGATTTGCAAACATTTCTCATCATCACAAAACAAATTGTTGTAGGCCCTGTTCAAGTTTTAGAAGCCAGTACCCTCTGTTTTGATGCAACCACATCTTGAAAAATCCCTCTGAGGCATAACCTACTAGGATAGAAGGATCATCTAGAAGAGAAATGTTGTGTTTTCAAGCCCAATGAAAAAATAACAGAAATTCAAGAGGCCCCCAAGCGAAATGATCCCTCCAACAACCTGGCAATCAAGGAGAGGTACGGAAAGGACAGAGGATTACTCACAAAGAAGCGGCCAGGGAGATCCAACAGTGAAAAAAGGAGCTATGCAATGGAAAACACCATCTTGCCGACATCCTGAAAATCCTGAAGTCAGTGACATGGAAGT
Organism: Ambystoma mexicanum; assembly: GCF_040938575.1. Taxonomy (NCBI): domain Eukaryota; kingdom Metazoa; phylum Chordata; class Amphibia; order Caudata; family Ambystomatidae; genus Ambystoma; species Ambystoma mexicanum. The sequence goes on from NC_090926.1 coordinate 1,053,759,382, forward strand.
TGATAGATGCCATAAAATAAATACAACAAGAGACGAATGCCATTAGTAAATGTGGAGATAATGATCCAGCCTGGCCCCCAAACTGGTCAGAATGGAGATTTCCAGGCTCATCCGGACCCTCGGGATTCAGTTTATATCAAGCCAGAGAACTAAGAGCTCTAGATCCAGCGACTCTTAGAAAATTACTCCCTCTCCGCAAAGAGGTGTTTCTTAGGTTCCCAGATAGGAAAAAAGGTGTTAAGATAAGAGCTACACAATAACTCCTGCGTTTACATCTTTATTTTCCGAGCCATGGGATTTTCTTTTAATTTTTAAGTGGAGTCTGGGAACAAAACAGACTAGCCGTGTCTGTCATGCTTCCGTGCATTGCTTCAAAGGCCCACACGGTTTAGTGTCAGGCTGTACTTTCATGCTGGCGCTAAACCAATGGATTCCTATCAAATCTGCATGACTTTTAAAACTGGTGAAAGCAGGCGGATTACACAGGAATCCATTGTACATGCCTCCCGCAATCGGCAGAGGAAAATGAACACGCAAAAACCTGTACCTGCTTGGCTTTAGAAGTTTCTTTTCCACTCCGTTTCAGAAATGATGAACATTACATGGAAGGAACATTTATGCACATAAATGTAGATGGAGTCAGCCCAATCCATGCACGTCTTCTAGTAACTGTCAGAACTGTGAAATCCTACATCTTAAGATGAACCCTACCCCACAGAATTGTGTCAATCTGATTGTTGTCTATTGGCCTGCTGTTGATGTGCCAGATTTTAATGAGGAATTGTTACATCTCCTTAGAGGGCTAAGCGGCCCTGGCCGCTCTACTCATCTTGTCTTATATTTTAACCGCTGGCTTTATAACAGCAAGGACAAAGAAGCTGCTGCTCTTGTGCCGGTCTGAATGACCCTGATTACACTGTTGTTAATAGTGACCCAACGTCAATAAAAGACAATATACTTGACTGGGTTGTGACTAGAAACCTTACATCAAGATAACTAGAGCTTTTCTGTGTATTTGGTCAGACGATTATATAAGTGACTTTCTTTTTCAGTGTCCGTGTCCCCAGTCGAAGGTCAAGAACCCATCTGAAAAGATCTCTAGTCGCAACTATACATGCTCTTGATCTTCAGGAATGTATGGATAATGTTATGGCCCTCTACACAAAACTCTGACTCCCCTGAAGTTCTTGCTAATTTATTTAATGCCGCCCTTAGCTGCCTGATAAATAGCCCTATAAGGACAAAAACAGTCATGGCCAACAGAAGCCACCACAAATGGTTTTCAACAGACCTTAACCTATTAATAAAAAGTAGAAAAGAAATAGATAAAAAATTGAAAGAATTGGATAATATGATATGATATGGCATTTATAACGCGCCTATACACAAGTGTTTCAAGGCGCGACGAGGCAAGGGAGGAGAGACAATGATCATACTAGGCCAGGTGTCATTCAGATCGCGCAAGTGCTTGGGAAGGGAGGGAAGGAAAGTGCAGTACATGGGAATAGATAAAGACAATAAATAAAATAGCGGCCAGCAAGAGGCAAGTGCAAGGGTAAGTGCGAACATCAGCTATCGAGGTCTGGTGGGGGACTGAATGGATACAGAACAGTCCCCGAGTGCGGGGGTTGCCAGGTGGGCAGTGCAGGTGTGTGAAGCTGGCTCTAGAGGAGGGACCTGGGCCCGGGATCAGAAGGGTGTCCAGGTAGCCAGTACAGTACCGGTTTCAGCCAGGGGTCAGCAGAGGAGAGGAGGAAAGAAGGCAGAAGCAAAGAGAAAGGTTTTGAGGTGTTTCTGGAACCGGAGATGGTTCTCCTCAAGTTTAAGGGAGGGAGGGAGGCTGTTCCAGAGGGAGGCATCAGCCGAGGAGAGAGATGTACCCCCAACTTGTTGCTTGGAGAAGCGACTGACCCTGAGGCAGTTGAAGGCAGATGAGCGAAGAGCTCGAGAAGGAAGATACTTAGGAAGAGCGAGTTGGAGGTATTGAGGCCCCAGAAGGCCTTGTGGACGATGCAGAGAGATACGATCCCTGGGCTTGAGGCCAAGGACAAGTCTCGCAATCCTGTTCTGGATGAGTTGCAGAGGGCAGAGAGTAGAAGCACGCAGATTTAGAAAGAGGCTGTTGCAATAGTCCAGCCTTGAGAGAACCAGGGCTCTGGAGACAGTGAGCTTCTGGGGGAAGGAGAGGAAAGGCAGAATACCTCTGAGGAGGTGCAGCTGGTAGTGTGACTTCTTGGAGACGTCAGAGATGTGAGGAGAGAAGGAGAGTGTGGAGTCGAAGATGACCCTGAGGTTTTTGGCTTTGCACGTGGGAACGGGAAGAGGACCAAGAGAGGCCGGCCAGAGAGCAACAGGAAAGGAGGGAGCGGGTGTGCCAATGAGGAGAATCTCAGTCTTACTGCCATTAAGGCAGAGGTCATTGGCGGCACACCACTCCTGAATAGCAGACAGACAGTCAAAGATGAGGGAAGGAGAGAAGGAGGTAGAGGGTAGCCTGAAAATGAGCTGAGTGTCACCTGCATAGCACTGAAAGTTGGGGCAGAGAGCGGCGATGCAGTGAGCAAGGAGTGCCAGGTATTGGTAGAACACCCAGGAAGAGAAGTTATACTCCTGGGGGACACCACAGGTAGAGAAGAAGATAGCGGAGAGGAAGGACCCAAGCTGGACCTGGAAGGGGTAGCGGAGAGCAAGGACCCAAGTTGGACCTGGAAGGGTCGGTCAGAGAGGAAAGAAGTCAGCCATGCCAGAGCCTGACCAGTGATACCCAGGTTATCATGGATGATGGTTGAGTAGGAGGGCATGGTTGACAGTGTCGAAGGCAGATGAGAGATCAAGCAGGATGAGGACACAAGGGGTGTTAGAGTCAAGATTGGAAAGCAGATCTTCACGGATGTTCAGGAGAGCAGTTTCCGTGCTTCTGGCAGCTCTGAAGCCAGACTGATGGTCATGAAGACAGCTTACAGATTCAGTATGGAGATTGAGCTGGGAGATGGCCAGTTTCTCCAGGAGCTTGCCCATGAAGGGAGTGATGGAGATTGGGTGATAATTAGCCGGGCATGAGGGGTCGGCAGAGGGTTTCTTAAGAAGGGGGTGCACAAGGGAGTGCTTCAGGGGGATGGGAAGACTCTGGTGGCGATGGAGTGATTGCAGAAATCAGCCAGGGCAGGAGCCAGGGAGTCGATGTGGTACTTGATAGTTTTGGAGGAACAGGGGTGAACCTGTTTCGACGAGACTTTCATAGATCGGACTTGTCTACAATCCTTAATTTTTGACACAAAAAAAGATGTCCTTAATTGGCAAATCTCTGAATCCAATCACAACTCAAAAAAGCTGTTTGAACTTCTTAATAAGTCTCGGAAAAAAACAGAAGTATTATTTACAGACCTTACTCCTACCAACCGAAATTGTTCAAAGGTCCAATTGGCTTTTGAAACTAAGATTGAAACAGCACGGGTACGGATTAAAAACAATCTGTCCAAAGAGACCCCTGTCGTACTTCATGGTCCTCAGCCAGTGGTGGAAGAGTACCTTTGTTTCTCTTTCTCCACTATTACCATCCCTGAGATGATCAAAACATTAGCCAATATACGTCTTTCTTCATGTCCAGAAAACATCATTCCACCGAAATTAGTACTTGCAAATAAAGAGATCTTTGCTCCTTTCTTTGTCCGTTTTGTTAATTCCTCAGTTTTCTTGGAAATTGGTGCCTACTTCAATAAAGGTGGTCATGGTCACTGACCTTGTGAAAAAACCTGGCCTAGATATTACGGACCCTAGTAATTTAAGACCAATTACAAATTGTAATTTCTTTTAAAAATCTTGGACAAAATTGCAGCCATCCAATATCGAGCTTTTATTGAACATATGGGGATTTCATAGACAATCTCGTTTTTGACCACTTCACAGCACTGAAACAGCCCTCATGGATTTACAGTCTTACATGCTTGACATTTCTGACAGAGGCAAAGCAGGCCTATTAGTCCTTTGGCACCCATCGGCTGCTTTTGACCTTCTGGAACATGATCGACTAATTTCCACTCTTAGCAATGTCGGCCGGTGCTGTGAAGACTCCATCACCTGGTTCCAATCTTTTTTATCCCAGCAAGTCTCAAGAGTATGCTGGGGTGATGCAACAACGCTTCTCTCTCCTATTACCTGTGGTGTTCCACAGGGGGCATGTCTTTCCCCACTTATTTTCAAGCTTTGTTAGACCCCTCTGTGCAGCCCTGGAAGAAAATGATATTTTTTTCATGAACTATGCTGATGACACCTAGCTAGTTTTGGAATTATCACTGCTCTTATGAGTAAGATGCTTCTTATCTCAGACAGTTTTGCGCACAAATGGAGTCATGGATAAATCATCACTGGATGTGCCTTAATGGCAATAAGACTGAACTATTGATCTTTGGTCCTTCTCACACCAGAGATAAGTTGGACCTTGATTGCCATTCATTCATGATCCACGACTACACCATCTTAATTGTTGATGAAGTAAAAACTTTAGGTGTTTACTTGAATTCTTCTCTTAATGCAGACACATGGGTAAATCATATATCCAGATCCTGCTCATATCACCTTCGCCTACTCAGGAGCATCCGTCCCTTTCTTTCAGAGACAAATTGTGCCTCCATGCCTCTTGCCACCCTTCTTTCGCATTTGGATTGCTGTAATGCACTGTTATTAGGCACCAGTAAGAAAAATACGGCCAAACTGCAGATCTCCCAGAATGATGCTGTTCGAATTGGCAAAGGCAAATCTATGAGAGAGCATCTCAAACAGTTGGAAGTCCCTCCATTGGCTACTTGTTTGTGCGAGTATACAGTTTAAATCAGCAGTACTTGTCCACAGATGTCTCTATGGACTTGCGCCTGTTTACCTTAAGAACTTGGTGACCCCTTACCATCCGGCAAGAGCTCTGCACTCTTCCAACTAGACACAGATGATTCAACCCTCTTACAAACGTGTAAATGGCTTATGGGTGGCTTTCCCAGTAACTTCCTCCCAGCTTTGGAATTCTCTGCCCCTGTCTGTAAGACTCGAAACTTCAATGCCTATTTTTCACCGACAGCTGAAAACCTACTTGTTTGATTAGGGGATTTTCTGCTTCCTATTGTTGTGCCTTACACTTGCACCTGTCCTGTCTGTTTTTGTTCGTCGTATTGTGTATTTCCTGCCTTGCGCCCCGATGCCTGCAGGCTTGCGGCACATTCCAAATTAACAAATAAAAAAAAATACATATGTACTATGGGAAAATAAACTCTCCACCCCAACGCCACACACATGTGATCAACCCAATGAAAATCTGTGGAACATCTGCCATCGCTAATATACAGAACCCTCAACCAAGCATGAATGAAAGAAAAACACGGAACCATGATGTGGAAAAAGCAGAGACTGTTGGAAGAACAGAATCTTCCGACAAAAGCTACAACTAAGTATAATGTATACCATGAAAGGAAGGCTAGTTCAGCAGAGAGTCACCAACATTGGTTAATGGAATGAAGAGAGTGGGGGACACCTGCGGACCACCAAGACCAGCTGGCCACGTATCAAAATAACATTAGAAATCAGAGAGCTGAAGTGTTTTGCTTCCTCACTCCTGCTGAAGACTCAAGAGAGATGGAGAATCTAAGGGGAGAGGTGTCCGATGAATGACCATGTCAGAGACACAGAACAAAGATCAGGGGATCCAGACAGTACACCAGAGGACTCGGAAAAGGGCTGTGGAGGATGAGGAAAGGGATTGCTGGCAAGAGCAGAATGTAGAATCCTGAAAACTATGCAAACTTGATTTGTGGAACAAGGGTAACACCAAAAGCTTGGATGCCTGTCCCTCCCTGCAGGTGCTGCCGGCGGAGGGAGAGAGAATCCGGGCCTTCATGGGCCCATGCTGAGGAGCCGAGCAAAGTTCCACAACACGCATAGTATATCTCGTGCACGGAAATGACCTGCCTCTGGCAGGGCGGGCGCTTTATTTCACTGCGCCTTACGTCACCATGCTTGTGGGACATAAGGCGTACATAACATTCCTCCTTTTTTCCTTTTTTTCCAACAAAACACAACAACACACAACAACACACAACACACGTGACTATGTCAACAAACAGCTTTACTCTTCTGTGCACTCCAGTCCAGCACAGTGCCGCATTCCCCCAATGTCACTTTACCACTCATTGGGCCTCATTACAAGTTAGGCGGTAGAGGGATAACGGCGCTGGTAGAGCTGCTGGCCCGTTATCCCTCTACCGCCTCATTACGAGGTCTGTTCGCGGGTCCCGCAAAAGACGTCTGGTTAAAACCAGGCATACTTAGCGGGACCTGCGAGCAGACCAGGATGCTAACAACGGGCCTGTCATTAACAGGCACGTTATTAGCATCCTCCCCATTCCCATTGAGCCCTATGGGGGCTCAAATGGGAATGGGGATGTACCAGATCCGGGTTCCAGAAAGGGAATTACCCGGCCCACCAAGGTCGGAATGGCCAGGTAATTCCTCATTCCTGGAACCCGGACCCGGTACCCATTATGGGGGTAGCCATGCCGCTAAAAGCGGCATGGCTACCTCCATACTTATAATGAGGCCCATAGTCTCTTAACTTCTCTAGAGCCCTCCGTGCTGTCCTTAAGGCATAACGCCCAGGCCTCGGCCGAGGGGCCATCCTCGGGCCAGTTCCCCCTTCAGGCTCACGTTCATCATCTGGAGATGCCTCATCAGGTCCTTCGGGTAGTTCGTCAGACTCATATCTCAGGGTCACCCCCCTCGTTTTGATGGCTTGAACCGTCTGGCAGCGGCTCCACTTCGGCTGGGGCTTGCCTGTCCCCATCAGTCCACATTTGTCGGGGCACCCTCTTGAACCACAACGCGTTCCTGGTGATCAACCGGTGCCCTTGTGCCGCTGTCACCATTGTCCCTTCTGTTCGGGTCACTGTCGAGGGTACACAATCGTACCGTGTTTCGAGCTTCGTCTTTGTGGGGTTTCTCACCACTAACACATGGTCTCCGACCTGTTGTCCCGACGTCCTTGCATGCCTCCTGATGCTCATGTGTTCATTCGCTGCCACTCCATCGTTGAGTACAATCGCTGTCATAGGTATCTATGCCCCTGCTTGGGTGATGTGGAATTGACGAGTTTACCAAGGTCCCATACATGAGGTCTGCCAGTGGTGGACCTGTGGAGCTGTGGGGCGTCACTCGATAGTTCCGTAGGAATCTGTATAGATCCACTCTCCAGGTGCTTGGAATGGGCCCTAGATATTCATAGCACCTTGTTAATGGTCTGCATGAACCTCTCCACATCGCCGTTTGCATGTGGCCACCTCAGCGTGATGTGGTGATATTTGATGATCAGTTCATCCAGGTATTTCTTGAGCTCCTTATCCTGGAATGGCAGTCCGTTGTCATCTTGATGCGTCGTTGCAGGCCATGTGTGGTAAACATCTTCTCGAATGCCGGTATAACCATTTCTGCTGCTGTTGAGGATACAATCTCCACCTCTGGGTACCTTGAGTGGTCATCGATGGCCACCAGTAGACATATCCCTTCCTGAACTGTGCAAAAGTCGATGCTGATCGTGTCCCATCTTGACGACCCCCGCTCTGCGGACTGTATGGGTTCAGGGTTTGGCGGTGCTCCTGTCATCTGGCAAGGGAGGCAGGCTGCTATGAGTTGCTCCACCTTGGTGTCAATGTGCGGGAACCACACTTGGTGCTGGATCCTGGCTTTTGTCCTGACCATTCCTTGGTGGCCCTCGTATGCCAGCGCCACGATTCTGTCCTGCAGACTGCTAGGGATCACGATGCGGGCTCCTCTGAGGATCAACTCTTTGCTGGTGACCGACAAATCCTGTCGTACTGGGAACATACCCGTGAGGAAGTCTCTGGCCACCGGTGTTCGGTTGTGCACATTGCGGAGGAAAGATTTCCACTCGCCCGATATGATAGTGTTCTTGATCAGGTCACAACAGGGGTCAGTGTGGGTGGTTTCCACAATGTCATTGATGCTGACTGCCTTGGGCTTCATAGTGTGGATGATCTGGCATATGTGCTTTTCTGTTTCCTCTGTCTCACTTACTTCTCCTAGGTTGGCAGCCCTCGGGTGCCCGGATTGGAAGTCCGCCGAGTTGTCTGTGCCCGCTTGGTAGGCCAACTTGAACTCGTATTGCTGCAGGTGACGTAACCACTTCCCAATTCTGGCCGGGGGGTGTGACGATGACCCCATGAAAATTGGGATGAGAGGCTTGTGATCAGTGTTAGCCCTGAACTTTCGTCCGTAGAGGTAGATGTCTCCGCCACTTGCAAGCAGACGCTTTCTGTGCGTCTTGCATTGTTGGACGAAGTAAAGTCACTAGCTAGCCGGCAGCCCGAAGTAAACTCGAGAGACAGCACATTTCGCTTTCCCCTCTGTAGGCAAGAGGCTATCTGCCCTTCGCAGGAAGCAACACAGCTAACCGCTAGCTGGATGCATCCCTTTTCCCTTTAAGGTCAATTAATTTGATGTCAACTGACGGACCTTAGGAGTCATCCCAGGTACTCCGCGGAACGCAACATTAGGAATTCATTTACTCCAGCATTCCCTATTAAACACTTTTGTGAAAGAGAGAGTGTTTTCTCCGATGTGGCCCCTTGTCTGTTGATGCAGCCCTGCCGTGAGTCACCCCACTTCCACCCATCCAGACGCTCTGCGTTGGGATTCCTGGCTCACTACGCGCCTGGCTATCTCCACTCACCCACAGCGAATTGACTTGGGTCCAGTTGTTGTATGGGATTTCGTCCTGAGGAAGGCAACTTTAACTATGTCATGGAACTTTTGGCAGACAGGTGGCACCTTTGCCGAAACGTGGTCTAATGATGTCAATTTAAATTTACTGTTTATGTCACTAACTTTTGACACGCACAAGTAGGCAGACCTGTCAACAAATTGTAGGACATAGAACAATTTTACTCCTGCCAACTCTTTTGAGAACAACTTGTGCAGTGGCCCAATATAAGCCATAAATAAGAATATTGGCTGGGATCTAGGCCACCATACAGTTGTCAGTTTGTTGTCCAGCTTCTTTTAGAAATCTCTTTGGTCTACTTTGTTCAAAAGTTTGAAGAAAAACCTACATTTAAGTTTTTGTGTTTGGTGTCTCTTAACTATTAACCTTCCAACCATCGAACAAATTAATTTATGTTTGTTATATTGCTTTATGTTTAGTTGTTTATGTATTATTTACAGAACTATTTCTTTGTTAAATAAATATTTGTTATGGTTTTTCAATCATCTGACTACCCTGTTTGCTTTCAGAGTCTGCTACAACCTAAAAATGTGAGTGATACCCTTGTAGTACACCCTGACAAATAAGTTGTTACTCAAACTAATTATTAATTAAACCCACAGCAATGCGGACCCTCTTGTTTTAGTCTAGATGTGGAAATGACGGCATCCCCACAACACTGCTATGGCCTCCTTCTCGATATGCGAGTACCGTTATTCTGTTGGTGTGAGGGCGTGGGATGCGTAGGCAATGTGCTTCGTTTCCCCTGTTTGAGATACTTGAACGAGGATGGCCCTGAGGCGGACAGGGCTGGCGTCGACATACAGTTCTGTTGTTATGGTGGGGTCAGAGTATGCCATTGTTGTCTCGGCTGAGAGGGATGTTTTGATCTGCTCGAATGCCTCCTGGCAGTCGGGGCTTCAGACCCATTTGGTGTTCAATCTGGAGAGTTCCCTGTGTGGCTCGGACATCGTTGCCAGGTTGGGGGGATGAACCTCCCGCAGTATGTCGCCATTCCCAAAAAGCTGCCTATCTCTGTGGGTGTTGTCGGGGGGAGGCCATTTATGTCCGCAACCTTTTGTGGGTCAGCCGACACTCCCGTGCTGTTGAACACATACCCGAAGAATGTAATTTCCTTTTTCAGGAACTCACACTTTTCCCGGTGAATGGTCAAACCTGCGGTCTCTAACCTGCTGAGCACCATCTTGAGGTGACACATATATTCCTGCCTGTCGCTGGCGTGGATGAGGATGTCATCATTGACATTCAGCACTCCTGGGATGCCCTGTATTACCTCCTGAATGGATTGCTGGAAAACCTCTGCTGCCGAGGAGATGCCGAATCGGCGTATCGGTGTAGGCTCAGGTGCGTGCAGAAGGTAGTGATATCTTGAGTCATGATGTAGTTTTAGCTGATGTTACTGCTCGTTTAAGTCAATTTTTGAAAACACTTTCGACCCCATAAGGTCCGTAATGATTTCATCCAGCGTGGGGATGATGTGCGTTCTCTTTTGACTGCCGCATTTGGTAGGCGCATGTCAATGCAGATTCTTACTTTCCCCGGCTGCTTCGGCTTCTTTGTCACTACCATGGGCGTTTGCCCTATGACCTCTTCGATAATTCCAGCCTTTTTGAGTTCTCGCAGTTCCTTTTCAACCAGGTCCCTCATATGGAATGGGGTCCTTCTGTGGTGTACTTCCCAGGGCTGTACTGTCTGGTCAATGTGGAGCTTTATGAGTTTTCCTTTTAAGCATCCGATGCCCTTGAGGATGCCCAGGTACTTCCACAGGAGGCTGGAGATGTCCATTGAGTCTGTGACGTTGCAGATGAAACCGATTAATCCCAAGTCTTCCGCTGCATCCCCACTGAGTAGGCATTCGATTCCTGCATTATCGACAAACCTTTGGCTGGAGGACTCGATCACCCCTGCTTAGTGTTGTTTGGAAGCGTCCTTCAACTGATAGTGGGGTCTTGCATCCATAGGCAAATAATAGTGTGTCGGTTGGCTTGAGGGCAGGACGGGGACGCAGCGTTTGGAACATTGTTGCCGGCATTACATTTACTGATGCTCCAGTGTCGATCGTCATTTGCGTCTCCTGGCCCTGTATAGACACTAAGCATTTACATCTTCTCTGTTTCTTCATCGACTCCACGCCTTTGTGTTCAAGTGCGGAGACCAAGTAGACATTCCTTCTTCTTCTCGTCTGTCCACTTCCTGCATCCTTTGCTGAGTCACCATCGTCATCACCAGATTCATCGGTTGACGAGTTAGCAGTTTCTACGCGGCGGGTGTTAGATTGCTTCTTCTTGGGGAGGCCTTTGTCTTGTTGCGGTTGGGGGCCTTGTGATTGCCCTGATGATCTGCGGACATGCGCGTAATGGTCCTTCCGGCCACATGCTCCGCACGTGGTTCCTTGTGCTGGGAAGTTTCTTCTACCGTGACGTGCCCCTCCGCACCATCCACACTCGGTGGATCCTGTGATCCTCGGTTGCCACCGAGCTGAATTGTTTGTCTGGTTGAATTTCTCCCTCGGTGGTTGGCGATTTGCGCTATTCCCGCTGTCGTCGGCATCAGTTGAAGCTTCTGCAATGTGGTGCCCATGTATGCTGCCCTTGCGTGCGACAGCTATCTTTGATGCCCATATTCGAGGATCCTGGCTAGGGGAATTCCTTTCTCACCCAACACCATTCTGCACAGTTTTTAAGAGTGCATACCATTGGTGATCTGGCGCCTTATCTCCTTCTCGATGGAGAGTGTACATTTCCTGAGTCCTGTGTGGTAGGCGTCGAGTGTTTCCTCTTCCATCTGAATTGTGGTACAGAAGATGAAGGTTTCGTAGTCCGGGTTCAGCTGTGGCATGAAATGTTCTGTGAGAGCGTCTTTGGCCAGTTGGCAGATGTCTGCTCCATCGCCGAAGACCAGCGTGTTGAAGATGCGCAGGACGTCATCACCCACGTTGAGCAGAAGGTGTGACTTCATCTTCCTGGGTGTTGTCATGTTCTTGCAGTTCATCGCCATCTCAAACTTCTGGATCCAGAGCATCCAGCAGGGGGCCCACTGACGATGGGTTGGTGTAGGGGGTCGAATGGCCCCAGCTCAGCTGTGGTCCCACCATGAGGTCAAGGGGACAGTGGCGTAGGCATCAACATCACTGCAATTCTGGACGGTGTACCAGGCCCGGGTGTTGAAAAGCCAGTCGCCATGATGTTCCATTGCTGGAGTTACCTTGGTGGGTGTGTGTGTGTGTCGATGGGTCTCACCTCGCCTTCGTCACCTTTGTGTTGATGGGGTAATGAGGCACCATGAAGCTCCTCTTCGTTGTAGCAGGTGGTGTACTGGTGTTTCTTGTGTCACCTGGCATGAAGGTTGAGGAGCAGGTGAGCTAAAAGTGTTCTCAGCTACCTCCACCGTTATATTTTTTTTAATGTGCTCTGTGGATGTTGGAGCATTGTAGGAGAAGAGATAAAGAGATAACAGAACATATTTTTTTTCGTGTCTCCAAAAATGTGCCCTTGCCGAGGGCTTGTGGGGCGAGTTATGTCTTAGGAAGCTGGTGTTTACTGGATCCGTCCCTCGTCGCCACTGTTGTGTCCCTCCCTGCTGGTGCTGCTGGCGGAGGGAGAGAGAATCAGGGCCTGCATGGGCCAGGGCTGAGGAGCCGAACAAAGAGGCACAACACGCGTAGTATATCTCGTGCCCAGAAATGACCTGCCTTCTGGCATGGCGGGCGCTTTATTTCTCTGCGCCTTACGTCACCACGCTTGCGGAACGTAAGGCGTACATAACAGCCACCACATGTCTGAGACAGAACCTGTGAAATTCAGTGAGGATTAGCAAATGACATGATGCAAGCCTAAAACACAGGCCAGGCAGCCTGAACAAACTGATTGAGTGATGAAAAAAGGCAACAGGTGAGGTGGTGCAGAGACACCAATGAAAAACAAACAAGGAAGTCTGAAGGAGCGGGAGTGTTTGGACAAGTAGAGTGCAGCCTCAAATTGCCATCTGGTAAAGCCACTGAGACTCTCTGACGAAGTGAAGTCCTCCTCAGACCAGGAGGTCCAACGTCCAACGTCTGAGTCTGTGGGTCAGCAGGCCAGCCTAGGAGATCCAGGCAGAAGGAGGAAGTAGAAGTGTACAGAGTGCAGATGAACAACTGACAGTAAAGCTACATTCCAAGGAGATGTGAGAGTGAAGAGAAAGGAACTGTGATAGTTAGAACGTGTTTGAAGGAATGTGGTGCAAGTTTGAATGACCGGTTATGCTTCAGAACGTCGTGGGAAACAACTCACAAAACATTTGGCAGCTGTTAAAACACTTAGCAGTAAAACAAGATACCTTGCAAACAAGTGGTGTTGTGAGGAAGCCTGGGTATGTCATATTGGAACTCTCTACAGACTCCCTGTTAAGCCCCCGTGGTAGCCTTCCCAGACTCTGAGTGGCTTCTCGACTATGATCTAGAAGATGTGGAGAGCATGATTAAAAGAGCATCTAGCACCGGCACACTGGGCCCTAGTGGATTGATTAATGCCAGGGGTGTTACTAGGTCTGCAAAAGATCTGGGTTTATGCTAATTTCAGGACTGTTGGGGCTCAGGGCTAGCTAGCCTTTTGGTTGTAGCCCCTGAGCTTCTATCCAGGGCTACAACCAAAAGACCCAGGGCTGTAGCCCCCCCACCAGATCCCCTAAGTGATGCCTCTGAGTAACACCTTTTATTTATCCTTTTTAAGAATATCTTGCGTACAAAAACCTTTCCCCAATCTTGGAGTAAAACCATAATTATACCAATCTATGGGGGCGTGGCCAACTGTCATGCTGTAAGGACGGGTTCTCTTGAGCACCCGCACGATCCGACAGAATCTGTGCCAAAACTCGTTCAAATACACACCGGAGGCTCATCGGAGCATATGCAGAGGTGACACACCATGGTGTGAGCAGTCTGAGTCACACCAACAAGAAACGCAGCCGGGAAGATCGAAATGAGCCCAGAAGGAAAGCTGGTCCACGTGCCGTAATAACAGCAAGATGGCGGCGAGCTCTGGCGAAGTACAGAGCCAGACCTGAATGCGATAATAGTGCGGAGAGGGAGAGAGCGGCAGCAACTTGTCTGAAGAGTCGCTGCATATTAGCCCTATGTGGTTTGGCTGCTGGAAGAGTGTGAAGTCGAGGGCCCCAAACTTGTGGTGGTGCAGGGAGCCCAGAGGCGCCTAGCGAAGGTGGCAAAGGAGTGCTGAAGCAGGAGAGCAGACAAGGCTGGTGGGGGGGACGCGATCCACACCCCGACACAGGGAGGAGCAACTACGACGGCTGCATGCGGAGGCGACCCATGGAGTGAGCAGAATGGCAGGGAAACGAGGCAAACGGCAGTAAGTGGACCCGAGCACAAAATATACCCCCACTTGACTTTTCTATAAGTAGCACTGGTATAGAAACAGCGTTGATCACTTCAGTCCCCCCCCATAAACTCAACAAAGCAGATCACAGTATAGGCAAGCAGACCCTCCCTCGTTAGCCCAGAGGGGGAGATCTTTAAAGACAACTGGCACACTGCTCTATCTGGCCCCCAAAGTGTGGAATCAGAACATAACGGTGCCAAACAGCCTGCAAAGAACAGTGGGTGCGTGCCATTGGGTATTTTGAACACCACAACATGAAACTACTCCTGTAGTGCGGGGTGCAGACCATAAGGAATGAGAGACCACAAAACACTTGCGATGCAACAAAGCAATAGGACTGGGTGGTCTCAATACAGACGATAGATCAGAGTTAATCCCGCCCAAGGTTTCCAATACCCACATGATCCCTTCACATGCCATTCAAAACACCCAAGTGCAGGTCCAACCAACCTGCAATCGACACATTCACAAAAAAAGAGGGTATAACAGCACCAACCTTGTCAATTATGCCAGCTCATACGGACAAGATGGAAAAAAAAAAACAATGACCAACAAGTGCTGGCAGTGATTGCTGACCTCAAAACTTCACTGGAGAATAAGATGGACGCTATCAGTCTCGACGTCAACTTACTAAGATAAGAATTATTATTATTATTATGTGCAAGCATTATCAGAAAGGACAGGTACGCTAGAAAAGAAAGTGGAGATGAACACGGCAAACCTCAACGACTGCATGAAGGACACTGCGATTATGGAGCAACAGATAAGGAACCTGGAGGCAAGAGTAGAGAATGTAGAAGGGAGAGCCAGAAGAAACATCATCAGGATTATAGCCCTCCCTGAGGGAGAAGAAAGGATGAACCCCACCAATTTCATAGAAAATCTGCTGTTACAGGAGATCGGCCCTGGGAACCTCAGGCTTCACAGTAGAACGCATGCATCAATCCCTCACTTGGAAGCCACCCTCTGGAGCGCCTCCACGAACCATCATCGCGAAGATCCTGAATTATAAAGATAGAGAAAAGATGCTGGAATATTTCAGCATGGGGGTACAATACAGACAGCATCATCAAGGATCATGGCATATCCAGATTACACACTCCAAGTACAGAAATTAAGAATGTCATTTGGCTGGGCTAAGAAGAGACTCCAGGAGTACCGAATAAATATATGTTGCTATATCCCGCAAAGCTAAAGGTCATATACAAAAGCCAGATGATCTTCTTCGAAACCCCAGAAGACCCACAAAGTGGATGATACACAGAATCTACCATCGAAGGCTGAGGAACAAACAATCGACCTCACAGAGACAAGATAGACTAGCCACAAGAAATACATAGAATAGAGCTCCATGGAATGGCATCTAGATGCATAGTTGTATCTTTCAAAACAATGTTGGTGTTGATACTGTGCATTGCGGGAACGAACACAATGCAAACTCCCGAGTAGGGAGTAAATGTTGCAGAGGAACGCAATTCATCCAAGACTACTGATTTTTATCAGATGCTAGCCGTTACGTATCTGCCTGCCGCACATCCAGCACCAAAGGACAGGTTAGTTGGTGCAGGAGTGAGAGACAGGGAGGCCTGAGCATGAGAAACTTTGATGGGAAACTGTTGTGGATTTAAGGGAAGTTTGGGGGAGGGAGGGAAGTTGGGAACCAGCCGACACAATCACACGGAGCAAGCAAGACCGTGGAGTTGGACTGACAATATGTAATGTAAACTTTACAAATGGCGAGAGTACTTAAGGTGGCTAACTGGAATGTCAGAGGCCTAAACAATTACATCAAAAGAAATAGGATAATGTCATACTTACACCGTAATGGGATGGACATAGCACCCCTACAGGAGAGACACCTGACCGCAGAGAAACAAAAGTCCTAGCCAAAAAATGGTGTGTCAGCATGATGGGTTCACGCTAGAGGAGTGCTCATATGGATAGCACCCTCGGTGCCCCTCCAAGTACAGAAAATAGTAACAGGCAATGAAGGCAGGGTGGTCCTAATCCATGGCTTCCTAGAAAACAGATTTATGTATTATTAACATCTATGCCCCGAACAACAGCTTTCTTCCACTCATTATACCCAAGAGTTGGACCACAAAGACACAGTACTGTAATCTGGGGAGGGGATTTCAATTGTACACTGAACCACTACGCAGTTGTCTCATTGGATGCGGTCAAAGCATTTGACTCTGGTAGGTGGCTATGGTTGATGGCCACATTGAAACTATTCGGTATGGGCCCTAATTGCATCAAATGGGTAAAGTTGTTATACAGCCAGCCAGTAGCCTTAGTCAAGATGGCCGCGAGATCTCAGGGCATTGGGTCCTGCAGGAAGGAACAAGGCAGGGATGTCATTGGTCCTCAATGCTGTTTATTTTAGCCCTCGAACCCCTGGCAGCCTACCTTTGCAGTGAGTACAAAGAGGCAGGAACATACATACAGGGCAGATGGCACGTGGTGTCTCTATATGCAGATGACATGCTGCTGTACATACAACTCCCCAGAGACAAACTTACAATATATCCTCCAAGTATTGGAATGATATGCAGAACTCTCGGGTATTACGGTCAGCGATCTTGTTCCCATTAGCGGGATATAGTCGCATGCCTCCGGCATCACTGCCTGCGCTCACGATTATGTGGACTGTTAACATGTTTAGGTACCTTGGGATAGATGTATACCACGACCCGAAAACGGAATATGCGCAAAACATGCTGAAAGCGGTCGAGGGAGTAACAAAGTCCATGGAGTTCAGGTCTAGACTGCCCCTCTCACTGATGGGCAAAGGCGAACTCCTGAAAATGCTGGTCCTCCCATAGACTCTTGCATTACTTCACGAATGTCCCATACAATATTCCGAAAGACTTCTTTAAGAAGCTAGACATGACTTATATAGGGTTCCTCTGGCAGAATAAGAGGTGTAGACTGGCACTAGTCAAATTACAAAGACCATATGAGCAGGGAGGCATAAGGGTGGCCAATTTCGAGACATACTTTGTGGCTAGCCAACTACAGCACGTCACAGGGTGGATAAGCGATGAGCCGACCCAAGACACACTCCTATTACAATCAGCCTGCATCCCATTCTTCTTGAAAGAATTAGTATTGATACACAAATCACATCTACGAAAGCCCCCACTTTTATTGACACTGGCGAAAAAAATATGGCACAGGGCCTTCAAACTATTGGGTACCAATGCACCCTACTCACCCCAGTTTCTGCGGGTGGCACTGAAAACAGAGGACCAGCAATGTAGAATGAGATTGAGGAACTATTGGGAGCCTGTCAGGGTGGCCAGAGTCAGGGATTTACTCCAAAAGGGGCGCCTACTTTGACTCAATTGCCACTGAAACAGGATTGCATGCGGGACAACATATCACATATGTCTCACTGGCTAGGGAACTTAAGCAGAAGTGGCTGAGGGATGGAGCAGAGTTTACACAAGAAGAGGCGATAGAAACACTATACAACACTTCCGAAGGAGGGCATACAGTGCCATGGATATATGATTTGATCATAGGTCAACATGCAGAGATGTCTACACTAACCCGACAGTGTTGGGAAGAGGATTTACAGGAAAAATGTGCTGAAGGGATTTGAGAACGGGTGATCTTGTACCATATAAAAGTGTCTAGAAACGCCAGACTGCAGCTTTTGCAACTATATGTGACCCACAGAGCATATTTAACACCCCCAAAAATGTTGTGCTTTAACACGAATACAGACCAACATTGCCCCAAATGTAAATATAAAAATGCAGATATGGTACACATGTTCTGGGCCTGTCCAGTAATATAATTGTACTGGGAAAAAATTGCAGGATGATTAGCTAAAGCAGACATAAGGCTGACGGCTCAATCCCCACAGCCTGCTTACTAGGAGTCTTTCCACGGCCGAAACAAGCAAGACATATGAAAAAAACTGAAAGACTTAGGATACGTACTTGGAAAACATAGGATTGCCATGAGGTGGAAAGCGCAGAGAGGCCCTGACAAATGGCACTGGTGTGAGACCTACAGAAATGGACACTAGCAGAGACATCTGTGTGGCAAGAGGCAGTCTGCCTGGGTCAAAGAGGGGAAAACACAGACATAGAATCACAGAGAACTATGCTTCAAAAGCTGTTTGAGTCTGAACATACACAACCTCGCACAGAGGCGGGCATAGGGAGACCTGCTGAAGATACCAAAACAACGTCATAATGGTGATATAGCATCTAACACAAGGTGCAACACTGCGAGAACACGATTAGAAGTGGTAGGCTGGAGGGGGGTGGTTGGTGGGTTGGGGAAGGGAGTTTTGGGGTAGACTCAACAGATGTATGAAGCAATGTGTTTTATGTTAATGCCTGCATGTTGTATACATTAAAACCAATAAATAAAAAAGAAATGTATACCAATCTATAAGCGGGGCGATAGAGCTGATCCAGTGAACTATAGTCCCATCATGCTATTAGATCCTGACAGCTAAATATTTGCCTCACTAATATTATCTAAATTAGAAGATTGGGCATCATCAATTTAAGTTTAAGTTTTGCAAATTACAAACTGGTTTCCAGAGAAGGATGTGTATGACCACGAATGGATTTAGTAGACTTCCTCTCTCACGAAGTCTGGAAGAAAAAAGTTTTAAAAGGTTCTCCTGGCCTCTAATCCTGGCCTACCTGTTGCTGACACCTATGTCAGTGCTACTTGCAGACAGACTATCACTGATATCCTCTTCTCTGTCCCCTCTCCCGACCTTTGGCCCACCCACTTGATCTTTACCCTCCCCCCTTTTTCCTCTTCACCCATTAATGGTTGCACTAGATGGGAAGTATTCTTGGCATGCTTCACATCCTTGAGGTGCATCATTAATTTCTACCACAATGGCACTGTCATGGCCCCTGGGTCCTCAACCCAATCTTTGTCTCTTTGACCGGCACCTGCCGGCCCTCATCAACATCCTACCTTCTCCTGCTACGTCTCTTCCTCTTTCTCTGCACCCCCCTCACCACCTCCGATGGGTGTACCACGAACCTGTACTCATCCTTGGAAAACCTTCAAAGGTGGTGACTGGTTAGTCACTGTGAATGCACGATCTGCTGTCAAATATTCATCTGAGCTCTGCCTCCTTCTTGAAGACTTTGATCTCGACGTCCTCGCTCTCACGAGACATGGTTCAATGCCAGCTCAGTCACTGCTTTTGACGCGCTTCACCCTGATGTCTACAAGATCCTTTCCAAGCCCCGACCTAACCGTTCTGGTGGTGGAGTAGCCCTGATCTTCCCTGAGTGGATACCTACCTATTTCATGTCCATCCAGTATTACTCCTTTGAAAGTCTTGTCTGCAAGATTGGTGTTTCTCTGACTCCCTTTCACCCTTGCCACTATCTAATGCCCCCCCGGCCCTGTGTCTAACTTCCTTTTTGAAGGGGATGCCTTCACCTCCTTCCTTCTGACCTCTACCTCCAAACTCCTCCTCCTTGGAGACAACATCTACCTTGATTCCATTGTTTCTGCCGCCTCACTCTCCCATGATCTCTGCACCTCTCTTTCTCTCACTATTCTCCCCACCGGCCCTACCTGCTCTGCCGGATACACCCTTGATGCCTTCATCCCCGCTGATCTCCCGCTCTCCAATCCTCTCATTGGCCTTCTCCCATGGACTGACCACCCTCTCCTCACACCTGGGACCGCTTGGTTCCTGACCGATCCCCCACCAGCACTGCCAGCCTCCTTTGCAGTTATCCGTCCAGTGAAGCGAACGGCAGCTGCTGCGTTTGCCTCCATCTTCACCTCTCCTCCTTCCCCTCCTCTTGACTCTCCCACTGACTCTGTCCTTGCCAATCTTCATCTTGCCATTACTGCTCAACTAACATGAATCTGCCTCTCTGCGCCCTGATGCCTGCGGGCCACAGATGCAGTACAAATAAATAAATACATTTTTTTTTAAAATTCTAACACTCTTGACACTCTTGTCCCTGTCATGAGGATCCACCTGGAACCCGCGTCTAAGCGTAACAGTTGGTACGACTCTGATCTAGTCGGTCTGAAACACAAGTGCTGAGCTGTTAAACGGAAGTAGCAGACCTCTGTTGCATCCTCTAACAAACTGGCATGTTGCCTGCTTCAAAGGTACTACCGTCTTTCTATCTGCTCCAAGAAGAGGGCCCATATGCAGGCCTGTATCTCTGGAGCCTCTAACAACATGACTGAACCCTTCAAAATCTGTGAGGAACTAGCCAATCCATCTGCAGTCTTCCCTCTCAGAGCCCCTCTACTGCTCTGGTCTTCCATTTCACCTCTTAAACCCAGGGAATTCTGACATCTCTCTCTTCTCCTCCTTCATTTCCTTACCCTGTCCCCCTGCCTCCTTTGGCTTCTCTTCCAGCCCCACCCACTCTCTCCTCCTTCTCACCTATCACAACCGATGAGATCACTAGAGAAGTCCGCTCTATGATGGTCTCATCCAAACAGGTTTCTTCCTGTTCTTCAAGAACCATTAATGACAGCATCTCCTCCCTCGCTCTGGCTATTGCTGATTTCGGCAACCACTCCTTAGCATCTGGCTCTCTCTTCTTCTCTCAAACACTCCCTAGTGCACCCCCTCATAAAAAAGCATTCAGCTGACCCTTGTGTCCTGCCAATTACCGCCCTATCTCTACCACTCCCTTACTTGGGAAACTCATGGAGAAGTTGGTCTTCCCTTAACAGACCCAACACACTGAGCTTGTTGGTTGTGTACACGACTATCAATCTGGATTATGAGCTTCCAGGGGCACGGAAACTGCTCTCTTGAACACCTGCGAAAAACTACCTGCAAATCATGATTCTAACTGTCCTGCAGTTCTCATTCCCTTTGACCTCTCTTCTGCCTTCGAAATGATCAATCATTCTATCCCCATAAAGCGGCTCCAAGATACCCTGGGTAACTCAGACCTGGCACTGGACTGGTTGACCTTCGTCCTCCACCACGTCTCTTCTCTCTCTCTCTCTCTCTCTCTCTCTCTCTCTCTCTCTCTCTCTCTCGTGTTCTGCAAGACTCTATCCTCTCAACCTGGCTCTTCAATACCTACCTTGCACCTCTTGCTCACCTGATCTCCACCTTCTCTTCTCATTTACAGTGTTATGCAGACGACACACCGCTCTTCTTTAAGCTCCCTTCCTCCTCTTCTTCCTCCTCCTTTTTCATCACCCCGGACTGCTTGTCTACTATTCAGTGGTGGTGCGCCACCAAGGATCTGTCTTAATGCCGCAAGACTGAGATTCTTCCTATCGGGACTCCTATTCCCCATTTCCCTTTTGTATTCTAGCCACCCTCTATGGTCTCTCCTCCCCCCACTTCCACTGCAGCCAGAAATCTTGGGATCATCTTCGACACCTCTCTCTCCTTCACTTCCCACATCTTGGACCTTGCCAAGAAGGCCCACTTTCAACTTCACCTCCTTAGAGGCACCCTCCCTTTCCTCACCTTCCCCCAGAAGCTCGATGTCACTAGAGCTCTGGTCCTCTCCAGGCTGTATTACTGCAAAGCCTATTTCTCAACCTATCTCTCTTTTCCCTCCGCCCTCTTCAACTAATCCAGAATAGGGCTGCAAGACTTATCCTTGGCCTCAAGCCCACGGACCGTATCTCTTCAGCCCTAAAATCTCTCCACTGGCTCCCGGGTGCCACAAGGATCAAGTTCAAGACCCTTTGCATCATCCATAAGGCTGTCTGGGGCCTGGAACCATGCTACCTCCAACTTTCTTTCACAAAATACTCTCCCTCCAGATCCCTTCAAGCTTTTGCCTCCAGTTCTCTGATGGTCAAACGCTTCTCCAAGCAGAGAGCTGGGGCAGATCTCTTTCTTCGGCTGGCTGCCTCCTCTGGAACAGTCTCCTTCCCCTTCTCTGTCTTGAACCGGATCACCTCGGGTTTCACAAACAACTCAACACCTTTTTCTTCCCCTCGTCCTCTCTCTCCCTCCTGTGCTAACATTCCTCTCAGCCGCTGAGATTGTCGGCCCGGTCCCTCAAGATTCCTATAGGGTCCTGGCCGTTTTCCCAATCGCCACCAGCTTTCACCCCCTGCACTACCTTGTGGGCCTACACTGACCAATTGGGTGTTTCTCAGCCCTGCACTTACCTGATGGGCATCAGACATCACTCTTGAATTGGGATGACTCCGCCCATGCACTAACCTGTTGGATCCTCAATAGGTACCGTGGCACTTCCCCGCCTCAGAGACCCTTAGCACTTACTCGCTCACCTCCATCCCTTTTCTCTGCACGTGTATGTTCTGAATGTCACAAGGCCTAGTAGAATGATTGTCTGTTTCTCTTATTTATTCATTGTCACTTTTAGTTTTATTTGCTCCCTTGTTCCCTTCCCATTTGCTTTGTGGCGCTTTGGAACACTCTCTCGTTGTATAAGCGCCTAACAAATAACCAATAAATAAGTAAATAGTTAATTGGCTCCAAGAGAGTGCCACTAGGATGGGGTGAGTTCCAGTTTTCATCCAGGCGGTCAAGTGGCACAGCCAGTAAAGCACTCGCTTTGACATACGTGCAGAGCTTGCTAATGCAGGTTCGAATCATGGCGGGGCCTTTCATCCTTCCGAGGTCAATAAATAAGCACCACACACCATGGGTAATAAGCAGCGCTCTGAGGGTTCATAGCGCTATACAAATACCAAATTATTATTATTATTGCTGCCGTCGATTTCTTGCAGCCTTTTGATTTGGTCAATCGCTATTGCCTGTGGGAAAAAGGTAAAAAATTGGAACATCCAACAATATCTCTTGCCCCTTTTGATGGCAATTCATAAAGACACATCGGTCCAGGTGAGATTGAGGGGGCAAGTATTCTTTGTTGAATGACATCAAGAAGTTCCAGGGGCTCTGTCAAGGATGTATATTAGCTACTTCCCTATTTAATCTCTTCCTGGCTGACGTAGAGCCTGGTTTAAAGGCTGTCTCTTTAACTCCCCCAAAAGTTGGAGGTTTAAATGTCTGTTGGATGTCTTACGCAGACAATGTCATCCTCGCAGATCGTTCTCAGGTTGGCATGCAGAGACTGATAAATGCCACTGTCTCTTATGCCCAAGAAAATGGCTTGATAATAAATACAAAAAAACCATCATCACATTGTCGGGCAGGTACAATAAGCCATACATGTTTACATGGTCTGTGGAAGGAACACCAATTACTCCGACAACCGAGTTTCAATATTTGGTGATTGACTTTACTTCGCACCATAACAAATATGTACAAAGGTTGAAAAGTAAGGTGGTACAAAGGGCAGCTCAGTTTAAATGGCTAAACAAAAGATTACATAATAGACCCTGCTGCTTTACGATTGGGCCGTTGATAGAATAACAAAAAATTGAAGATTGTACCAGCAATACTTTATGGTCAAGATGTCCTTCACCTTACACGTGAATTAGACTGAAACTCTATTGAAGCACTAATATGGACTTGTGTGCCTATTATAGCCCTCCACTTTGAGTTTGGATTGATCTCACTTTGCGTCTGGTACAGATGGAAAATACTGGAAAGTACTGTCGATGTAAGAAAATCTTCTAGTAGTCTCTAGGGTATCCCCTTTTAATGATCTTTCAATGTATGCATGTAAGAAAGATCGGGAGAGTCTGATTGGCCGATTGTGCCTTTATGCAGATACTATATGAGCTGATATTAGTGTAGTTCATAACATTTGAATATCTACCCGATACTAGTTTAAAAAACTACTTTTTTCAAGGGATTGGAAAGATACAATTAATAAAATGAGGTCATATACGCTAAATAATAGCTTAACTTGGTGCGACAAGATGAGTGCTCATTACCGAAGTACCGCAATAAGTTCCCAAACCCTTATTGCCAACAACAACTCTTCCGATTCAGACTCAATTTAGTCAAAATGGGAGAAATAGTATCCATTCATTCAGGCATGGATCCAGTTACACTAGGTTGTTCTCTGTGTAAGTAAATAGATATTATTCAGACAAGAGAGCACCTAATATCAGAGTGCAATGCTCTACAAGAGAAGAGAATTGCGATGTTTGGTAGATTTGTCCATAACCCTAGCTGGCTGATCACCAAAGAATTCTGGGATAGGGTGGTCAGTGGCCAAGAAGTCCCCTTATCGATCTCTTTACTAAAATACCTGGGCAGTATTGGTTTGATTCCAATTAAGGAAATGTGATCTAGAACATAAATACCTGTATGATCCAGGATGCAAAGCACCTTATAGGATTATTAAGGAATAATGGTCTGCCTCCTTTGCCGCCCCTGTATTGTTTTCTTATTGTGACACATCTTTTTTTGTTAACCCTAATTAGAGTTTAATATGATGAATTTTAAATCTAAATACAGCAGAATTTTCTTATTTGGCTAAGCTTCTAAAAGTTGATTAGCTTGATTTTAAGGAGATCTTTTCTATGATGTATTCACTGAGTTGTTTACATATGTTCTATCTGTATCTATATTTTTGAAACTATGTTTACTGTATTAGATGATCCAATTGTTTTTACAATTGTGACAGTTATGTAAGGCTAACTTTGTTTAGTCAATTCATAATTTGTTTTTTAAATAAACTAAAACACTGAGAACGACTAATCTTGTATGCTGGGAGTTGTGGAAACTAAACAGAGAGATATAGAAAATAATAACAATGTAATATATTTTGATAACGTTTAAGATAACCGACAATAACATTTCACAATAAAACACGACTTTATGGGATCATACATGCTGCGACAGTGAATGTCACATTCCACTGAGTATAAAAAAATCTTTTATGCTGGAAGTTGTAGTGAAGAAAAATTACAGAAGCATTTAAAATGAGAAATCTTGCATGCTGGGGGAGTTAATACAAACTACTGTGAATAAGAAATATTGCATTCTGACAGCTGGAGTGAGAACAAACTAGAGAGACATTGAACATTAACACTCTTTCTAGGTCACCCTAGAGAAAGCAGAGAAGAGGGTTTCATCTTCGGAATTGCAGGGATATGCAATTTTTAAGTGGTTCTCTTCCCACTCCATTTAGTCTCCGGTCTTGGCAACTTTCATATTCAGCAGGCACACCGCGAGTCTGGCACCAGTGGTGGTGGTGGATATATATAGTAATGAAAAGACTTAGATTAACGCTTTTTGTGCATTTCATGTTTTCCAGACTTTTAAGCTTCCAGTTGGAGAGACACATTAAGAAACAATCTAGCCATCCCATCGGCCTCTGAAAGGGTATCATGGAGTCATTGGAGTCTCACAATCATGTCTTCAGGATCTGCTCAGGCTGGTACAAAAAGGCCATTGGCCACCCGTATGGGAATAGATGGGAATCCTTTGTTGTATGTGGTTAAAAAGGACACAGCCCCTTTAAGAAAATACACACACCAAGGCGGGAAGAGGGCGGAAGAGGAGGGACAGGGGAAGGGAAAAGTTAGTTACGTTGTGAAGGAGAATAAAGAAGGTTGACAGAAACCATGGCTCTGTGCATCCGTCGTGTGTATGAATACTGATGAGTGCTGACTAACCCCAACAACTGACGACGAAGCCGACACAAACCCTTGTGTGACGGCAGCAGTGGAGGGCCTGTGAGCCCAGCAGATCAGGAGGGCCCGTGCGGCCGGCAGTGTGAGCGACCTCGCAGACACAGTGAGGAGGGAGGGCCTGTGTGCCCAACGTATTACGGGGGCCCGCGTGCCCAGCAGACCAGGCGGGCCCGTGTGCCCTGCAGGTGAAAAGGGCCTGCGTGCCCAACGTCTTTCGAGGGCCCGTGTGCCCAGCTGTCCAGGCGGGCCCGTGTGCCCTGCAGGTGGAAAGGGCCTACGTGCCCAACGTATTCCGGGGGCCCGTGCGCCCAACTGTCCAGGTGGGCCCGTGTGCCCTGCAAGTGGAAAGGGCCTGCGTGCCGTAGAGCCGTACGGGCTTGAGCACCCAACCTCACGGGCCCGTGTGCCCAATAGCGACCGGCAGCTGCAGCTCCACTTCGATCGGTGCGAACAGGACTGCTGCTGCAACACTCCGAATGCGCAGCAGGCCCGACTGCTACATCCCGCCCGCCCGCGGGAAGGAAAGAAGAACAGACCGCTTCGGACGCATCCGCCACCAAGTAAGGAGTTCTGACGGGGGCCGGAAAGGAAAACGAATAAGGGAGTAAGTATTCCCCGCGCTTCTCACGCCATAACTGCGGCGCCATCAGGCACGGGGACCAGCAGCATAAAACCCTGCGTCTCCCACTAGTGACACTGGAAAAAAAAAACAAAGAGGAAAGGCCAAGACCCACGGTGCCAACAAAACTCGGAGCCCAGTAGCTTAAACCCTGCGCCTCCCATTAAGTGACACTCAAAAAACCCAAGGGTATAACGGTCAAGCAGTAGAATACGGTTGGCCCTACTCTGACCAACCAACAGGAAGGAAATAACGTGTGAGAGACACAAGCACCTAGTGCATGAAATAAGTGGCCCCACAGTGCTCACACCCACGCCATACACAGGCGCCACAAGCACACGGGAGAAAGCAGTGTCCCTTACTCCAAATAACGAAACCCACCACCTCGCCCCATTTAGCCACTGTCACTGAAGAAAAACTAAATCCAGTGCCCACGTGACACCAAAGACGGTGCCATCATGTCAGCTCCGGACTCAGCAGACGCGAATGCCCAGCCGCCAGTACCAGGAGTACCCTCCTCCCACGCCAGCTTAATGAGAAGGCCCGCACCATTCGCACTGAACCCACATCACGACCAGGGTCAGCGATGGGAAGAGTGGGTAGAAGAATTTGAGGACTTCGTAGGTGCTATTGGCACACAAGAACCCCCCAATATACTAAGCATTTAGCCAACGTCGCTGGGAGAGAAATAAAAAACATCATACGCACGATCCCTCCACAGGACCGCACCACTTACTCGAAGCTCCTGCAAGCCATCAACGAGAAACTTGTCATATCACCCAACTGTGACTATGAGCGGTACATTTTCAATCAATGTGGTCAACTCCCTCATGAATCCATAGGAGAATTTGTTATCTGCCTTCAAAGAAAGATAACGAAGTGCGACTTCGCCAACTTTAACGATGATGAAGCGATAAGACTACGCATAATAGAAGGGTGCATATCTTCGATGTTTAGGAAACACCTCCTGAAAAAGCCCCTCTCCCTAAAAGAAGTATTGGACTTGGCGAGAGTATATGAAAGAGTTGACGTCCAGTCCGCAGCTATTGAAAATCCAAAAAAGGGCAACATCATCGCAGCTGTAAGCCCTTACACCCGATACCCGACGTCGCAAAACAGACCAACTCCCTGATACTCCGCTCAACGGACTCAGAGTGACCGCCAATGCTACTGCTGCGTGTTTGAGTACCCACACAGGGGACCGTGCCCTGCCATCGTCCAGCGCTGCCTAAGATGCGGAATGGAAAACCACTTTCAAGTGATGTGCAAGAAACAACTCCCCGAAGGGAACTCAATTCGCCAATGAACAGCCAGCCGCACAACAGAGATGCACATGGAACAACAACGCCCCGTCGAGAGAAATGCAACACAGCCCATTAACTCCTACCACCGCCCGAACACTGAGGGCACTAGAAGGGTTACAGATTGAACCGGACAGGAAAGATCATGAACTGTACGACACCCGCCAACGAGACCCAATGCAAACAGTGGAACATGGAGCGACATACATGAGGGACTCCCTGCCACCTCATGAACAAGACATGGACCCCTATACCAACTCCCAACCAAGACATCAGCTAGGGGAAAGTGAACAAACTCAAAACCTGCAAGACGGATACGATAGGGAATATGTCCGACTCCTCAGCGTCGACGTTGAAGACACCTCAGCCCCCAGGGTAACGATACAAATGGGGAACACCAGGAACAAATTTGTTGTGGACACTGGAGCGACGGTAAACGTCATGAATGAAGACCTTTACCTTGACATCGCCCCTTTATACCCTTTACGAGAATCCAGAACACACATCTTCCAATGGGGAGTGGCCCTGCCGATGACCTCCAAGGGGCAATTTCAATGTGACCTGACACATCGAGACCTCACGGTGACCGCCACGATCCATGTCATAAAGAGCCCGTCCATAGATCGCTGCCTCCTTAGCTACCGAACGGCCAGTACCCTGGCACTGATTGACCTCCAATATGACCAGTCGGAAGTAATAAAGGGACACCCCTCAACACGAGAAACCATCATGGCAATAATATGCCGTGCCCTGATGAAAGGAGACCTTATTGACCAGTTCCCTAAACTATTTGAGGGAGTAGGAATGCTCAAAAACTCGGCCATCAAACTACACATCAACCCCGAAGTCAGACCAGTGCCACAGCACCCACCTAAAGTGGGCTTCCACCTCCAGGAACAAGTGTCAAAGGAGATCCAGCTCCTCCTCCTCATTGACATCATAGAGAAGACAGAAGGACCAATGCCATGGGTATCACCTATAGTGATAGTGCCCAAAGACAACGGACGCCTGCGCATATGTGTTGACTTGCGCATCCCAAACACGCCCATCCAAAGGAAGAGACACCCAGGCCCAAGCCTGGAAGACATGCTTATCAGGCTGAATCAGGCGAGACACTTTTCAAAACTAGACCTCAATCAGGGCTACCACCAGCTCGTCCTGGACCCAGACTCAAGACCCATCACCACCTTTGCGACGCATGACAGGCTGTTTAGATACAAGCGACTAAATTTTGGTATATCATCCGCTGCAGAGATTTTTCAAAAGACAATCAGACGCCTGATATCGTCTGAAACTAATGCCCTAAACTACAGTGATGATTATCTGATCTTTGGGAAGGACCAAGAACAGCACGACAAAGCCCTAATAGTCGTTTGCAAGAACCTCCAGGAAGCGGGATTGACACTAAACAAGACCAGCCTCAGATTCTTCGGGCACATATTCTCGAACAAAGGAATAACAGCAGACCCAGACAAGATAAAGGCCATTACCGACCTCCAATCACCCACGACAACGGCAGAACTACGCTCCTTCTTAGGAATGGCAGGATACTGTGCACGCTACCTCCCGAACAATGCCACGATCACCGACCCACTAAGCACGCTCCTGAAAAAGGACCAACCTTTTGTCTGGGACACACCCTGCCAAGCTGCGTTCACAACCATAAAGGAGAGTCTCACCAACAACTGCCAGCTGGCATACTTTCATCCAGAGTGGTACACCATCATTACGGTAGATGCTAGTCCAGTGGGACTCAGAGCCATCCTCGCCCTAACTGACGCTGAAGACAACGTTCGACATGCGGTGGTAGCATATGCCATCCGCGCACTATCACACACAGAAAGGGCTTATTCGCAAGCCGAGAAGGAAAGCCTTGCTGCAGTATGGGCCTGTGAAAAATATCACTACTTTGTCAGTGGCCGGAAATTCACCCTCGTGACAGACCATCAGGCACTCCTCTCGATATTTGCGATCCCAAAATCAAAAATCCGCCCTGAAAAGAACGCTGGGGAATAAGATTACAAGAATATGATTATGTGATCATCCACAAACCCGGGGGCGAAGCCAATCCAGCGGACTACCTGTCTAGACACCCCATGTTAAACAAAGACGAGGTCCTGGCCCACGAGGCCGAAGAATACATTTCCTATCTGTCCTCAAATGCTATGCCACCGACGATCTCAACAGCAGTATTTGAAGAAAGAAGCAAGGCCGACCCAACGATCACAGCCGCCGTTTCCCTCACCCGCTCCAACAAATGGAGAGAGCGCCAAAAAAGAGGAAACAGAGGGGAGGAAGCAGACAAGAAAGATCTCGACCGGCTAGCCAAAATACACAGAGAACTGATAGCCACAGGCCAAGGCATACTTCTCAGAGGAAACAGACTAGTAGCTCCGAGAGACCTAAGGAAGACCCTAGTAACACTAGCCCATGAGGGCCACAGCGGGATTGACAACACAAAAAAGATCCTCAGGGATCACGTCTGGTTTCCATACATGGACGCAGTGGTTGAAGACATGCTGATGCACTGCAGACCACGCCAACTAGCAGCAAAGCGGTCAACCCCGAACCCCCTCCAACCAACCACACTTCCAGCAAGGCCCTGCCAAAAAGTCGCAATGGACTTCTATGGCCTCCTAGAAGAAGGTGGATACCTGTTGGTAATCATCGACGAATACTCAAGATTCCCATTTGTCAAACAAATACCATCAACATCATTCAACGAAACAGCACCCATAGTAGATGAACTATTCAGTGAGCGGGGCATCCCCAACATTGTCAAGACAGATAATGGATCCTCGTTCCAAGGACGCGAGTTTGCTACGTTTGCAGGCCACCTAGGGTTCCAACACCAGAGGGTTACACCGCTCTGGCCCCAAGCCAATGGGATGGTGGAGCAGTTCATGGCCACCATCACATTAACCAGACAGAAAGCTGTAGTGGAGCAGATACCCCACACACAGGCTATCTGCAGTATGCTCAGAAGCTACAGGAATACTCAGAATGACGCGACGGGAAAGCCGCCAGCCAAGCTCATGGTGAGATACCAACCCCGAACACAGACACGCACTACAGCCCAGAACCCCGGATCATCACAGCCATCAAAGGACCCATGATCACGGCGACGGGAGGACCAGGGGACATCACCAGAAACTCCTCATTTTTTAAAAGACTATTTCTTGAAGAGCCAGAGACCCAGGAGACAGCGATCGAAAACCCAAGCGAGGAAGACGAAGTAGAACCCCCAGTTGAAGCAATTGGTGAAAGCAGGGAATCTCCGGGCAGACCTCACCGAACAGTGAGGAGACCAGCAAGACTCATCAAACAGATGTAACCTGGCTTTCATGTTAAGCACGGGGGAGGTGTTGTATGTGGTTAAAAGGGACGCAGCCCCTTTAAGAAAATACACACACCAAGGCGGGAAGAGGGAGGAAGTGGAGGGACAGGGGAAGGGAAAAGTTAGTTACGTTGTGAAGGAGAATAAAGAAGGTTGACAGGAACCATGGCCCTGTGCATCTGTCGTGTGTATGAATACTGATGAGTGCTGACTAACCCCACCATCCTTTCAGGCTTTGGGAAGATATCCAGCAAGCATCATTTCAGTCAAAGCCTTTAAACACTCCAAAAAGACCCTAAGGACATACCCAAGGAGAAATCCCAGCGAGAGTCTTCACAGGGTCCAGAACTAGTATTCCAAGTTGAGGGTCTCTGCACCCACTCAGGAACAAGGTCTTGAAGGCACCTATTGACTGAAGCCAAGCTTTTCACTCATACTAACTGGTGCCAGAGGCTAGCCAGTAAAGAACAGGTCGTTGGGCAACAATGGGAAAGCACAAGTTATTCACCTTCAGTTTCCTTGCAACAATGTACTGAAATAAAGAAGGGGTGTCTGGAGTTGACGTCCATCATGCACAGGTGTAACCTGTTCCAACAGGATCGACTCAGTAAGGAGCCACACAAGCCAATGATGCTGTGGACTGAGGTGCTGGAGAGACAACCCTTGTAGGTCTGGCTATTAAGCCACAGCCTTATTTAAAGACAAACCTTTGAGCAGTGAATATCCAGAAAAGGACCACACGCGAAGCAGTAGGTTGGGAGAGCATAGATTAATGTGCAAAACACTCATCTGAGATGAATTAACGGCTAATTGGCCCGAGTGGGGAGACGGCACAGGGGAATGAAAGCAATTTGGTGCATACAAAGGGGTTCAGTCATGCATGCTGATGAGTTCTAATCAAAGGTACAGGCCTCCCAAGAAAAAAATATGGAGCAATGGAGACTGGATGGCTACTTATATAGGTGCCACATCATGGATCCTTTTTAGAAGTCAATGGAAAATGGACCCCCTACATCCCTTGGCACTTGCCTACCTGGCCTGCCCTTAGCATTTGCCTAGCCCCAGGGACCTTCTTCTTCCCCTCCTCTTCCTCCCCTGCACTCTGACCCTGTCGCTCAGAGGCGTAGCCAGGATTGCCTAACAAATGGGGCCTGAAGCTAATGTAGTTGTTCCCACCACAGTTGCATGAACATCTGTAAATGCCCACACAGCGCTGCTGAGTGGACATTTCCAGATATTTGGTGGGCCTTGCCCACTCAGGCCCTACCCTGTCTACACCTCTGCCGTCACTTCCCTCCCACCCTAGCATTTCCTCTTCTGCCTGTACTGCACTTGCATGATTCGAATGACACATGGCCTAGCAGGACCATTTTTGTTTTCTTCCCTGTCCAGCCCTCCCCCCCTCCCCTTTTTTTGTCTTGTGGCGCCTTGAAGCACCATTTGATGCATAGCCACTATATAAATACCCAATAAATAAATAAAATAGAGAATTGGACTAAATGAAGAACATTTTTTATATATTTTGTCCACATGAGTGTTCTACTCCCAAAAACATACTATGAGGTCTATTTTCCACTGACACTTTTGGCTCATGAGGGGGTGTTTTCGGAAGGGGGGTCTCTGCTGATAGGACTCAAACCTGAAGCCATGGCGGTCTTGGGGCTAAAAGCGTGGCTAAGAAATACAGACTACGAGTGCATTTCTCCTGAAACCATGAAGAAATGCTGTTAATTCTGCCAGTATTACTTGCTATGCGGGTTGGTGCAAGGTATTGACGAGGTATAAGTCTTTTCAATAATTTAACATAAACCTATTGACTTGTCAGAAATGAGGCAGACGGCCGCAGGGTGCTGCATAGCAAAGGAGGAGCGGCAGGTGGAGGCCATCTCTGAGGTGTTAGACTACTTCCAACTAAAAACCCCATGCCCTGTAGACGGGTCAACAAATGTATGACGGTCAGATGTACCTAAAAATGGCAGATTGCGAAGGTGGTCACAAAGGAACTTGGGTGCAGATTTGGTGGACAGGTTTTGTTAAAAGAAATTGAAACAGTCACTGTAAATGCTACTACTTGGCACATGATCTGAAGGTAAGAATATGTTTTTAATACTTGAATTGTGTTCAGTCAAAATTGTACACACTGTCTTCTCCGTAGCCGCCCAGATGAGTAGCATACCTGCCTACTGACTCCGTAAAACTAGACAATTAAAAAAAGTTGCATTCATTATATCTACTTAGTGTCGCTCCACGAGAGAGGTGCGGCGGGAGCACGGTGCACAATTCCTGGGCGCACACGGCTTGGCACCGCCATGAAGCCTCACTGAGCTTACTGAAATAGGAGAGCCGCCCAGTGATGGCACTCAGTTTAAAGTTCTACCCATGCTCGTCCCCATTTTAATAAAACACCCCCTTTCCTTGTTTTCAACATTCATTGGAAACACTCCTTATTCCCGAAATCAAGAGTCCGTAAACAATTACAACACCCTGATGCTTGAAAATGGCTTACCTGCACAAGACTACCAGACACCTCTGTGCATTGCCTACTTGCCTCCACATCACAGAGTTGTTTAACATAAGCATTTTCTGAATAAAATGTGCAAGTGTGCATGCATCACACTTTCAGGCTTCTGTGATGCAGGCGTTTACTGTGGAGAATTCACAGAATGAGGGGCTTTGGAATGCTAATGGCCCTTTCCCAGTGAGCTGTGATTTGGCAGGGAAAGGGGCAATTAGCACTCTCCATTTCACACTTGTGGCTGCCCCAGACCAGTAACAAAAGATAAGACCTCAAAGAAACAGACTTGGGGAATGGCCTTGGGACTGTGAAGCCCAGCTATGGCTTTTACCATCACAGTTCTTCAAAGCCCTAGTTAGTGACAACCTGCACAATGCAAAAAAACAATCCTTTTGTTAGGATTTCAAGGAGGCAGTCCTCTGTGTTTACACTTCAAAAAAGCACCCTTTCTGCTTTTTGCATGAGGATGCATACCACAGGGCAGTTTAAGTGCCACCACAGAAGCAGTGATTCTAATCCTCTGGCAGTAGGCATGTGATGAGGTGGCGTGCCTAGCAGTGTGTCTAGGGGGTTACCTCTCCACACACTGGATGCCCTGCAGTGACACACAAACCCATCGACATATTTCACACAAGGCTCAGACAACTGGCCTCCACCTGCACTCTGACGAAACAGATGAAGTTCTCGCCCAACTAATCCAAGGAGGCAACGCAAATAAAATAGGATGTCAGATACTAAGGGAATCTGTCCTGTCCTTGCAGAGGATCTTGAAGCTAGGCTTTACTTGGGATCTCACTGGGTGCAGAGAAGAGAAAAGAGAGTGAGCCTTCCAACACATATCCAAAGCACAAACTCCAAGTAGTTACACACAAATACCCACGAAAAAGCAGAGGGTAGAACGGAGACAACTTCCAAAACAGCCAAAATGTACACACACAGCCGCCGACTAATGTGGAATCAAGATGCTGCACTCAATGCGATACCCAGTGATAAGGTCAGAATGCGCAAGTGTGTCAGGCTCACCCGCTTTGCTAGTGTTTGCCATGTAGTCACCCACATAATGCCCTCCCGTACCATCAACCAATGAGACAAAGAATCTGCCAGATAGACACCATGCACCAATAGGAGTCTGAATAATCAGAGGACGAACACACAGTGTTCCTTAAGTCCAAGCTGTGCCACAGCTCATGACAACGAGGCTAACCGCATTGCAGAATCCTACTACAAGGCACTCTGATGCCTGCTATGATTGGCAGAGGGGCGTCAGTGAATGCACTGAGTAGCATACAATTCAAACAGCTCACAGCACGTCCACAAGTCGACCTACTAAGTTGAAGATCTTTGCATATCGCATTCCACTGAATTTTATAATCGAAGCAACATTCCAGCATGATGAAATGGTCACAAGAAGCAAAATCTATTCCTTTACAGCGGATACTGCCACCCTTCTCAGCTGCATTACAGTAGGAGAACTAGCACTAGTCCAGTTTGCTTTCAGCATGCATGAGGAAGAGATAGAGTGCTGGAAGAATTTGCTGAACTTTTTCAAGATATCGGCTGCCTGCGGGCTCATGAGGTGTGATTGCCTGTCACGTTGAAGCAAAGTTGGGTGCCATTCCCCCTTTGCCCACAAGTGAAAGAAGCTGCACAAGACAGAACAGATTGGCATAATTGAAAAGGCAGAATGCCCCACCCTGTGGGTATCACCCCGCATCATAGTACAAAAGCCGAGGTGGGTGACAAAGTATGCATTTGTGTGGACATGTGTCTCCACAATCACACAGTCAAAAGGGAGAGACATCCCAGGCTCACATTAGATGACCTCCTCACAGATATTCAAGGAGCACTTTCTGAAGCCCGATCCGATGACAGACTACCTGGTCAGAATTTTTATATTAGTGGCTAGTGGTTCACTCAGACAGGACATTTCAATCTAATACTCCCATTTATAGAATCCCACCCCAGAATTCAGGGCAAAGAACAGACAGTGAGGTATTCAAAAATTGAAATGAATTGAAAGGAATTGTTCAGTTTCAGACAACTGAGTCCCCACCCTTACCCTGGAGAACACTACAATAAGGAAGATTTCCAAAACGAATACAAAATGAAATGTTACCTGCCCATCTAAATCTCACTATTATAAGTCTGCAAAGGCATCCACTTTCAATCACCAAGTCTTCCTCTAAACATGATGGTATTAGTATTCAAAAGGACACAAGGATTTCTAACATTCTAGTGAACATTGGCTTGCTTATAATGCAGAACTAATTTCTCAATAGAACCATTTCAAACAATGCGAGTATGATTAAACGTTTGAATTTGACCAGCATCAACAGAGGGATGGTGTCAGAGAAAACGAATGAAATCCAGAACAATTATTTCTTTTCACTTTTCTCTTCTATACAAATATGAAGTCATACATGTGGGAGTTGTTGGTAATCCATGTCTATTAAACAAAGGCTTATATGCATAGGTACTGAGCGTGGCTTTCTCTGAACATGTATTAGTGACTTCCACTCAATATGCAAGTATTGCTTGTGATCTGTTCATGTATGTGTGTATGTGGATTTGCTTTTACATTAATGTATTCCTTTCAATCCTGATGCATGCACAGGTTTATACGGGCCTGCATGTAATGATTTCAGTCTCTTTCGATTGCTGGGCTGGAGATGTACTCTTCTCCAGTAAGAGATACCTATTTGAATACCCGCTTCCCTCACGTAACACACCTGACTCTGCCTATCCATTGACAGACAGGGGAATGCAGAGGATTGCACTTCACACATTTCTTAATAAAGTAAATTCATTCTTTAGGCATCCATTTTGTTGCACACAGATCTAACCTAAGACTATGACTCTCACTGCCTGCATTAAATGCATGATGTCATCACTGGTGATAGTACTTGACATTGCACTATGACCCACCGTAATTCCACACCGGTTTAAACCACTAGTTATTTTTCAAATAGTAGATGGATCACACCCATTGGGACCCTTTGCTGCATAACACAACG
This sequence comes from Ambystoma mexicanum, assembly GCF_040938575.1. NCBI lineage: Eukaryota > Metazoa > Chordata > Amphibia > Caudata > Ambystomatidae > Ambystoma > Ambystoma mexicanum. The sequence continues at coordinate 1,053,795,842 of NC_090926.1, forward strand.
GCTTAAACTACAGGACGGCCCCTGCAGGAACCCCCTCTACATTTCATCCCCCATACGCTTCCTGGGGCGCCCCGGCCCACATCTCCATTCAGCGAAACTGCCCTTCCTAAGGCAACAGCCTCTGGGTCTCCCCTATTTATCGAAGGATCCTGGACGTCCCACTCCACTTAGCGCAATCGAACAGACCCAACCTACCAGCCCAACAACACAGACGGACCACGCCCGAGCCCTCGGAGCTCACACCCCCAGAACAACACCGAGACCGCTGCCTGCAAGATCTTCTCCATGACTTCAGAGCCCCCCTTGGGAAACTTCGGCGCTCCTTGGCACACCCACCCTACACAATCATCATGTCTAAACAAGCGAAGCCCGGCAAAAACTCAGACATAGCCACTATGTTCTCGTCATCAGACAAGGGTAAGAAACAGGACCCCCCCTAGACTGACCCCACAGAAACCCCAAGAAGAAAAGGATTCTCTCGCTACCAAAGGGGACTTAGTGGCTTTTATGGCTGACATAAAGACGGAATTCCGCTCATGCTTGTCAGAACTCACCACCACAGTTGAACAGACTGACCAAAGGGTGACTGAGGTGGAGAAAAGACTAGGAGAGATCGAAGATCGCTCACAAGAACACACAGCCACACTGGGTGAAGTCCAATGCTCAATCAGAGCCCTACAAGATAAGTGCGATATTCTAGAGTTTAAGCAAGAGGACCTCGAAAATAGGGCCCGCCGCAACAACCTCTGGATCTGAGGGATCCCGTCCTCTATTCCTGATAAAAACCTGGCGGAATACGTAAGGGACTTTTTTCAATCTTTGCTCCCACAGTTGGATAAATCCCAGCTTTTGTTGGACCGCACCCACAGATTACGCCCGCACCAGGGAGTAAACTCGGACCTCCCCCCAGACGTTATCACCAGAGTTCACTTCTTTACTACTAAAGAGGCCATCGCAGTTATTAGCCATACTGGAGACAAACTCTCTTTTCAGGGCTCACCGCTCCAGATTTATCAAGACCTTTCAATGCTCACCCTCCGGAAAAGAAGAGCACTCCGGCCCCTGGCACTCTTTCTCCAAGACCAACAGGTGCGATACAGATGGTTATTCCCAACGGCCCTGCAGTTTTCATAAAAAGGCACAGTGCGACGAATCAGTCTCCTGGAGGACACTAGCAAAATCATGCACCCAACCTCACCCGGAGAACCCACCTCACCAGACCCAAAGGTGACTGGAGGCCTGGAGCCAGCCCCTTCCCTGAAGCCTAGGCGGCCGCCATGGTCAAAGTTGCAGCGGAGCAATAGGAGAAGAGAACCTGGGACGTGTGCGAGCCCTGTAAACCGGCACTACACATACTCACCGACCATCTGGCCCTGCCCCACAGAGATCCATCATCTTCGGTCTACGGAACGAGCGTCCGTAACTATGGCGGCGGGCCATATCCATGCCCATTCCAAGAGACGTTCCAACTCTGAGTCCTTGGAAACCCACAGTAACCATTCCATTTGATATCCCTGTTGACCAAAGGTGCGACCGCACACAATGTCGCCCCACCCGCTGGTTAAAGTTACGGCCTCCCGTTGGGGGCTCGTGTTAAAACTCCAAGTGCAGGATGACAGACTCTTAGCCCTCACCAGAGATGGCGGTTGACCCACTCTTCATCGACCCCCACCCCTCTTCCAGAGGAGAGCCTGGCCCCGGAACACCAAAACCTAAAATTCCTCTCCCTTAACGTCAATGGGCTGAACGCTCCCGCCAAACAAAAAACAATTTTGCAAAAACTACAGGACGAGGAGGCCCCAGTAGCCATGCTCCAGAAGACTCACCTGCTACGGGCAGATACTGGGCAGCTCTAGTCACGGCTATACCCACTCCAAATTTTTCCCTCAGGAGAGACTAAAAGAGAAGGTACCGCAATCCTTTTCAGGAAGGACCTAATCCCCCAGATCCTGGACACAAAAACATGTCCAGAAGGCCGCTTCATAGCAGTCAAATGCCTCCTGCTGGGAGACCTGTACACCTTCATCTCTGAGTATGCCCCCAACTTTGGGCAATCGATCTTCTATAAATCACTAAGCTCCTCCCTCTCACGCTTCGTAGAAGGCCAAACAATAATGGGAGGGGACTTCAACGCAGTGCCAGACCCGATAAGGGATAAATCGCACCCCCAGACTCCAAACGACTTCACCCAGGTGCTGAGCCTCCTACACTTATTCAGATCCCTGGAGGTGGTGGACTCATGGCGGGCTCTTCACCCCACCAAAATAGACTATTCCTTTTACTCTTATGTTCACCGAACCTTCTCAAGGATCGACCTCCTCCTAACATCCCCACAGACGCTCGCCTTTGTCAAGGAAGTCTCCATTGGCTCAGAATTCTATCTGACCACGCCCCAGTGATCATGGAGATCCGGGCACAGAACCTCAAAACCAACGCCCCACGTAAATGGTCGTTGTATGATCCATCCCTCAATGATATGTCGACAAGGGACAAAATCGCAACTGCAATCAAGAACTTCCTTGAAGAAAATCCAGTCTCTGATACCTCACCGGCGAATAACTGGGAGGCAATGAAGGCAGTGAAGGCAGTGATTAGAGGCGTCCTGATTGCACAGGGGGTAGTCTATCATCGGCTGAGGTGGCAGACCCGGATGGCCTTAGAAGAAGAACTGGGAGCTGCGTAGGAAGCCCACAAGAAAAAAGGATGGTCCCCCAAAATGCAGCGAGCCCTACGCATAGCCAGGAAGAAACTAGAAGCCCACTATGCGGAACAGACCGCGCAACTAATGGCCAAGGCCAAACAATCTTATTACGCAAAGAACAATAAGGCAAACAAAATCCTGGTAGCCAAATTGGCCAAAAGAAAACAAACAAATACTATTTCCAGCTTGCGCGATTCTCAGGGAGTCATCCAATACTCAGAGCTTAAAAAACAGCAACTGGCGGTGGACCACCTGACCCAGGTCATGACGGCTACCCCACGAGGTCAGCTTATACAAGAGGAATACCTGCAAAGCGCCTGCCTCCCCAACTCTCCGACTCAGCAAGAGAGAGTTTGGAGGCACCTATCATGGAGGAGGTGGTCGAGGAAGCCATTAAATCACTCAAACCACAGCCCTGGGCCCAGACGGATTCTCAGCCAGGTATTACAAACTATTAAGACCCCAACTGGTTCCCCCCTTGGTGACACTCTTCAACTCTTTCAGGGAAACAGGGTCGGTGACCCCCACGATGCAGGAATCGACCACCATCCTACTCCCAAAACCAGGGAAGGACCCGAGAGACCTGGCCTCATACAGGCCGATAGCACTACTGAACATAGACACAAACCTGTATTCCAAAATTCTCGCAAATCGTCTGGGTCGCATCCTCCCGGAGATAATTCAGCCAGACCAGACAGGCTTCATCTTAAACTGGTCAGCAGGAGACAATATCCGGAGGACCTTAAATTTGGTTGACCTCACCGCCCGAAGCTCCCAGAAACTAGTACTGATGGCCTTGGACGCTACCAAGGCATTTGACAGGGTTGACTGGTCTTTCATCAAACGCACTCTGGGGGCCTTTGGCTTCGGAACAGCATTCCAGACAATGGTCCTGGTCAACTATAAAACACCAAAAACATTCCTGAGGATTAATGGATCGATCTCGGCCCCAATCCCTCTGTCCTGTGGAACCAGACAGGGATGCCCGCTATCACCTCTGCTCTTCGCACTTACCATGGAGCTCTTCGCCCAGAGAATTAGACGAAACAACCAGATTAAAGGCCCACAGTTCGGCCCATCGCAACACAAAATCGTTTTATACGCCGATGATGTCCTGCTCATGATCTCGGAGGCTCGGTCCTCCTTGAAGCACGCCTTAGCAGAAATAACCAGCTACGGAGAAGTGTCTGCTTTTCAGTCAACTTCACCAAATCGACGGCTTTGGGCATTGGCCTTGCCCCGGAGGAACGGGAATCACTGGCCAAGATGTGCCGAATCACATGGAAAAAAGGGCCATTCCCTACCTGGGGGTCTACATTCCGGCGGACCCAAAAGAGACGTACCAAACCAATTTTCCCCGGCTGTTCAAAGAACTAGAGGGAGACCTGAAACGCTGGACATCCTAGGAGATCTCGCTAATGGGACGCATATCAGCGTGCAAAATGAACCTTCTTCCGAGGTTTCTCTACGCCTGCTCCTCCCTCCCAGTGGCAATCCCAGCACCTGCCCTTCGAGACCTACAGAGAAAAATGCTGAAGTTTATCTGGAGAGGTAAGAAAGCAAGAATCCCTCACAAGACACTACCGGGTGGTTCCAAAATGGGAGCGTTCCGGTCCTACAGGCATACAGAGTGGCGGCCCAACTGGCACATGTCCACGCATGGCAAACAATCACAAACCGCCCCAGATGGGTAGAACTGTAACAATCGCCCCTAACCCTACGATTTTTGCCGCACATCCCACCCCGCCCCACCCCCCAGAATACGCTGGGAAGGGCTCCTTCTTGCAACCAAACACACCATTTAGAACTGGGACTGGGCACTAAAACGAAAAGGGATCCCTAGGGGCCTGAACCCACAATCGCAGATTTTCCATAATCCAGAGTTCTCGCCCGGGTCGAACCACCGTAACTTCCAAAACTGGATAAACGGTGGCCTTGAGACCCTAGAGCAGCGGTGCCATAAATTTTCCCCCACACAATTTAACAGTGCAAGGAAAAGTTACTCCTTCAGGAAAAAGACAGATTTACATACATACAACTGCGGCACTGGTGTTCGCACCCCCGAACCCTACAGGCAGCAATGCGCGAGCTCGCCCTCCTCGAACTAACACTCAAGGACCTCCCGACCCGAGGCAGGATATCCACCTTATATAGGTGCTTTCTGGGCGACTTCCGGGCAGAGAGAACCCACTGCATGGCCCAATGGGAGGCATATTTGGGACACCAAGTGGTGGACCAGACATGGGTGGACATCTGGACCCGAGCACACTCTTCATCCACCTGTGTCACCAACAGGGAATGCGCATATAAAATCATGTTGCGGTGGTACTACCCCCCCCCCTCCTTAGGCTGCATCATATGAACCCCCAGGTGGACCATTCTTGCTGGAGAGGATGCGGCCATCCAGGCTCCTTCTTCCACATGTGGTGGACATGCCCGAAAATCCAGCAATTCTGGAAACTATGCCTGGAGACCATTGCGAAAAATCACCGGGACAGCAATCCCGCTGGAACCAGGGCCCATCTTGCTGGGGGTTCCGATCCCTGCGATCTATCCACGATCCGGGAATAAGGCAAAACTGCTGACCCAATGCCTTCTAGCTGGGAGAACGGTGCTGGCCCGCTATTGGAAATCCCCGGACGGCCCCCTCATGGCCCAGTGGTGGACAAAACTATGGGACATATAGATAGCGGAGAGGGTGACAGCAGCAAAAGCCGGGGTCCTCCATCGATTCCAGAATATTTGGGCCCCGATATTGGAATATGACCAGCGATTCCCTGCCCTGACCTACAAACCCATCAACGCCCGGTGGACCCTGAAAGACCAGGATGACCTGGAGGGGACATATAGACTATGGGGCCACAGAGCGGACAGCCCGGAGGGGGAAGCCTCAACCTGGGAATGGAAGGAGGGGGACAGGACTTGAGAGGAATGTTTGGGGGTCGGCATGTCTCTGTTATCGTTTATGGAATATTATTGTCAACCTGCCTTGATTTAAAATAAACACATTTAAAAAAAAAAGATTAGTATTAGTTGACCTTAGTGAAGGTAGGGAGGCATACCACGAGGTTGCTGATTTCAGGTAGCTGGGCGCCTTCCCATATAGGCATTTGTGAAGTAGAGCTGCTGCTTTAAATTGACCTCTAGCCATGACCGGTAACCAGTGGAGTTCCTGCCGAAAATACAAAATATGGCACATTCTTGGCACTTTCTTGATAATCCGCAATGTGCCATTTTGTATAGTCTGCAGGCGTTGTAGGCTTTTCTTATCAGCCCCGATAAGGAGTGCATTACAATAATCTAATCTTGACAGATTAGTCGCCCTGGCAGGATGGCCGTGTTTTCTTCATTAAGGTAAGGGTGGGTATTCCCAAGAAGCTTTAGATGGTATGCACAGTTTTTGGAAACTAAGCTTCGGCACTTAGAGCACAATCAGTTTGTACAGTGAGTGTTTTAACTTTTTCCCTGTGATAGGATAGTCTTGGATGGAAAATATCTGGTAGCAATGAAGGAGCTTGGCCCTAGCTTGGGATGAGCCAAAGATAAGAAGCTAAGTCTTACCTTTGTTAAGGCACATACAGTTGTTCATCATCCATGTGTCTATTCAAGCATAGCTATTTTGGAGGAGTAGGCTGTCGGCGCAGTAGTTCCCCCGAGAGCTCTAGGACCAGCTTAGTGTCATCAGCGTAGTTGGTCCAGAACACTCCAGAATCTTCTAAGAGAGTGCAAAGGGAAAGAATGTATTGATTGAACAGTGTGGGGGACATACATGCTCCCTGAGGCACCCCACAGGTTGAGGAGGTGGGGTCAGAGGAAGCATCCTCCCAGCAGACTTTAGATTTTTTCCCGGCAGGAAAGACATCCATTTGCAATCAAGAACTGAGAAATGACAAGTGTCCCTAAGGATCTGTATAACTCGTTCGTGGTCTAGTAGATTGAATGCAGCTGATAAGTCCAAAAGCACCAAAAGGTGGATTTACTATGACCTATAATGCTTATCATATGGCTCTGAAGGTCCACAAGCGCTGTTTTCATGCTATGGACAGGGTGGAAACCCGATTGCTTGGTATCACGGATATTCTTGGTCTCCATGTAGGATTGGATCTGGCAAGGAGCTTCTTTATAAAGAATTTTTAAGAAGTTGCTAGTGGTAATGGGTCTTAGGTTCATAGGGTCCTTGGGGTCCAGTCCCAGTTTTTTTAAGAGAGGGGTAACTATGACATTTTTGATGCCTGTCGAAACATGTGTGCAGAGGCAGGCATTGACAAACTGGGCCAGGAATGTGATCTGAAACTGGCGCCGCAGGGTCGCTTTCTTTCTTAAAAAAACATATACGAATGGGTGCGGGGGACACCTCCACCGCCTTCGTTGACATTATAGTGAACAAAGGTGCGGGGGTCACCCCCAGGGCCCCCGCTCCCCTTGTTAACTATAATGCCACCGAATGGGAGATTTTGTACAGCTGAAAATTCGCCCAAATCTCCTGTTCTGACTTTTATTTTTTGGTCTTTTTGGCCATTTCCCTTTTCCCTTTATCGGTGTGTGTTGGAAGAGGGGAGAGTGAAGGTGAATGTGTATAGTGAGAACCCTATAACAATAATAGGTGAATTAAATGCCAAATTATCATTCAAGGGTAACAGTACGGTCAGTAAACTATACATCCCCAATGTTGGGGGAAATGTATTGTCTTGGAGTTGTCAAGCCGCCCTTGGGATGAAGTTATATCCCAATGGCAAAGAGCAAGTACACAATGGTTGTAATCTTGTTGTGAAGGAGTCTACAGATTTGAAAGAGTGTGAAGTGATTAGGTGGGCTCCCAAGGTCTTCAGGAATGAAGTTTGGTGTCTCAATGGGTTCATACACAAAATCAAACTTAAGAAGGCCTCTGTGTCATATTCTGCCAAGCTCAGGCCAGTTCCTTTAGCATGTAGGAAAGAAGTTGAAACTGAACTTGATAGGATGTTGAAGGCAGGTATCGTTGAGCAATTTCAGGCACCAGAGTGAGTGAGCCCTATCATGGTTTTTAAAAAATCCAATGGGTCAATCATAATATTCATAGATCTCAGAGAGGCCAACAAAAACAGTGTCACTGAGAAGTTCCCTTTACCCAAGATTGACAAAATGATGACATAATTGAGTGGTTTGAAGATGTATTCATTGGTAGATCTTAGGTATGCATATTACCAAATATGCATGCACCCTGCGTCACACGATATACTTATGTTCCATACCCATGTGGGTCTTTTCAAGTGTGTTAGGATGCCATTTGGACTTTTATTGGCTGTTTGTGTGTTTCAAAGAGTGATGCATAGCATATTGGATGGTTTAAGTGGGGTGAAATTCTATCAGGATGATATATTGGTGTGGGGAAGAGACAGAGGAGATCATGATGTGAGGCAGAAAGAGGTTCTAAGAAAGTTGGAAGATGCTGGCTTGACATTGACCATGAAGAAGTGTACATTTAGTAAGGCACAAGTAGACTACTTAGGGTATAGTTTATCTGAGGAGGGAGTGCTCCTAAATTGAGCATGGTTAAGGCCAATGTAGAAATGTCAGTACCTAAGAACAAGACAGAGGTTTCCTCATTTTGGGAATGATAGAATTTTATGCCAGATTTGCCAAAGGGTTGGCCAGTAAAACCATGGATATGAGGAAACTCACTAGGAAATGAGTGAGGTTTGATAGGAATGAGATTTGTGAAGAGGAGTAAGTGTAGATGAAAAAGGACATCATGCAGTCGCCGGTATTGCAAGGGTTCAGAGAAGGAACTTGCACGCCTATTCCACATTCAACATAAAAGACTCCAACATCACAGTCACAAACAAGGTTAAAACACTCGGCACATACCTGCAATCCTCATTAGGAGCAGAGGCACAGGTCTCGTACCTAAAAAGTAACTACCAGAAGTATCACAGATTACCAAGCCGCATTAGGCCATTCCTTAACACCAAAAATAGGGCCGCCATCGCTAGAGCCACCATCCTGTCACAACTCGATTATGGTAATGCATTGATGATAGGGTCTAGCCACAGTTGCATTAAACAATGCCAAATAATCCAAAATAATGCAGTTAGATCCATCACTGGGAAACCCAAGCGCGACCACATAACCCAAGACAGAATTGGCCTTCATTGGCTCGCCTTAGAGGAGCGCATCAAATTCAAATCTTTGATGTTGGTCCACCGCTGTCTATACGGCGCGGCCCCAACATATCTTAAAAAGGAATTCAAATGGTATGAACCAAGCCGAAGTTTGAGATCAGCTAAACAAGGGCTACTGAAATCCGGCCATGTTAGAGTAAAAGCCACTGGCCTATGGAGGGCTTTTCCCACCAAAGCCATTGCTCTCTGGCATGAACTTCCCGGCAATCTTAGGCTGGAATGTAATTTCCTTTCCTTCAGAAAGCAGCTGAAAACATTACTCTTTCAGTAATCTGTTACATATTCAGCTACGGACTCATACTGAGTCCATCTCTTCTCTGTTTTATGTAGTCCTGTGATTTCCTCAGTCTTCGTGTTTTTGTCGTGCACTGATGCTTGCGAGCTGTGGCGTGTTATAAATGTATAAATAAGTAAATAAATAAATTGAGTGAGGGTGATGCTTATCCAAGAGGATGGCACATGGTTGCATATGATAGCGTATACCTCACTGGGCACGCAAGGATGTGGAGAGCCGTTATTCAGTCATTGAGCAAGAAGCTTTGGCGCTGTTGTGGGACATAACCAAATTCAAGGTGTATTTGTATGGTAGGGCGTTTGTAGTTTGAACTGGCAACAAACCATTGGTAGCAATTTTCTAACAAAAAAGGTCTGGGTTGAGTGTCTAGGAGAATTTCTAAGTGGATTACCAGACTTCAGAGTATGGAATTTGTAGTGGAAAATATGCACGGTAAAGATATGTCATAGCACATGCCCCATCTAGGCATCCGCTTCTGGAGGATGAGGAACCTGATGCATTGACAGATGATGGGGTCAGGAAAATGTTTGGGACTGAGGAGTGTCTCCAGGATGATGATGAGTATCAACAGGTGAAGAGGCTGGTACAAGGGAGATGGAATTAAAATAATGATTAAGCTTGGAGTGAGCGCCTCAAAGTGCCTCAAAGAGTTCAGGGGGATCAAGGAGGAATTGAGTGTAGTCAATGGTTTTGTGTGCAGAGGCCTGAGGCTGTTGGCTCCACTAGGTATGAGGAAAACTGTGGTTTATTAGGGACATAAGGCACATATAAGAAAATGAAGGCCCAAAACCCTCATAAGAATGGACGGATGGATGAGTTTATTGAGACATGGGTCAAAGCGTATGAGAAATGTAAGACCAATGATAAGGTGTTGGAGGTGAGAGTTCCACCCATGTTGGTAGCTCAGGCTCCGAGAGTTCCATGGGAGACCATCGCCATAGATTTGTTAGAGCCGTTGAATTTCCGAGGTGCCTGGAACAGCTATGTAGTTGTTGTCATGGATTTGCTCACAAAGTGGCCAGTAGAAGGTGTGATCAAAGATATCACGTCCAGAAATGGGAATAGGTTTCTTGAAGGTATATTTTGGAGGGGGGAAGGTTGACCATCAGTGTTGTTCAGCAACAACGGTCTGCAGTTTATGCCTAGGGAATTTCAATGTTGATTTGAGGAGAATGGGATTAAGCACAAGAGGATGGGTCTTTACCATCACCAGAGCAATGGAGGTGTCGAAAATCTTAATAGGACGCTCATGGTTGGTATTCGTTTGTCAGTACAGAGTGGTGGAGATTGGCTGAGGGAGTTGTTGTGGAGAGTGTTTCAATACAGGAGTACACCCCATCTTGTTAGTGGAGTTATACCATTTGAGCTAATGAGAGGTCGCAAACCCAACACGTTGTTGGCTCCAGGTTGGATGGGACACTTAGAGATGGTTGATATTGATGCCAGATTGGTTTGTGACAGGATGAAGGTGAGTCGAGAAGCGTCCAAGAGGTGTTATGATGATAAGCATGGGTGCAAATTCCATGATTTGAGGAGAGGTGATGGTGTCAAGATCACGCTTCCCAGATGCAGCAGGAAAGATGATTCAAAATGTTCAGAATTATAAATATGTGGAAGGATTATGGGAATGCTGTGCATGTGGTGGGAGGTGAGGTGTGGAACAAGGAGTGAATTGTCAAAGCCAATTAATCGCCCACTGCAACCCCCCCTCCCATTTATTATGGAGTTCTTGTTCATTGTTATATGCTGTAACATTCTCTCCCCCTCCCCTCACCTTCTTCCCAAATGTTGTTTGGGTTTAAAGGGAAGGACGTGTACTATATATTGTAAATCGTTTCTCATGGCACCTTGATGGAACTTTGACAGCACAGACCTTGACAGACAGAACTTTGCCAAATCTATAGCCAATATTCCTCAATGCCATATGGAAAAGTGCAAGACAGAAACTGAGATGAGGAAAAGGCTAGGAATAGTGCTGACTATTCCTAAAAAGAACCAATACCAGCCTCATTAATATAGCATGGAAAACAATATGTCAAGGACTGCCTATAATTTCCATGTATATGGGGGTACTGGGAGAGGAAGATGATTGGAGTAATACAGATCACTGGTGCCGAGAAGTTGGAGACATGCTGTAGTGGTTGTAGGTACCTAACAAGCACCGGGACATTTAAAAGGATTACACTTGTAAAATGGAGAGATAGAGAGTCACGACTTCCATCTCCGGTCAGGGAGCCTAGAGGAAGCAGGCGGTCACGCAGAAGGAAGCAGCTCGCTGAGATGGCGCTTGTGGAAATCCTGCTGGGAGCAGAAGCAACGCCAGCCACCTGCGATGACCGATGAGAGGAAGTAGCGAAGACCGCAAAGAGCTCTGGTGCAGCCGAACAAAGCCAGTGAGGCTATAGCAGGAAATTGGGACACCGGGGCACTTTGCTCAGAGCATCGCATAGGAAAGCAAAGCACTAAGCAAGTGGAAGCAAGCCCACAGCAAGGATTTGAGATGCTGGAGCGAAGATGTAGAACTGATGAATGTGAGAACGGGTCGGGACTCGTTGTCTGGGGAAAAGAGAAACCAGTTGGAAATGCAAAATAATGACAAAAGAGTTACAAACCTGGAACTCACACCCAAAATGTGAAAGAGTTGCATTACATGGGAACCCCCTGCAAGGAGAGTATATCAGGCAATTTTGTGAAAAGAAACTTTGTTTAAAAATTATTTTTATTGAATTTTCATGTAATACAACAAACCGTGACCGGACAGTATATACTGCCACAACTTTTGAATTCACAACCCAAATCCTCCCCCCACCCTTTAAAGATCGGCACACCCATAGCACCCCCTCTTCCGCACTCCTTCCACCTTCCCAAACAGAGTTTAGTACAAGTACAGGTGCCCTCCATTTCCCAATATCAGTTTTTCCCTACTTAAGCACCCCTCCAGCCTCTTTCCTTTGCAGTTGGTGAGCAGGCGCAAGTGGATCTAGGTCACCTGGCCTAAGCCCCTTCCACCGGTCAATCACCTTAAATAGTTGGTGCCTTCTTGTTTTCTTGCCCTTTTTCTCTACTTAAGCAGCCCTCCAGGCTCTTTTGTTTGCAGTGGTGAGCAGGTGCAAGTGGATATAGGTCACCTGGCCTAAGATCTGCCCACCTGTCAATTACCTTAAACTGTTGGCGCCTTCCTGTTTTCCCACCCTTTTTCCCTACTTAGCAGCCCTCCAGCCTCTTTCCTTTGCAGTTGGTGAGCAGGTGCAAGCAGATCTATGTCACCTGACCTAAGGCCCACCCACCTTCTCAACCCTACCTCTTCCTTTCTGCTCTCAACTCTTAGATCAAGGGTGTTTCTCGCCCTGGCGTTCAAAGTGAAGGGCAGACAAAGAAAAGAGCAATTCCTATTTGGATCTGTTCAGACCGGGAGAATCCTGAGCCCGAACCCCTGCTCACACAACATGCAAGCACACGCTGACATGTGTTTTCTCTCTCCATCCTCACTGGCCATCTCCACCATCAGCAGACAATGCCAACATCAACAACATTACCCCTCCTCTAAGGTAAGGCATGAACTCTGAAATGCAGCATCCTCACCCACATTAGCCTCTAGCCCATCAACACCCCCTCACGGTCCACAACATGGAAGTTGATGCACATCAATATCCGCACAGCTATTACCCACGCAGCAGATATTGTCGACCTCATCACTACACACAACCATGACACCATCTTCATCACCAAGACCTGGTTTGTACTCACCTCCACCCACATCCTAGAAGTCCTTGTCCCCGATGGCTACAGCAGCATCCAACACAGAGACCGGCTGAACAAGACAGGTGGAGGTCTTGCAGTCATACAGAAGATCTCAAGGCCCTACACTAGACTTGACGTCAACAAAATTGGCTCCTTTAAAGTCCTCTCCTGTCACTTCCCACTTTCCCAGACGGACACATTTACCTTTCATCTCATCTAAAGACCACCCAAACCCAACACCGCCTTCATCTGAGACTTCACCAACCTGGTCACCACCATGTCCCTTACGCACACAAACAACATCTTCCTAGGAGACTACAATCTCCCAGGAAACACAGTCACCAAACCGATGAAGGAAGCTCTCCTCAGCCCTCGACACCCTCAGACTCACAGAGCACATGAAAGACCCAACACCTGAGAAAGGTAGCAATCTCGACCTAATCATCACAGCCACCCTTCATTGGTGCATGGGGATCAGAAACCTTGTCTTACGCTGGTTCAAGTCCTACCTCACCAACCATAAGCAGTTTGTTCAGATGGACTACTCTAGATCGCCAATGCTATCCGTGATCTGTGGAGTACCACAGGGTTCCATCCTCTCTCCAGTGATCTTCAATCTATAAATGCAGTCTCAATGAGCCCTCCTAGCCACACACCACATCCACCAATAGTCAGATGACACACAGCTATACCTCAATATCAACTTCATCAAGGGCATCCATAGGCTCAAACCTTGCCTCGCGCTGATCCAGCCTTGGATGTGCAGTGCATACTTGAAGCTCATCCCTTCCTAGATTGAATTCCTACTCCTCACTGTGGAAACCAGAAGGTGTCACACCCGCTAGTCCCTGAGGATCTGTCATCCAGGTGGCCAGGACACGGCCATCGCTTTTGGAGCCAGGTCCTGGGGGTGGACCAGTGCAGGAGGATCACCTGGATAGGGGGGTCTCCAGGGAGTAGGAGTGGGACACCGGATGTGAGATGCGGAATTCCCTTCCCAGTAACACCTTTTCCCCAGGAACTCAACCCCCACCCCCTTCCGACACAAACACTTTCTCACGGACAGCTCACTGTGAGCGAAAACGGACTAACCTCTGAGCCGTATACCTGACATGTCCCAACACAAGGGTCAGGCAGTGTCAGCAATTACTGATAATTACACACACCTGACTTCCATCGCACTTCCCCACACAGATAAAAGGAGGAGGATGAAAGCACACTCTGAGCAAGCAAAACACATGAGGAAGCAGCAGTTCCTGTCACACCGTTTCGCCGTTGGCAACTACGGCGGCATTGGTCCCTGTGTGGGGTTCTGTTTCCAGGAGAAACGGGGAAAACAAGAAGAACCAGTGTCAACGGTCTAGTCGTTGCACGTTGTCATCAAGATCACGTGACTGATCATCTGACCCCTTTTAAGGAATCCGGAACTCTGTTCCGATGCGTCGCTTCTACTATTAGTGGTGCTCCGTAAGTTCTCTCGCGAATAGAAACTACCCAAGTCCAACTGCTTTCTCTAATTTCTGTCCTGTATTAACGTTCCCTTGTTTCGCTCCTTTCCTTTCCCTTCCCTTTCTTCCAGCAGCCTCGAGAACTCCCTCGTCCCGACTAGCCGAGCCGATCGCTCTGCTCTCTGAATAGGGCAACCCGTCCGCCTAGCGGAAGTACGTGCATTCCTAGGTTAGAACAGGTTCTCCCTTCTTCCTTCTATTCGGACTTACCATTCTTCCCTTTTCAGTCACATTCCTCTGTGTTGGACTCTTCCCCAGTAAACGGCCGGAGAAGTTACATCCCCAAGGTTGTCACGTTTCCAGACCCGACGTTAGTATCAGACTTGATACCTGCATTTCATGTACTATCTCCTCAGTCTCCTTTCTCCCACTCACCTGTGCCTCTCATAATATAGATCTCCTGCTCACGCTGCTACTGAAGGAAAGAGGGACCCCAAGTTCCACCATTTCCGAGGCAAGTGATCATCCTCAGCAAGACGAAGGATTCCTGTCATCCAGGGTTTTTTTTCCCCAGAGGGTTTCCCTGAGATTCGTGTTCTCCCCTACCAATTCTTATTATTTGGTACAGGGGGAGCAGGAGTTTCGGGGGGATCCTTCCAACGACCGTTGCAGCTCCAGATCCATTGACACCCGAACAGGTTAGTGTTCTTCCACTACGGAATTCATTTTGAGATTTCCTAGGCTTCTGGCTGGCATTTCCTAACAGAGTATTTACTCTAGGGGTTACAGATAGCGACGCCAGGTAAAGCTAATCCGGTCGGGTGTCGGTACTATGGAGCAACAAATGCAACAGTTAATGACGGCTATGCAGTCTATGTCGTTAGAATTGCAAGATATTAAGCAAGACAATGCCCAATTAAGACAAGTGACACGTGCCTTTTCTGAGACCCCCCCAGTTTCATTAAACATGGGCAAGTTCGATGGGGATCCTCATAAACTTAAGGAATTTCTAGATAGTTGCACAGTGCAATTTACGTTTAAACTTCGATTCTTTCCAACTGAAAAAGACAAGGTGGGATTTCTCATTTCTCATCTCTCGGGTCCGGCCTTAGCCTGGGCGACTCCTTTGGTTACCTCAGGGAATGCAGTACTGGATTCCTACCCCGCTTTCGTGAATAGCCTGAGATCAATGTTTAGCCGTCAGGAGATATCAGTGTCAATATAAGAGAAACTTCTTGATCTCCGACAAGGTAATAAGGACCTTCTCTGGTACATCACTCAGTTTAAACAGTTGTCCTCAGAACTAGGATGGCCGGATGATGGTCTTCTCACATTGTTCCGCTGAGGTCTTTCTGAGGAACTGAAGGATGAGGTTTCCAAAGTTCCACGTCCCACCAACAGGGAGGAGGTTCCATAGTCTTGGGGCCTAGCCTCTGTAAAGCGCTCCGTTATGTATCTGTATTGGTGTACACCTCTGTAAAGTTCTCTGTTGTTTCTCAAAGCTAGACCCGTGCACAATAAATATAATAATAATATAATAATAATAATGGTAATAATAAAAGTGTCCCTACCCACCATCTCAGAAAGATCCACGGTCCCGCTTTACATCCCCCCTACTCTCCATTCCCCTCATGTTGCTCATTGATCAGTTCACAGGGGTTTTAAGTCCAGGTGGAAGTCAGTTTGTTCAACAGTTGCCTCAAGTCCATTTCCAAATCGCTTTCCGCTCAGGGTTGTTCTGTTTTCTCAAGTACTCTACCTCGGCCAAACCCCATCGATGTACATCCTGGAGCCATTGCCTCAGTGATGAGCCATCCGCCCCTTTCCATGAGATTGCGATTCGCCTCTTGGCTAGGACTAGCACAAATCTGACAATTCTATTTTGTGTCTTATGCCTCATTTTCTCTGGTAAAAGGCCCCATAGACATACAACATGAGTGTGCTTACAATTACTTCCCAATAACTTGTTCAGTTGTCCTACCACCTTCTCCCAGTTTCCAGCAACGTGTAAAGGGCCCTTGGCACCCAAACCTCTGACATAGCTGCACACGTCACCTACCACACAAACATACACCATGAATGGACTTTGCGCATTCCAGGCAGCATCAATCAAGAATCTCAAAGGTGACCATATATCCTTCTCTTGCAAACCCCGGTAAAGGCCTTTAGGCACTGCTGCCCATGCTAGGGCCACTCACTTCACTGCTCCTGCAGACCTATAATGGCATCACTGCCTCAGTCGAGTTCTCAATACAGTCTTCAGCACCAAGAGTTCATGTGAATGGCAGAGTTGAGTTTTATAAAAACCCACCTAACAGCATGCTGCCTGCTGCTCCTAGCATGTAGAGACTGCTTCTGATGCTATGTGGGACCTATACTGTATCTGGACTTCACCATATGGACTCTCCCTTGACTGAGTTGCCATGCAACCTGCTGGCTACCTGCAACAGACACTGCTTTTGTCACCAGTAAAGCTAGTAATGCAATCAGACGTCACCATAGAAACTCTTTGGCTGTGTGATCATATTGACCGTTGGCTAGCGTCTACACTTTTTCCCATCATGCCATCTGTTTCCAGGGAACGCTGCCTCCCGCCAAAGTTTAAACTTTTACATAAAGTTCAGTTGTGATCCTTATCTTCTGCCATGATCATAGATTGTTTCAGTTCTTCCTATCTAAGAAATGTAATGTCAATCTAGCTGGGTTTTTGGTAAAGAAACATGCTTTGTTGAATCAGACTCCAAAACTATTTTAAAAGTGTCATTTGCAGGTGCAACTATAATTCTCTTTAGGAAATCATAAGTGGGAAACTATAACTGTCAGTAAGCCCCCAAAAATGCAAAGCTTCAACTTTGAGCAGAGCACTGGCGGCCCCAATGGTACATTCCACTCAGAGCCAGTGACTAGGGGCAGATTTGTATGTACAAATGCTGAGCTTGCGCTGTGGGTTGTTGCTGCACACAGTCCATACCTGTTGGTTTCATTTTTCATATCACATTCGCGGCTCCCCCACTGTTGCCGTCAATGTCGAAGTTGACACCCATTACTAAAGCTTACCTGAGAGCAGCGGATACGTTCTTATTTATTTTAGTAAAATAAACTTTCACCAGAGAAACCTCTGCCTCGAACCACAGCCTCTGATCAGCATCCACACATAGAAACCATCCACGCATCCCCATTCCAATGCACGCCTAACATTCCACCCTGAGGCAGCAACTCTCCAGTGAGCTACAGAGAACATAACGTCTCCATTTTTGCAAAGCAGAAAAAAGCAAGGTTTTATTAAATGAACAAACACACAATAGGAATGGACCAGCAGAGAATATTTGATCTTACAACTAGCAATAAAGACAACTATACAAATATAACATAAAACACTTTAATATAACACGCAACTATTGCATATGTTTCATATAATGCAAACCTAGCAGGGAAGCAACAGACTGCTGTACATGCATTGAATCAACTAGTAAACATCTTACTCTGCCATCACACTAATACTCCAACTCAATACTAGAAAACTGCACATTTATGTCAGACTCTGGCATACGTAGGGGCAGGCCCCTAATCACCATAAGCAAGCAGGCGCTCCACTTAAGAAATGAGTGCATGTTTGTACGTAAAGCAAGTTTATTGTGCAATTGTCCGGGGAGGAGCTAGATGACACTGCATAATCAAACTAACCCAGGTTACGCCGAATCACATAAATTGACACATTATATACATTTTTGCAACATTTAAAACACTCCCATATATTTTATTACAATCCACTCCCCAGATGTTATTGGACAAAACCTATACAAAGAAATCCCATCTTTCGACACTTCTTCCATTTTCATTGGCCACCTGTTATCTTTATTACCATCTTCAGATCGTATTCATAGCACAACCCTTCTTGGGATTTATCTGTGGTAGGTCATGATGTCATCACACAGTTAAACATTTGTGTACAAACATAATTCATTACAAGTAACACCTGGCCTGAGCCCTTTAACCTTAATTGTAATTGCACATGGTTTGCATAGATACTTCAAGTAACATGAGGAGGACTCAAAAAACATTTTCTCTTTGAACTGGCGATAACTATCTCATCCTCCTGGCCTACTGGAATCATTGGAACATTCTATCTAAATGACTAACATTTCAACACTCACGGCACATCTGAGAATACAATTGAAACTCTTTGATATTCAGCACTTTAGGCTTGAGATTTATACTTCACACTTCATTTATAGCTGACCAAAAGAAATGGACGGGTCCCTCTGCGAAACTTTAATGCACTTAAAGAGATTACATCTGCCTCCTGCAGAACTACCACGCCATAAACATTGTATCCTGTTCAGTGACTAATCATCTGCTTGGTTAATCAGTGTTCCTCCCCCAGCCCTCAACCCTGCAGAACTAGATTTTTCCAGTCACCTGAAATTCACAGCACAAACTGCTGGCTGCAGAATCTAAACGAATTAATAAAAGTTCACCACATACAGATTTAAAAATTCCCTTTGTATGTTCCTCAGTGTGCATGTATGTTTAATAAATATTATCTCCCCTTTACAGTGGGTTCTTCAGGAAAGGCCCCTTATTAGCATGCACATAACAACCCGTCCCTCATTTTCGAAGTACTTTGTAGCAAATTATATCTGGATCGTGTTTTATATTTCATTTGGTGGTTTTAGCATTTTGTCATTCTACGAGCGTGCAAATCTAATATGTATCCACTTAAACAAAAACTAACACTAAAGAACATATTCCATTCACATTTATCTGTACTGGATATATATACATCATGCCTATTTCGTCGCACCCTGTGAGGGGTCAGTAATGTGGGACTCACTACTGTGTTTAGTTTTCTCAAGGTTTGGCATTTCATTTTAGCCAAATTAGAAAATAAACCCTAACTTAACCTACTCTACCATGGAATTCCCTACCTAGTCTAGAATCTAGGGGAAAGCCTCCTAGCATACACAGAACTAACCCTCACACTAAACAACAAAAACATTCAAAGCAACATTTATTTATTTATTTATTTGGTATTTATAATGCGCCTATGAAGCCAAATGGTGTTTCAAGGCGCAACAAGACAGGGGGGTGAAGGTACAGGGAGAAAAAAACAAAAACATTACTACTAGGTCTTGAAACATTCGGAACATGCAAGTGCCGTAACAAGGATGCCGGGGAATGGAGGAGACGAGGGGAGGCAAATGTAGGGGGACAGGGAGGAAGACAACAATAACGTTCCTACTAGGTCATGAGACAATTCGGAGTGTGCAAATGGTGTTTCAAGGCGCAACAAGACAGGGGGGTGAAGGTACAGGGAGAAAAAAACAAAAACATTACTACTAGGTCTTGAAGCATTCGGAACATGCAAGTGCCGTAACAAGGATGCCGGGGAATGGAGGAGACGAGGGGAGGCAAATGTAGGGGGACAGGGAGGAAGACAACAGTAACGTTCCTACTAGGTCATGAGACAATTCGGAGTGTGCAAGTGCAGAAACAGGAAAGAGGGGAGAGGGGTCGGAGGAGGGGAAGTGTATGATTGGGATGAACAGGGAAGAAGACAAACAATAAAGTTCCTACTAGGTCGTGAGATAATTCGGAGATAGCAAGTGAGGTAACAGAAAAGATGGGAGGGGGGAGAAGTGCAGGATGGTCAGGAAAGGTAATGCAAAGGCGGGAGGGAGGAGAAGGGAACATAGAGTGCAAGTGAACAAGTTCACTTGCACTATTGAGGAGAGGGTGCACAAGTGAGTCCTTTATTAGAAGAGGGAAGGATCACAGTGGCAAGGAGTGATCACAGAGTCCACCAAGGCTTGTGCAACAGAGGCAAAGTTGTCCTGGAAGTTCAGGAGGAGCAGGACAACACCTGCTGGATGAGATTATCATAGCGCTGGGCAATCCAGGGACATCACCAGGTTATGTGGGAGAGAAAGAAAAGGGTAGGAGGGAAGAAGAGACGGGGGCCAAGGGAGGCCTGAGAGCAGGAGAGGGAGAAAGAACAATCCACTTCAACACAACAGCGATGCAACCATCTAGAATTAAGTGTCCAGGATAAAGGGAAAGCCTAGGTTTCAAGCAAACAGCAGAGAGGAAAAACACCTAGATACACATTTCCTAGAGAGGGCGAAAAGGCCTAGGTTTCAAATATACATCAGAAAGCAAAACACCTAGATAAGAATTTCCCGGAAGGGGGAAAATGCCTAAGTTTCAAGCATACATCACAAAGCAAAACACCTAGACATGAAATTCCTGGAAAGGGGAAAAAGCCTAGGTTTTAAACATACAGCAGAAAAAGCATAAACATCAAGATGCAAGTTATCTGGAAGGGTCTACGTACCCTTGGTGGACAATATACAATTGGGAAAGGCACTTGCCAGGCTGTCATATAGTTATTAATTGACCATTGATGGTAGCAACTGCGAAATGGTGCGAGTACCTGTGCATACTATAGAAGTACCTGGCAAACGCCTAATGCATAGACAAAATCCAAAACTGTTGGTGTTGCCATTGCTTGTTTATAACAGGACTTTAGAGAAGGACATGCATAGTGCTTGTAAATGGAGTGGCTGAAAGCAGACCTGGTTAAGACATTTAGGGGCTGATTCTTGGAATTATTTGCTGTTTAACAAATGGGGATTTGCGTGCAGAATGGCGCACAAATCCCCATTTTTTGGTGCAAATAATTCCATGAACCAGCCCCTTAATTACACCAGTAGCCCATGTACAGCTCCAATTATGTCTAACTCTCAGAAGACTGCTTTGAAACAACATTGCACTTCAAGCACAATGTTTGATGGTAAGGTTTGATAAAACTAGTACAAACAGATCCCAGTAGGTGGTGTTTCGAGTGGGGGAAAGACGGGAAGTTGTTGGGAATGGCCATAGGATTTAGCATATCATGGACAGTCAATGGGTAGGTAAATAATCAAATAATAAATACAATCTTTGTGCCCCTCCTCAAGTGCCATTTCTCCCCAGATGTACTAATGCTAAAGTTTTAGCTTATACGTGGCGCTTCAGCACTCCCCAATAGCCAAATCGAAATAAAGTTAAGTGCAGCACAGGCAGCAAAAGTGAAAGTGTCCATCGTACAGAACTCCAAGCTAAACTAAAACCTACATCTTGCCTTTTCTCTCCCTGACTCCCCACTGTCTTCACTCAACCCACAGATCTCCATTGTAATGTCAATGTTTCAGAAACATTTTTATTGCTATGCAGCGAACCACCCTGCACCAATACTGAGCCTCCAAAATGTTTATGTTTGGATGAGTCCAAGATACTCCTCAGAGTCTGATGCAGACTGCTGTTTCCAGAAACAACATAAATAAAAGGTTACCAAATAACCAGTGTCGTGGATGACTCTACTTGTCCTTGGTAGATCTTGTTCTCTAGGAATGTCCCAAAGTCAATTTCTTCCAAGGAAAAGAAAGTCTTAAATCAAGTCTTGAAAAGTTCTAAAGAAACTAAAGTTCACACAAATACAACAGTTTCTTCTCTGCTTGATGAAAAGAATCCCTTTCCAAGTTCCACAAAGAAAACAGCAGCACCAATGGTATTCCTGGATAACCTCCTTCCAGGAAAGAATGGATATTCTGAACTGGGCTTCACTGCAGGAGTGTGGATAGGAGTGTGGTCCCTGAAAAAGGGGGTTCATAGCCTGCCATAGTCTGCGGTTTGCTACTGGGTTTAAATAATGCATGATTTTTAGTCTGCAGCTTTTAAGTGAATATTTTATGTGTGTTGCTCACTTTTTTGCGAGCAGTAAGGATTTTTCTTGCGTAATTATTGATCTTGGCCGGGGAGAATTAGCACAACCTTGGCGTGCCCATGATTTAAGGGCCACTAACTAATCAGCCACAGCCTGTTGGGGCTCTCTACTTGCATTGCTGGTACTGCGGCCATCTATATCTCTGTGGTGTTAGGCTATTCGATAGTGCTGTGTCTCAAGGGAGATGGTAGCAACTCTCTGAAGCAAGGGACGGGTGGGAGGTGGTGTCGAGGCCACCAAAGGGGTGGGCATATTTCAGCTTCCCTTTAATGCAGGTACCTCAACGGTGGCAATAGCAGAGGATTTGCTGGACAATAGGGTGTTAAAACAGAAGTATTTATTCCTATAGTGGCTATATCAGCTTCACCAACTAAAACAGAGCCGTTTGACACTAATACCTCTAGACCTGCTACCCCATGTGAAAGACCAGGGATGAAGATGATGAAGCAGACCCAGTTGGGGGAAACAGGGATGCATTGGAAACGTTCTCTGTTAAACTACCCAGGCCTTCCTAAGGTTGGAAGGTAACATACAGGACATGGTGGTATATGACGACATGGTTGGAAATGACATAGGTGCAGGTCCGGTCTTGGTCTCTGATGTCTCGATATTAGCCCCGGTCGTCACTCATGAGCTAGAGAAACGCGTGAGGTTGTCCATGGATTTTAAATCAAACCAATGGTTACTACTGGAAATACCTGCGTCCCCCCCATGTCTATACGGAAGTACTTTTGCACCAACCGGATCAAGGTCAAACTGGTAGTGGCATAGATAAGGGTCTCTTGGGGATAACAAAACTTCTGGAAGATCGGTAATGGGGAGCCAGACTGAGTGCAGTCATCTATATCTCTGTGGTGTTAGGCTATTTGATAGTGCTGTGTCTCAAGGGAGATGGTAGCAACTCTCCGAAGCAAGGGACGGATGGGGGGGGTGTCGAGGCAACCAAAGGGGTAGGCATATATCAGATTCCCTTTAATGCAGGTGCCTCGACGGTGGCAATGGCAGAGGGTTTGCTGGACAATAGGGTGTTAAAACAGAAGTATTTATTCCTATAGTGGCTATAGCAGCGTCACCAACTATAACAGAGCCGTTTGACACTAATTCCTTTAGACCTGCTACCCCATGTGAAAGACCAGGGATGAAGATGATGAAGCAGGCCCAGTTGGGGGGAAACGGGGGATGCATTGGAAACGTTCTCTGTTAAACTGGTCCAGGCCTTCCTAAGGTTGGAAGGTAACATACAGGACATGGTGGTAGATGATGACATGGTGGGAGATGACATAGGTGCAGGTCCGGCCTTGGTCTCTGATGTCTCGATATTAGCCCCGGTCGTCACTTATGAGCTAGGGAATCGCCTGAGGTTGTCCATGGATTTTAAATCAAACCAATGGTTCTGCTGGAAATACCTGCGTCCCCCCATGTCTATACGGAAGTACTTTTGCACCAACCGGATCAAGGTCAAACTGGTAGTGGCATAGATAAGGGTCTCTTAGGCCTAAAAGAACTTCTGGAAGATCAGTAATGGGGAGCAAGACTGAGTGTGCCTCTGGGGAGGATGACTGTTTAGAATGGCTGGGGCCGAAGCACCTGTTGAAACACCTAGGTGGGTCCCCACAAGGGCTGACGTCAGGGATTCTGTGTAAAAAATGGTTTGGAAAGAACAGTGGTGGATGAATGATCATTTCCAGTTTTATCCAGGTTGCTGGACACAATGGATAAGGGTTATGAATCACTACATTTTGAACACCGGGAGGTGAGACAGGTCTTGAAGGACCTCCCGGAGAAGGTTAGCTTCCTCAAGGGTTTTATCACGGCCTGTTTGGGCTCAAAACACCGGCAACAATGTCCCCTAAAACCTCACAAGTGCCCATATCACTTCATCCACAGTAATTTGGGGATCGACCAGCCAATTGAGGTGCCAAAACCTATTGGGGAACTGTCCCAGAAAGAAGTTCTCCCATCAGATTCTGTTCTGGAAGATGGGGGTGTGGCGGTCCCAAACATTTTAAGTAGTAGTAATTTGGAAATGATTGTTCAGCCCTTGAAGGTGCAGGCTGCAAAAAGTCTAAGAATTGCCAAATGCCACCCCAGATAAATATTGGTGGATTAAAAATATTCATAAGTAACCTGAATTTACAAGCACCGAAGGAGTGGGATGTGAATGTGGAGGGTGAAGTTATTCCCCGATTAAGTAAAAACAATAAGAGAGGAGGGTACAAAAAGGAACAGCAGAGAAAGGTTGGGGGACACCGCCCAAGCAAGGGTGAAGCACCAGGTTAACAACTGAAAGGTTCTGGGGGGACTGTTAGTAGTGGGGAGAGTATGCCCCTGGTCGTGAGTATATCTCAGGATACCCCTGTGATGACTCGATGGAAGGGTTCATTGGGGAGCATATGGTCCAAAGACCAACTGTTCATAGTGGCCAAAAAAGGGGTCATGCAATGGAAAATGTTCTACTATAAGGGACTCTGTGACAATCGCTTTGAAGGGAAATGGGGGAACAGCTGCCCCATTAGATGAGACGAAGGCAGGTTTTCATCCCCCAACAAACCAGTCAAATAATTTCCCTATTTTTTCAAAAATTAAGGCAGACATAAACCTAGACAGGATCCCAAATTCGAATCTATTGGTGATGGAGTCGGCTGCCCCTATGTCACACAACGTTGAGGAAACGGGCACCGGAGCAGCTAAAAGTAGTGAATTACCAGATGGCTCTGTAGCAAAGCTGCCTTCTAATGGTAGCATTAACAAAGTGCCAAAGGGGAAAAACTGGCAAACATCTGGAAACTGATACAAATAGGGCAAAGCCGGGGTTTGATAGCAATTGTCTTTTGTTGAGTCGCCTGTATGAAAGCTCTAACAGAATTCCTCTAAATCGGACGTATATCATCTCCCTGCTGTTTGAGATACCTAGTCTTCGGTTGGTCAAGTCTGAAGACATTATACTGGAGTGCAGGTAGACTTTTACCACGTCAAGTGAAGTCTTGATCTAGAAACCGCTCCATTTCAATCAAAAATGCTATATAAATGGAGGAAGCAGGACAACTTTCATTGAATTTTGAAGTTGTAGACTGAGGAAGGTCTACTGATATGAACCCAATTTTGCAAAGGGACACCCAGCCCAGGGTGCCACTTGTACAGGGTGATGAAAGGAGGTAGGGGGCATTACCGAATTGTCAGATGAGGGGTTACCGGTCCGAATGCAGTTCGCAGGTGAGGGACTGGACTCAAGTCAATCCTATTGCACAGGGTACGGGTGGGGAGTATGAATGGGATGAGCGAAGTCGGATGGGAAGAGTCTTGTCTTGGAATTCCAGGGGGTTTACAAGTATCAGGGACTGCCAGGCAAAGCTGGATCAGTTTGATATTCTCTGTATTCAGGAGACCCTGTAGATGGACATACCACTGATTGATGGATACAAGGTTCTCTTCATAAAGGCACAACAAAGTGTTGAGAGGGTGTCCTTATGGGGGTCTCCTGACAACAGTGAAGAGTAACCTGGATCTCAAGCTGTCCAAGGTAGAACTTGAAAGTATGGGCATGCTGGGTGCCCTTCTGGAGTGGCCGGTTAGGGGGTCTAATTGTCATGACTCCCTACATGCGCTGGTCATGGTTGCGCCGGAGGGGATACATTCGGTGCAGTGTTGTTACACCTTGTTACACCTTTTCTCTCACCCAAGATGGCCGCCGTACTGCCTCTCGCTCGTACTGGGACCTGCTTTCCAGCCTCTGTGGAACCCATTGCTCGGCGCTCCCCAGCCTGCCTTATCAACGGCAGAAGACAGAAGTGCTTTGCGTCGCTACACCTTACTTGACGCTCCGAAGTTCGAAACTAGGTACCTTTGCAGAATCCTTTCTTATTCCTCGTAATTATTACCCCGATCTGAACTCCTCACTCTATCCTTCCTCTTTTCTTCAGATCTAGGCGCACTCACCCGAATACCTGCGGGGTTTACTTGTTTCCTCTCCTGCGGTAGAATCCCTACCAGCTTCGACTGTCTGTCCAGCTCAGTAAGCCTTGCTTCTCACCTTCTCTCTTTCTTTCTCGGCACCAAGCCGACTTACCATATTCCCATTCCTCAACAGCCAGGTCTCCCTCCTTGTCCTCTCAGCCGGTCTGGGGTTCCCCGCAGAGTTTAGGACGACAACGGACAATCTCACAGGTTACCTTTCTATCTCTCTTCATTTACCTTACCTGTGGTTTTTCACTCCGGTAACCATTTCATCCCTCCTCTTCAGCCATTGCCAGGGAAGACTGCAGCCGAGACGGAACAGAACCCCGACTCACCTTCAAGCTCTGCTCATTCTTGCTCTGACATCCGGAAGGCTACGCACCCGAATCCAGCTATCAGGGTTAAAGCATCGCACCCGATTCCAGCCACCAGGGTTTTCTACCCCAGAGGGTTTCCCTGAGATTTCTGCTCCTCCAGCACTTGTTTGTTTAGTCGGAGGAGTAGAGATTACTGGGGAATTGCTCATTTTCGCTTGCTGTGCTTGAGCCAGGTTAGTGGGAATTGAATATTGTTTTGATTTCGTGCTTCTGCATGATAGATAGTGACGCCATTTCAGCCGACAGCATGGATCAAATGCAGCAACTCATGCAAGCCATGCAATCCTTAACGCATGAAATACAGACCCTTAAGCAAGAGAATACATACCTTCGATAACAGGTAGCCCGTCTGACAGTAGGACCAGCACTTCCTTCTACATCTCTACCCGGGGGTAAATATGATGGCAATCCCCATAAATTAAGAGACTTTTTGGACAGTTGTACCATCCAATTTTCCCTCAAACCGACGTACTTCCCAACAGATTGCGACAAGGTGGGGTTTCTCATTTGCCATTTGTCTGGGCCCGCTCTTGCCTGGCCGACTCCATTAGTGACAACAAACAATCCTCTTTTGGATGCCTATGCCGCCTTCGTAAATAGTCTTAAAAGCATGTTTAGCCGCCAGGAAATAACAGTTACTTCCCAAGAAAAACTCTTAAACCTGCGTCAAGGGAAACTCAGTCTACTGGACTACATCACTCTTTTCAAACAATTGTCTTCTGAGATAGCTTGGCCAGACGAAGGCTGTTAACCCTATTTAGGTGGGGTTTATCTGAAGAACTTAAAGACGAGATTTCCCGAGTCCCTCGACCCGCCAACCTTGCAGACATGATCACGTTAACTATGCAGATAGATTACCGCATTCAAGAGCGCCAACTTGAGAGACGCAAGGGGAAGGTACCACGAAATAGGATGGAAGGTAAAATTGAGCCCATGACACATCTATCCAGTCAAAGCTCCTCGGATGAACCCATGCAATTGGGAACAGCAAGGGGACCGCTCACCCAGGAGGAAAGCAACCACAGACGGTCCAATAACCTATGCATGTACTGTGGTTCTTCCGAACACCAACTTCCCGAATGCACTTTAGTCCCTCCTCGCTGCAAGAAAGTCTGGAAGTCGGGAAACGCCAAACCCCAGTCGTAAGAGGAACCGCGATTGGGCCGCTGCAACCGGGTTCCTCAAACCTTCTCAGTTCACAAAACGCAGATACCGTGGGAACCCCCATGGTGGTCATACACCTGCACATTTCTTTCAAAGACAAGACCATTCAGAACACTCCTGCCCTCGTTGATTGTGGGGCCGCCGGCAATTTTATTGATGACCAATGGGCCAGAAAATACAGGTTCGGCCGACTCACCAAATCAGTATCCATCCCAGTTCAAGGGGTGGATGGTAGTCTGTTGATCTGCGGACCAATCCGAGAACAGACTTCGGAGATCTCGTGCAGAATTGCCACCCATTCGGAGTTAATAAGCTTTGATATCATACGTGCAGCTCACGTCCCTATTATTCTGGGTCTACCCTGGCTCTGACTCCATAATCCTTATATCAACTGGACGGCAGGCACTATATTCTTGGGATCAGAATACTGTGTACACCGATGTCTTACTCAAGGAGCGATCGGTGTCCACACAATACCTATGTGCAATCATGACGAGTCACCCAAGATCGTAAGCCAAATAAGTGACATTCCTATAGCCTACCAAGAGTATATGGAGGTGGTTAAAGGGGCTACAATTTATACCAAGTTGGACCTACGTGGAGCATATAATTTAATATGAATCGCCGAAGGAGATGAATGGAAGACAGCCTTTCGAACTCCATTTGGTCACTTTCAATATCACGTGATGCCATTCGGCCTCTCAAGTGCGCCCGCCATTTTTCAGAGATTTATGGACCACATTTTCTCTAATGTACTACTACATTATGTCGTAATCTATCTCGACGACATTCTGATTTTTTCCTCCAATGAGTTGGATCATGTGAAACACATTTGCCTAGTACTGCAGCGTCTCCAGTCCCATCCATTGTATTGCAAGAGAGAAATGCGAATTCCATCAGCCAAAAGTCTCCTACTTAGGATATATCTTGTCCGCAGAAGGGGTTTCTATGGATCCTTCCAAGGTCTCTGCCGTCCTAAACTGGCCAACGCCCAACTCTGTGAAGGAGATCCAACGCTTTATTGGTTTTGCCATCTTTTATAGGAGGTTTATCCCAGCCTTTTCGCAAATCCTCTTACCCATTACAAGATTGCTAAACAAGAATGTCCCGTTTCTTTGGGACACAGGTCCAGGCTGCCTTTGACTTCCTGAAGAAGGCCTTTTCAAGAGAGCCCATTCTTGTTACTCCTAACCCAAACAAGAAATTCATATTAGAAACCAACGCATCTCACCATGCTATTGGAGCTGTGCTCCTCCAAGAAAACGAATCAGGAGAAGAACACCCTGTATCATACTTGTCTAAGACTTTATCTCCTTCGGAACTTAACTACTCTGTATTAGAAAAAGAACTCCTAGCTATAAAGAAATCCTTTGAGGAATGGAGACATTTCCTTTTAGGCTCTCCTCATCCTATTGAAGTTCGTACGGACCATCAAAATCTCAAGACTCTACAGTATGCGCATACTACGAACAGTAGACAAGCTTGATGGGCCCATTTTTTTTCCCCTTACAATATTCTCTTCACATTTCTTCCTGGCAGACAAAACCTCAGAGCTGACGCCCTTTCTCGTAAGGATCACTCTACTATCAGGTTTCAGACCGAAAGAATATTTTCCAAGGCCCAATTCATGCACGTTATCACTGACTTCCTCCAAGAAGTCGAGGCTGCCACTGCAGAACAATTATCAATATATCAAGACCTTTCCTTGCAGAACATGTTGACTTCTGAAAATGGATGTCTTTTCCATGACCACCAATTGTTTATTCCTACCCCCAAACTGCGACTGGAAACTATGCAGATGTGCCATGACTCTCTAACCGCAGGACATAGAGGCATCTCCAACACACTTACCTTAATTAAAAGACATTTCTGGTGGCCCAACATGGACAAGGACATTCAAGACTATGTTTCTGCTTGCCCGATTTGTCTCCAAACCAAGTCACCCAGACGATTTCCTTCAGCTCTACTTTCTCGCATGCCGATACCTGACAAACCCTGGCAGATTATTTCAACTGACTTTATTGTGAATCTACCACTGTCCGATCATAACACAGCTATCATGGTAGTAGTGGACTATTTTACAAAACTAGCCCATTGTGTGCCTTTGCTTGGGGTTCCGACGGCAGCCCAAATGGCGAGAATATTCCTCAATACCATCTTTTCTCACCATGGCCTCCCTGAGACCATTGTTTCGGACCGCGGACCACAATTCACCTCCCTCTACTGGAAGACAATCTGTTCGCGACTCCATATCCGACGTTCCCTCAGTTCTGGCTTCCATCCCCAGACGAATGGTCAAACTGAGCGATTGAACCAGACTCTGGAAGGCTATTTACGTTGCTTCGTGTCAGCAGCCCAGGATAATTGGGTAGGACTTCTTCCTTTGGCCGAATATGCCTACAACAACTCCCCCCATTCTGCTCTTTGAAGAATAGCCCTTTCTTTTGTACATATGGGTTCCATCGTGCCTTTGCCCCTACGATTGCGCCTTCTTCCTCCAAATTTCCTGACGTGGACACTCTGATAGCCGACATTCGGCGTGGACATCAGGAGGCTCGGACCTCGCTCCAGGTCGCTCAGGACTGCATGAAGCACTTCTCGGATCAGCGTAGGTGTCCTGCCCCGATTTACGCAGTTGGGGACTGCGTGTGGTTAGCTTCTAAGTTCCTACCCCGTCATCTGGTCCC
Source organism: Ambystoma mexicanum (assembly GCF_040938575.1). Lineage (NCBI taxonomy): Eukaryota > Metazoa > Chordata > Amphibia > Caudata > Ambystomatidae > Ambystoma > Ambystoma mexicanum. Next base: position 1,053,826,135 of record NC_090926.1, read on the forward strand.
TTCAAAGCTGTCTCCCCGTTACTTCGGACCCTTTGAGGTATTGAACCTGGTAGGTCCTGCTGCACTACGTCTCAAGCTCCCTCCCTCTTGGTCCAGGATTCATCCGGTTTTCCACCTTTCCAAGGTCAAACCGGCTCCTTCGGATCGTTTTCACTGGGGATCATCTGCTCGACCCCCTCCTGTCTCTACCGCCACTGGTCCGGAGTTTGAGTTATCTGGGATTTGTGACTCCCGTTATCACAGGGGTCGCCTTCAGTATTTGGTTGACTGGCGTGGCTACTCCCCGGCGGATCGGTCTTGGGCACCTGCTTCAGGTGTTCATGCTCCCCGCCTGGTTCGCCGATTCCATCGCCTTCATCCGGGCAAGCCGGGTGGGTTGCCTCTGCGGGGGGGGGCATACTGTCATGACTCCCTACAGGCGCTGGTCATGGTTGCGCCGGAGGGGGTACATTCGGTGCAGTGTTGTTACACCTTTCCTCTCACCCAAGATGGCCGCCGTACTGCCTCTCGCTCGTACTGGGACCTGCTTTCCAGCCTCTGCGGAATCCATTGCTCAGCGCTACGGGAGCCTGCCTTATCAACGGCAGAAGCCAGAAGTGCTTTGCGTCGCTTCTCCTTACTTGACGCTCCGAAGTTCGAAACTAGGTACCTTTGCAGAATCCTTTCTTATTCCTCGTAATTATTACCCCGATTTGAACTCCTCACTCTATCCTTCCTCTTTTCTTCAGATCTAGGCGCACTCACCCGAACACCTCCGGGGTTTACTTGTTTCCTCTCCTGCGGTAGAATCCCTATCAGCTTCTCTCTTTCTTTCACGGCACCGAGCGGACTTACCATATTCCCATTCCTCAACAGCCAGGTCACCCACCTTGTCCTCTCAGCCAGTCTGGGGTTCCCCGCAGAGTTTAGGACGACAACGGACAAACTCACAGGTTACCTTTCTATCTCTTTTCATTTACCTTACCTCCGGTTCTTCACTCCGGTAACCATTTCCTCCCTCCTCTTCAGCCATTGCCAGGGAAGACTGCAGCCGAGGCAGAACAGAACCCTGACTCACCTTCAAGCTCTGCTCATTCTTGCTCCGACATCCGGAAGGCTACACACCCAAATCCAGCTATCAGGGTTAAAGCATCGCACCTGATTCCAGCCACCAGGGTTTTCTACCGCAGAGGGTTTCCCTGAGATTTCTGCTCCTCCAGCACTTGTTACATTTAGTCGGAGGAGTAGAGGTTACTGGGGAATTGCTCATTTTCGCTTGCTGTGCTTGATCCAAGTTAGTGGGAATTGAATATTGTTTTGATTTCGTGCTTCTGCATGATACTAATGCTCTGGCAAAATGTCTGTTCAATGTGTATGCACACCTGATCCCGGCGGGCTACTGGAGTTTTTATCAGTTTTGTCGTTCACACTCTTGGGGGAGTGTCCAGAGGAGGGTGCCTCAATAATCATACTCAGGGACTTCAATGCGGAGTGTCTGGAGGTTACCTGGTCTTGGGATTCCAATAGAACGAAAACTTCAATTGAAGCACGTGAAAGATGGCAGTTGATCATTGATCACACAAGATTTGGAGGTATGGGATCGGACAGCCCTAAATGGTAATTGTATGGGTGATGTCCCCCAACTTTTACATGGTGTAATTATCGCTCACGTTCCACATTAGATAATGTGTTTGTATCTCTTGATCTATGTGGGCTAAGTCTGGCATTGGATATTACTTACTCTGAAGCTAGCGATCATTCTGTGGTAGGTTGCCTCATCCCAGGTCTCATTTCGGGGCTACACAGGCCACCAGGTCTCATAGTGGAAATAGACCCAAGAAATTGTGTGGTAAAATGGTCACCCAAGATTGCCCTGGCATTTGAGGAACATATGGCATTACTTTTGCTAGATAATGATAGCGGACTGGTGGCACCCAGGGGTTTTGGTCAAACAGTGGCAGCCTCACTGGGTGCCTTGGTACCAACAAAGCACCTGGAACAAGGACCCAAACAGCGGGGTGAACATCCACATGCTTTTGATGCTGAGGTGTGGCACCATAAAAACAACTGAGGGCCAGAGTAAAATGTATCCGCTTAGGGATTCAGGGGTCCGAGAACACATGATATGATATTTTATTTATATTGCACTTATACACAAGTGTTTCACAGCGCGACCAAGCAAAGGGAGGGGAACAAGGGAAAATAAAAACAGCGATCATACTAGGCCCAGTGACATTAAGAACATGTAAGGAAATGGGAAAAGGGGGGACGTGCGAGGAAGGGGGGAGTGGAAAGTACAGCATACAGAAGAGAACACAATAAAAAATAAGTGCAGTAAATAAATAAATGCAAAACAATTAAATAAATACAGACAGAGGCAAGTGCGTAATTTGTCAGATAGGGTATAACTGATAAGTGCAGAAGAAAAGTGGGGGATTGTATGGGTACAGATCCCAGATGGAGACTCAGAGGCAGTGCACGTGGGTGAGCAGATACCTGGGCCCGAAGGCCAAAGGGTGGCCAGGAGCATGGTGCTGATGAGAGAAATCAGATCAGCAGGGGAGAAGAGGGGCAAAGGCAGTAGCGAAGAGGAATGTCTTGAGGTGCTTCTGGAACCGGAGATGGTTCTCCTCAAGTTTCAAGGTGGCTGGGAGATTGTTCCAGAGGGAGGCTCCCGCCAAAGACAGAGATCTACCCCCAACTCGTTTCTTGGAAAAACAACTGACCCTGAGGGAGTTAGACATAGAGGAGTGAAGGGCTCGAGAGGGGAGGTATTTACAGAGAGATAGTTGAAGGTATTTTGGACCCAGGCCCCAGAAAGCCTTGTGGACAATACAGAGGGTTTTAAATTTTATCCTTGCATCCACTGGGAGCCAATGAAGGGATTTCAGAGCTGGATAGATACGATCCCAGGGCTTGAGGCCAAGGATAAGTCTTGCAGTCCTGTTCTGGATTAGTTGTAAGGGGCGGAGAGTGGAGGTAGGTAGATGAAGAAAGAGGCTGTTGCAGTAGTCTAGCCTAGAGAGAACCAGAGATTGGGAGACAGTGAGCTACTGGGCGAAGGAGAGGAAAGGCATAGTAGGAGGTGCAGTAGGAGGTTTGACTTTTTAGAGACGTCAGAGATGTGTGCGGAGAAGGAATGTGTGGAGTCAAAGATGACCCCAAGATTTTTAGCATCACAGGTAGGGGTAGGAGGAGGGCCAAGGGAAGCTGGCCAGAGAGTGAAGGGAAAGGATGGTGAAGGTGTACCAATGAGGAGCATCTCCGTCTTGTTAGCATTTAGACAAAGATCATTGGTGGGCACACCGATTTTGAATGGCGATTAGGCAATCAGAGATGAGGGAAGGAGAGGTGTCTGAGGGAAGCCTGAAAATTAGTTGGGTGTCATCGGCATAGCACAGCAAGTTTGAGCAAAAAACGGAAAAAAGCAGTAGGCGAGGGTAGCCATGTATTGATTGAAAAACCAGGCCAAGAGGTTAGACCCCTGGGGAACACCACAGGTAGAGAGGGAGACAGAGAAAAGGAAGGATCCAAGTACCTGGGAGTGTCAATCAGATAGGAAAGAGGTCAGCCAAGCCAGAGCTTGATTGGTGATACCCAGATTGTCACAGAGACGATTGAGCAGGATGGTATGGTTGACCGTGTTGAAAGCAGAAGAGAGATCAAGTAGAAGACAGAGGTGAGAATGAGAAGAGAGAAAGAGTGGAGGATGAGAAGAGAGAGTGGAGCAGAAAGACAGAGGGGAGGATGAGAGAGACAGAAGGGAGCATAAGAAGAGAGAAAGAAGGGCAGAGAAAAACAGAAGGGAAGATTAGGAGAGAGACATAGGGGAGGATGAGGAGAGATACCTATAGGAGGATGAGAAGGGAGGGAAGAGAGGGTAGAGACAGAGCAGAGGCGAGATGGGGTGAGAGGCACAGGGTGGAAGATGAGAAGACAGAGGTGAGGATGAGAAGAGATAAAGAGGGGAGGATGAGGAAAAGGCAGTGGGGGATGAGCATAGAGCCAGATTGGAGGATGAGAAAAGACAAAGGGGAGAATGAAGAGAGAGACAGAGGGGGAGATAGACAAGAGGATGGGGTGAGTGGCAGAGGGGAAGATGAGGGGAGACAGAAGTGAGGATGAGGAGAAAGCAAAGGGAGTATGAGGAGAGAGACAGAGGGGAGGATGTGGAGAGAGACAGAGGTTGATGAGAAGAGAGACAAAGGTGAGGAGAAATACAGAGGAGAAGATGGAGGGAGACAGGTAAGAATGAGGAGAGAGACGTAGTAGAGGATGAGGCCGATACAGGAGAAGGTGAGAAGAGAGACAAAGGTGAGGATGAGAAGAGAAACATTGGGGAGGACGAGAAGGTAGGCAGAGGAGAGGAGGGGGAGAAAGACAGAGGAGAGGAGGAGGAAAGAGACATAACGGTGGATGAGAAGAGGGGGAGGATGAGGGGAGAGGCAGAGGAGAGAAGGGGGTGAGAGTTATAGAGTAGTGAATGAGAAGACAGAGGATGAGAAGAGATAAAGAGGGGGGATGAGGAAGGATGCAGCAGAGGGTTGATAATAGAGCCCGAGTGGAGGATGAAAAGAGGCAAAGGGGAGGATGAAGAGAGATAGAGGGGGAGAAAACAGGGGAGAGGATGGGTGAGAGGCACAGGGGTGGATGAGGAGAAACAGAGGTGAGGATGAGGAGAGTCCATGCAGAGGATGAGAGACACAGATGGTAGGACATGAAGAGGGGAAGAGGGAAGGAGAAGAACAGAGTGGAAGTTGACGAGAGAGCCAGCGGGAGTAGAGAGGAAGAGGGGATGACAAGGTAAGGTACAGACGGGAGGATGAGAGTAGAGACAGAGGTGGATGAGATGACAGAGGGGAGAATGAAGAGAGAGACATGTGAGGATGAGAAGAGATACATATGGGGGGATGAGAAGGTAGGCAGAACAGAAGATGAGAGGAGCAAGGCATAGGGGAGGATGAGATGAGAAATAGAGGGGAGGATAATGCGAGAGACAGAGGGGAGTAAGAGGAGAGAGACAGGGTGAGGATGAGAAGGACGTCAGTGTGAGAATGAGAAGGGAGAGCAGGGGATCAAAAGAGAGACAGAGGAGAGGATGAGAAGAGATACAGAAGAAAGGATGAGGAGAAAGACAGAGGTTAGGAGAAGGGAAACACAGGGGGCGAGAAGAGAGACAGAGAATAGGATGACATGAGACAGAGGAGAGGATGAGAGGAGATACATAAGTGATGATGAGAAGCGAGATAGAGGGGAGGATGAGGCGAGAGACAGGGGGGGGATAAGAGAGATGCAGAGGGAGGAGAGAAGGCAAAGGGGAGGCAAATGGCGGCACAAAGCATAGATGAAAGCAACATCAATAAAGCCTATGATACCTTTGCATACTTGGATGGTACTAAATGACCTAGCCCTTAACAGTGAAAAAACAAAATTTATGTTGGTGGGAACAGATAATAGACTAGCCAAATTAGGTCTGATGTTTAACAGCTTCAATAGCGCAAATTTTAAGATCGAGGTAAAGAAGAAAGTGAAAAAATTAGGCATTATTCTTGACTAGAATTTGAATATGAAAGCTCAGGTGAGCAACCTGGTATCCACATCAACTTACTATATCAAGTTGGTCGCGCACCTTCGGCCTCTCATATCAGAAAGAAATCCAGAGACCATAGATAGAGCTATAGTTGGCTCAAAGATTGATTATTGTTGCAGCCTCCTCGTCGGCATTAAACAGGGAGAGACTAAACGTTTGCAGGTCATTCAGAATGGTGCAGTCAGGTTGGTTAGGAGCTTAAAGTGGAGAGGCCATGTGTCAGAGGCTAGGCAGAGTTTGCATTGGCTCCCCGTGAAAGCAAGGGTGCATTTCAGAATACTATTAATTACAAATATGTCATAAGTCACATGCCAGCATACTTGATGGAGGCTATAGTGGAGAAACAGAGCATGAGAGCTCTTAGATCCAACAATACCAACCTTTTGAAAACACTACAATGTAAAACAAGCAAAGCTCTTAAGGGAGGATTTAGTATAGCGGCTCCTATAGCTTGGAATGCTCTCCCACTGGACCTCTGAGATATTAAGTCTACGGACATCTTCAAAAAGAAACTGAAAACGTTCCTATTTTGTTTGTTTCCCCGCCATATTGCGGCTTCCTTTCCCCTCCATTCTGAGTGTGAATGTAATCATCCTCTGTTGTAAATGTCTGTCATGTCTGTGCTATGTTTGCACCCTTTAGCTTTCAGGTGCCTGGTGCGGGGTAGAAATGTAAAGTAAAGTAAACAGAGGGGAGGATGAGTAGACAGCTGGGAGAAGAAGAGTGACTAATTGAAGATGAGGAGATAGTAGGATGAGAAGAGAGACAAAGGGGGGATAAAAAGAGAAACAGGTGTGAGGATGAGAAGGGAGAAAGAGTGGAGGATGAGAAGAGACAGAGGAGCAGAAAGACAGAAGGGATGGGGAGAGACAGGAGGATGAGGAGAGAGACATAAGGGAGGATTAGAAGAGAGAAACCATGGGGGAGAAAAACAGAGGAGAAGATAAGGAGAGAGACATGGGGGAGGATGAGGAGAGGGACAGAGCAGAAAAAGAGGTGGGAGGGGGTATAGAGTCGAGGATGAGAAGAGAGAAAAAGTGAAGGATGAGGAAAGAGACAGCAAGGGGTGGAGAGAGACAGTGTATTGGAGACAGAGGGGAGGATGAGGACAAAGATGTCCCCATCTTTGTCCTCATCCTCCCCTCTGTCCTTCTTTAATACAGAGGAGGAGAGACCCATAGTGGTAGTAAATTACCAGATGGCTCTGTAGCAAAGCAGCCTTCTAATGGCAGCATTAAAAAAGTACCAAAGGGGAAAAACTGGCAAACATCGGGAAACTGACACAAGTAGGGCAAAGCCGTGGTTTGAGGAGGTCAGGAGAGAGACATAGTGGAGGACGGTAAGGAAGACAGAGGGGGGAATGAGAAGGCTGCAAAGAGACATATGAAGAGAGATAGAGGGGAGGAGAAAAGCAGATGAGAGGATGAGGAGGAACAGGATTAGAAGAGAGAGTGGTGCAAAACGGCAAGAGGGGGGATGTGGAAAGAGACAGAGGGGAGCAAAAAGACAAGAGGGGGATGCGAAGAGAGACAAAGGTGGATAAAAAGAGAAACAGAGGTGAGGATGAGAAGAGAGAAAGAGCGGAGGATGAGAAGAGACAGAGAGGAGCAGAAAGAGAGAGGGATGAGGAGAGACAGGAGGATGAGGAGAGAGCCATAAGGGAGGACAAGAAGAAAGAATGGAAGAGAACAACAGAAGGGAAGATGAGGAGAGAGACATGGGGAGGATGAGGAGAGAGACAGAGCTTTGGTGAGAAGGGGGTGAGAGGTATAGAGTGGAGGCGAAGACAGAGGTGAGTATGAGAAAAGATAAAGAGGGGAGGATGAGAAAAGAGACATCCGAGGGGTGACGAGAGAGACAGTTGGTAGGAGAAAGACAAAAGGGACATAGTGGAGGTTGAGAAGAGAGACAGAAGGGAATGAGAAGAGAGGCAGTGGGGCAGATGACAAGAGACATGAGGATGAAAAGAGAGATAGAGGGGAAGATGAGAAGAGACAGGGTAGAGGATGTGGAGAGAGACAGAGAAGAGAGACATATGGGAAGAAGAGTAGTTGGGCAGAGGGGAGGATGAGGAGATAGAGGGGAGCATAAGGAGAGAGACAGAGTGAGGACGGCGAGGCAGCAGAGGAGAGGACAAGGAGAGAGACAGAGGGGAGGATGAGGTGAGATGCATATGGGAGGATGAGAAGGGAGACAGGGAAGGATGCGAGGGGAGACAGAGTAAGGACGAGGCGAAAGACATTAGGATGCAGAGAGACAGAAGGGATGATGAGGAGAGAACCATGGGGAATGAAAAGAGGGACAGGAGAAGATGAGGAGAGAGGCAGAGGGGAGGATGAGGAGTGAGAGAGAGTAGGATGAGAAGAGAGAAAGAGGGGAGGATGATGGAAGAAACAACATGAGAAGAGGAGACAGAGGAGGTGAAATTCAGAGGGGAGGATGAGAAGAGACAGAGAGGAGCAGACAAAGGAGAGGATGAGGAGAGATGGAGGGGAGGATGAAAAAAAGAGAAAGAGGGGAGGAGAAAAACAGACGGGAAGGATAAGGAGAGAGACATATTGGTAGACGAGAAGACAGAGGGGTGGATGAGAAGACAGAGGGGAGGATGAGGAGAGACAGGATAAGGTGTTAAGAGAAACAAAGGTGAGGAGGAGAAGAGAAACCTAGGAGAGGATGGGAAGGTAGGCAGAGGACGATGAGGACAGGATGGGGGGATGAAGAGAGAGACATAGTGGAGGATGAGAAGAGAGCCAGAGAGGAGGATGAGAAGAGACATAAGGGAGGATAAAGAGAGACAGAGGGAGGAGAAAGACAGGCGAGAGGATGGGGTGAGAGGCAGAGGGGATGAAGAGGGACGGGGGGGTGATGAAAAGAGACAGAGGGGAGGAAAAACAGGAGGGGGGCTGTGGAGAAAGACGCATAGGAGAGAGTTAGATTGGAGGATGAGAAGAGAGAAGGATGAGAAGAGACAGAGAAGAAAGACAGAGTGGAGGATGAGGAGAGGCAGAGGTGAGGGCGAGGAGAGACCGAAGGGAGGAGAAGAGAGAAAGAGGGGATGAGCAAATCAGAGAGGAAGATGATTAGAGAGGCAGAGTGTGGGATGAGGAGAGAGACAGAGGTTGATGTGAAGGAAGAGGGGAGGATGAGGAGGGTGACATGGGGGAGGATGAGAAGAGGAACAGCGGAGGAGAAAGAGGGTAGAATGAGGCAAGAGTTAGATGTGTCTCTCTGTCATTCTCTCTTCTCAACCCATTTGTTTCCATCTCATCCTCACTTTGTCTCTCTTCTCATCCTCCCCTATGTCTCTCTCCCAGTGGTTGAAGGGGTGGGAGTGGTTGGGAGCGGTGCGCCTCTGCTTTTTTTTCAAATTAAGATTTACTGATTGTTCCATTACTTTAATTTTAAAAAGAAACGTTCCAGATGGTTTAGTTTTAAAATAAAAGTGTAGGAAGCAGTTGAAACTTGCACTTCAGTGCACTGCACTGAACCTTCCCTTAAACACCAGGCGCATGTTTTCGGGAGTTTGGGTTGCGTATGAGAGGGGACGCGCAACAGGGTTTGAAGGGAGCGGGGCAGGCCAGCAGGGAACATAGTTCCACTACTTCTTTTCATACACTTCGTCCACTGCTCACTCCTCATCCTCCCCTGTCTCTCTCCTCATCCTCCCCTCTATCTCTCTCCTCATCCTCCCCTCTATCTCTCTCCTCATCCTCCCGTCTCTTTCCTCATCCTCCCCACTGTCTCTCCTCACCCTCCTGTCTCTCTCCTCATCCTCCCCACTGTCTTTCCTCACCTTCTCCTGAATCTCTCCTCATCCTCCCCACTATCTCTCTCCCCGTCCTCCCGTCTCTCTCCCCGTCCTCCCGTCTCTCTCCCTGTCCTCCCCTCTATCTCTCTCCTCATCCTCCCGTCTCTCTCATCATCCCCTCTATCTCTCTCCTCATCCGTCCGTCTCTCACCTCATTCTCCAGTCTATCTCATCCTCCCCTTTATCTCTCTCATCCTTCCGTCTCTCTTCTCATCCTCCCCTCTATCACTCTCATCTTCCCGTCTCTCCTCATCCTCCCGTCTATCTCCTCATCCTCCCATCTCTCTTCTCATCCTCCCGTCTCTCGTCACCCTCTCCTGTCACTCCTCACCCTCTCCTGATCCTCCCCTCTGTCTATTTCCTCATCCTCCCTTCTATTGCTCTCCTCATCCTCCTTATCTCCTTCCTCAATCTCCTCTCTATCCTCATCCTCCCTTGTCGCTCCTCACCCTCCCCTCTATCGCTCTCATCATCCTCCCATCTCTTTCTTCATCCTCCCCTGTCTCTCCTCATCCTCCCCTGTCTCTCCTCACCCTCTCAAGTCTCTCTCCCCATCCTCCCCTCTATCTCCTTCCTCATCCTTCCATCTCTCTCCTCATCCTCCCGTTTCTCTCATCCTCCCCTCGATCGCTCTCCTCATCCTCCCGTCTCTCTCCTCATCCTCCCCTCTATCGCTCTCCTCATCCTCCCGTCTCTTTACTCATCCTCCCCTCTGGCTCTCTTCTCACTCTCTCCTGTCTCTCTGCGGAGAGAGACAGATGGGGGGATGAGTAGAGGGGCATGGGGAGGATGAGAAGGTAGGCAGAGGGAAGGAGAGGGCTAGAGCTGCGATGAGGAGATACATTGAGTATAGAATGAGAAGAGGGAACGAGGGATAATGAGAAGGAAGACAGAGGGGAATGCAAACCAAGAGTGGAAGTAAAGAAATGAAAGGCGAAAGTAGGGGATGAATAGAAAGGGTAGGGACCTAGAAGGGGAGGAATGAGAGAGATGAGGAAAACAATAGTGAGGAAACACATATGGAGGAGGGAAGCAACGATGCTGAGGGCAGAGGCGGAGAAGAGAAAGACAACCTAGAGACTGACATTTCTTAAAACCGCGAGATTTGCGCAAGGAGGCATGTTTTGATTGTTTGCGCTGTGAGCCATACACCGCCAATACCTCCCACACACGAATGCCCCTCCATGTTAACCCATTCCCTTCTCCAAACGCCCCCACTCATATTCCCACCCCACCTCATCCTTTTCGAGGACTCTCCACCTGTGCTTCTCCTCCACTCCACACCCTACCTATCCGTGTGCTCACCCACATTCCCTGCCTTACCATTCTCTCCCACCCTCATGCCTTCCTCCAAACAGCCGCATTCTGCCTCCTTCCACACACCCCATTCCTCTAAAATATTGCCCCTTTCCTTATTTTCCTTTTCTCCAGTCCTCTTTCCATACCCATAAATGTCCCCGCCTAATCCCCCGTCGCTCTTATTTATACGCGCACTTTCCCAAACGAAATGAACTCCGAAATCGGCAGCATTATTGCCTTTGCGGAGGAATTTCTGTTGCTCGTTATTGTTTTTTTTTTGCTTCACATTATTTTAAAAAGTGGCCACTTGAGGCAAAGGAACAGAGCAATAAGGCGCGTCGCCCGGAGCCTCGGCGGAGGCGGGCGCGGCCTGCGCGCCACGAGCCCCGGCGGAGGGAGGCGGGAGCGGCCTGCGCGCCTCGGTGGAGGGAGTGGGGAGCGGCCTGCGCGCCACGAGCCCCGGCGGAGGGAGGCGGGAGCGGCCTGCGTGCCACGGTGGAGGGAGGGGGGAGCCGCCTGCGTGACACGAGTCCCGGCGGAGGGAGGCGGGAGCGGCCTGCCGTCTGCGTGACACGAGCCCCGGCGGAGGGAGGCGGGAGCGGCCTGCGTGCCACGCGCACGCGCGCGCGGTGCCAGGGCCTCCCTCACAGAAGCCAAATCGGCGACAGTGGAATAGATGAACATTCGCGTTTGATCGATGCACTTCATCGCCGATCAGCTTCACACATATTCCGTGATTGGTCCCTGCTGGTGCCAGCGAGGCGGGGCTACATTGGAAACACTTCTAAAGGTGGTCCGGGGGGCGCACTTTCCACAGCGGGGGCTGAGGCGATGTGCAAGTCGAAGGACTGGGCGCTACGCCATGAAATGTCTCAAAGAGGACATCGGGTCTCTAACCATCTCAATTCTATTTTATTGTATTCCTTTGTATCTCGCTGAGTTTTCACCAAGTCGCTTCAATCTGTCAAGAGTCGGCAGGGACACAATGAAGGCTTCATTTCATTGGGGGTCTGCTAACTGGTGCAGGGTGGGGCCACTTCAGAAACTGGGTGGGGAAAATTTGGAGGCCCCCCCCTCTGTTCTACCCCAAAGGTTGTCTAGCATGGGACCCAAGTATCAAATGATAGCGGACCGGCATCACACATAAGCGCACACACAATTACACATTACAATTCACTTGTTTAAACAACCCATTCCCCATACACTCGCTAATCTACATGTGCACCCATCCCCTGATACATCTGTTAGGGAGAATTCTCTGTTTAGGCTGAATTTCCCTACCTAGTGAGTCCCCCAGCAGCTTTGCTGGATTTCTGGGGTTTAATTTTTTTCTCCTGCCAAGAGTGAGACTCTTTTACCCTCACTCTTGGACATGTTGAAGTGTGTTTTTCTTGGTTAAACCTTGTGTTGAATGGGCTATGGGGTCTTTTACTCCATAGGGCCTCATGTATTTTTGTGATGTGGGTCACACAGCACCCTCTGTGCCGTGACCCAGGGGTGTCCTAGGGACTCCCCAACATAGCCTCCATACCCTGGGACTGACTACTGTCTCCCAGGGCATGTAAAGTCACCAAAGACTTTGCTAGTCTTGAATCCTGAACAGAACCAGTACAAACCATCATATTGTGGACGTACTGGCTGGGGCAATTCGATTGCCCCAGGGTCTGTTAGTCGAGGGGGCACGTCTCCGTCCCCCCTGATCGAGTTTTGGCTGGTGGCAGTGGAAACTACTTTTTATATTCGACCGCGAATATTTCCCTATGGGATTTCCCATTGTTTTAGGCTAACACATTTAATTATTTATTTACGGTAGCCTTAAACATACCGCCGGTTTATATATTTATTTTTATAACTCCGGTTGGGACTTTTTGCCAAAACTTGATTCTAAAATGGCGTTGGTGTTCGCCTCTGTAACTCTGACCCAAAGTGGAGCCCTTTGTTCCACTTTTGGCGGGCTTCTCCACAGAAGCCCTCCAAAGTGGTGCCACTCTGTCTGGGGTACTTAGGAGGGGTGGAGGGGGATTTAGGCACCCTGGACTGAGTTACCTTGGTAACTCAAGTCGCACTCCGTCCTGATTGGCCCAAGTGGTGAGCCGCCCGGCTCACCACTTAGCATGTTTGAGTGACAGCTAGGCTGGGTGAATGGGGGTTTGCTGCATAAAAGCAGGGCTTTGGGGACTGGGACTTCAGAAGTCGCCACAGGACCAAGAATCCGACGAGGGAAGAGCTGAGCCGACCTGCTTCGACGACACCACCCGGTGGAGCCCTGCTGAACCGTCTCACCACTTTTTCCCGACGACCGAGGAGAACTCTTAACGGAGTGGCTCCTTCCCTTGACTGGTGGGGACAACCAGTTTTCGCCTTCTTTCCGTCCTTTAGAGGTATCTCGTGGCCGCCTTGCCTGTGCCAAGCACCCCGGCATCCGGAATACCACACTTTACCCCCATACCGCGAAAGTCGGTACCAACCCTTTAACCGGAGGACTCCGCGGCTGGTTTCTTCCCGGGCAGTGCTACGACCTTTCTCTTCTGCTCTTCAGCGAGATATTCTTCTCCCCTGACCGACGTCGAGCCTTGCTGTCGCTGCCTGGAACAACTGCCCCCGCTGGAGGATCCTTTCCGCTTAAGGTACTGTGTTCCGCCTGGCTTCCCTTGCTACCGACTGTACGGGGTAGATTTAGTCCCCGGCTTTCGAACCTGGGAGTGCCTGGGACACTTTGGCTAAACTTTCTGAGCCACTCTAAACTCTTTTCGACTCTTTGCAAGACTTTGAATCTCTAACTAACAGTGTGATCTTGGGCACATTTTCGCTCCGGCTACTCTAAGAGTGGGCCCTGCCTAGTGACTTTTGCTCACCTGTGACTTTATTCTTCTTTAAGCCTATTGCAAGTGTTCTGGACCTTAGAGTGGTGTGTCTAACCTATTTCTGCTGTTTCTCTCCCTTTCTTGGAAACTACTAGAGTGTCATCTAACGTTAAGCACTCACCTCTGTTTTAATTAAGTGGTGTTAACCTAGAGTTGTCTAGATAGGAGAAAGGATTGAATTTACTTTCAGTATAACTGTGTTGAAGTGCTTTTACTATATTTTTGCTAGAGTGTTTTTAACTTATGTGTATTTTAAATAAATAACTATATACTTTTGAAACCAAGCTCTGGTCAGTGTTTGCTTGTGCTATTGTGTCTTGGTACATATTGTGTATACTTTACATACTGCCTAACTCTTCTTGAGAGAAGTCTGACTGCTCAGCCACAGCTACCAGGTAAATCTGGGTGGTACAGACTGCTACCAAAGGGGTTTACTGCTCTACCTGTAGTCTTAAATCTTTTGCAGTGTTCCCCAAGGGAACTGCACAGGTTTCTGCCTAACACTGGTGTACAGCGGTGGGATTTGTATTGAGTATACATTTTATTGTGCTTTAGATACCTTAGTGCAACTAACCACAAAGCTTAGCACTGAAAAAGTAAAACCTCTAACATGTCAGTTATAGAAAGCTATAGTCAAGAGTCCCTTGCAGCCAAAACTGCTGATTGTTTAAGAGTGCTCTGTAAACATAAGGATCTCCTGACTAAGGGCAAGAAAATGGAGCTGATTGAAAGATTGTTAGCTAACCAAAGTCTGGGTGATGGTTCAGAGGAACCTACCACTCCAGCAACTGTAGATGACAGTGTTGAAGTTAACATGGAGCAAAATGTTGATGTTTCTGAGGAAGAGTCAGAAGAGGAGGGTGAGGCTGTTGTAACTGTCCCCCCTAGGCCTCTGCCTGCTCTACCTGCTGTGCCTACTGGACCTTTACCAGGTCCCACATTTAGTCCTCAGTACTTTGAACTGGAGAAAATGAAGCTAGAATTGGAGTATAAGAAACTTAATGCTCAAACTGACAAAGAACTAAGGCTAAGGGAAATGGAGCTCAAGTATGACTTAGAAATGAAGAAATTATCTGTTGAGAATGTTTCTCTCTCTGGCTCCTCTAGAAGTTCCAGTCCTAAAAGACCCCGGATGCCTAAAGAATTGGTTGGTATGTATGAGCCTAAGTTGGATGTGTTGGATTGGTTGTCTCTGTTTGAATATAATCATGGGCTCCAGAACATCACAGGAAATGACTTACTCACCTGGTTGTTCTCTAGGCTTCCCCCTGTTGCAACTGATGTGGTAATGGAGATGGGGGAGGAGGATAGGAAGGACTATGAATGTGTGAAACTAGCTTTGATAGCTAGGTTTGGGAAGACCCCTTCCCAGTATCTTAAGAGGTTTAGGAGCCTCAAAAAGCATGATGGTACCCCTTGGGCTACCTGGGTGAATGAATGTTTGAAAAACTTAGAGGGATGGATTAAGGGTTACAAGGTGAACACTTATGAAGGTATGAAGAATTTGTTTATGTTGGAGACTATTTATGATGCCTGCTCTCCTGAGCTCAGACAACACTTGGCTGATTCCAGGGAATTAGATTCCCGGAGGCTAGCTAAGGCTGCTGACTTGTGGGTTGCCAACAGGGCCACTCACAAGGATTCTGGGGTAACTCAGAAGAAGGATGGGGAAAAACAGCCTAAAAAAGACTCCAAAGAGAATTCTAATAATTCCTATCCCAAAGAGGGCCCCAAACCACAAAATAACCAGGGTAAGCCACATGGGAAACCTAGTCAGGCTACTGTACCTTCTGGCCACAAGCCAGAAGGAGGTCAGAACAAGCCACCCTTCCAGAGAGCATTTGGACAATGCTATGTCTGTCAGGGTACTGACCATATCAAAGGAGATCCCAAGTGCAAGGGTAAACCTGCAGGGATCAGCACAGTCTCCTTAGCCTTCACTCCTGAGGATGAAGTACAGATGGCTAGTGCCCACTTTGAACTCTTTGCTGAAGAACCCTTGGGTCTTCAAGCAACTGTAAACTTAGAGCCTATGGGTCTGGTTAGTCCCCAGAATAGGGTTGTGTATAACTCCCTACCTGTTAACTCTAAGGTGTATTATGTGGACAGTGTTCTTGTCAATGGCCAGGATACTCCTGCCAGGAGAGACACTGGGGCCAGCAGAACAGTAGTGGATGAAAGCTTCTTTCAACCTGAGGATGTGGCCAAAGCACCCAAAGGTCCCACTAAGATGTCTGGAGGCCCTGTCCAAATGGTTCCTATTCTACCAGCCCTCATTCAGTGTAACAACATGACAGTGAGGATCCCTGTCAGTGTTCAGACTGAGGTACCTGGGAAGGTCCTGTTGGGGAATGACCTAAGAACTCTAGGAGTAGTGTCACATACCCCCAGGCCTCCCAGTATGGAGAAGCAGGACTTAACCAAATTGGCTAGACAGGCTACCTTGAAGGACCCTTCTAAGCCTGTGGGACCCTCTACTGAGAACCCCACTACAAGCCCTGGTGTTAGTAAGTTGACCTCTAACCCAGGCACATTTCAGGATAGTATGCTAGGAACATGGGCACCCCAACCAAGCTCCATCATTGTTCCCCTAGTCTCAGAGTCTCTGACTCCCCCTGCTTCTGAGGAAGAGGTGGATAGACCAACTAGGCCCCTATCTGGACCTGAGAGAACTGGTAATTCTCAGTGCTGGTGGAAAACCAGAAAAGAAAAGTCTAAGGCCAAAAACCTTCAGACTGTTGGACCTTCTACTGAAGACCCCAACTCAAATCCTAATATTAGGGGGGAAACTCCTAAAATAGGTAAGGGTAGATCTAAGAGGAAGGGGAAGCAGGTACATTGCCTAACCCCAACCCCTCCAACCAAGAGGCCTAAGACCCAACCTGCTCCCACAAGAGAGGTGGTGAGGAACCTTGGAGGCCCCTCTAGATCTAAGGGAATCCTTTATAAGGACCCCTTCAAAAAGCCTAACCTAGGTTCAGAAGTTGTACCAACTTCTGAGGGACTGGTCAACCAGATCCCCTATAACAAAAAGACTGATGTTCCTCAAAGGGTCTGTAGGTCCGTTAGCTTGCAGAAGAAAACCTTTGAGTTCTCCATTGAACATAGGTCAGGGTGTCACCATCAAAATGCTGATGGACTCTCTAGGATGTATATCATCGACTAGAGGTATGAGGTTCATCCAGGAGTGGATTAAATCCTCCTGTCCCTTAGTCTGGGGGGGGCGAGTGTTAGGGAGAATTCTCTGTTTAGGCTGAATTTCCCTACCTAGTGAGTCCCCCAGCAGCTTTGCTGGATTTCTGGGGTTTAATTTTTTTCTCCTGCCAAGAGTGAGACTCTTTTACCCTCACTCTTGGACATGTTGAAGTGTGTTTTTCTTGGTTAAACCTTGTGTTGAATGGGCTATGGGGTCTTTTACTCCATAGGGCCTCATGTATTTTTGTGATGTGGGTCACACAGCACCCTCTGTGCCGTGACCCAGGGGTGTCCTAGGGACTCCCCAACATAGCCTCCATACCCTGGGACTGACTACTGTCTCCCAGGGCATGTAAAGTCACCAAAGACTTTGCTAGTCTTGAATCCTGAACAGAACCAGTACAAACCATCATATTGTGGACGTACTGGCTGGGGCAATTCGATTGCCCCAGGGTCTGTTAGTCGAGGGGGCACGTCTCCGTCCCCCCTGATCGAGTTTTGGCTGGTGGCAGTGGAAACTACTTTTTATATTCGACCGCGAATATTTCCCTATGGGATTTCCCATTGTTTTAGGCTAACACATTTAATTATTTATTTACGGTAGCCTTAAACATACCGCCGGTTTATATATTTATTTTTATAACTCCGGTTGGGACTTTTTGCCAAAACTTGATTCTAAAATGGCGTTGGTGTTCGCCTCTGTAACTCTGACCCAAAGTGGAGCCCTTTGTTCCACTTTTGGCGGGCTTCTCCACAGAAGCCCTCCAAAGTGGTGCCACTCTGTCTGGGGTACTTAGGAGGGGTGGAGGGGGATTTAGGCACCCTGGACTGAGTTACCTTGGTAACTCAAGTCGCACTCCGTCCTGATTGGCCCAAGTGGTGAGCCGCCCGGCTCACCACTTAGCATGTTTGAGTGACAGCTAGGCTGGGTGAATGGGGGTTTGCTGCATAAAAGCAGGGCTTTGGGGACTGGGACTTCAGAAGTCGCCACAGGACCAAGAATCCGACGAGGGAAGAGCTGAGCCGACCTGCTTCGACGACACCACCCGGTGGAGCCCTGCTGAACCGTCTCACCACTTTTTCCCGACGACCGAGGAGAACTCTTAACGGAGTGGCTCCTTCCCTTGACTGGTGGGGACAACCAGTTTTCGCCTTCTTTCCGTCCTTTAGAGGTATCTCGTGGCCGCCTTGCCTGTGCCAAGCACCCCGGCATCCGGAATACCACACTTTACCCCCATACCGCGAAAGTCGGTACCAACCCTTTAACCGGAGGACTCCGCGGCTGGTTTCTTCCCGGGCAGTGCTACGACCTTTCTCTTCTGCTCTTCAGCGAGATATTCTTCTCCCCTGACCGACGTCGAGCCTTGCTGTCGCTGCCTGGAACAACTGCCCCCGCTGGAGGATCCTTTCCGCTTAAGGTACTGTGTTCCGCCTGGCTTCCCTTGCTACCGACTGTACGGGGTAGATTTAGTCCCCGGCTTTCGAACCTGGGAGTGCCTGGGACACTTTGGCTAAACTTTCTGAGCCACTCTAAACTCTTTTCGACTCTTTGCAAGACTTTGAATCTCTAACTAACAGTGTGATCTTGGGCACATTTTCGCTCCGGCTACTCTAAGAGTGGGCCCTGCCTAGTGACTTTTGCTCACCTGTGACTTTATTCTTCTTTAAGCCTATTGCAAGTGTTCTGGACCTTAGAGTGGTGTGTCTAACCTATTTCTGCTGTTTCTCTCCCTTTCTTGGAAACTACTAGAGTGTCATCTAACGTTAAGCACTCACCTCTGTTTTAATTAAGTGGTGTTAACCTAGAGTTGTCTAGATAGGAGAAAGGATTGAATTTACTTTCAGTATAACTGTGTTGAAGTGCTTTTACTATATTTTTGCTAGAGTGTTTTTAACTTATGTGTATTTTAAATAAATAACTATATACTTTTGAAACCAAGCTCTGGTCAGTGTTTGCTTGTGCTATTGTGTCTTGGTACATATTGTGTATACTTTACATACTGCCTAACTCTTCTTGAGAGAAGTCTGACTGCTCAGCCACAGCTACCAGGTAAATCTGGGTGGTACAGACTGCTACCAAAGGGGTTTACTGCTCTACCTGTAGTCTTAAATCTTTTGCAGTGTTCCCCAAGGGAACTGCACAGGTTTCTGCCTAACAACATCAAACTCATTCACACATACATTACATACACACTCCTTGCACACATGCATACAGGGCGGCCTTAAGGCAGGACCTCTCGGGCGACTGCCGGGTTGACATTAGCCCCCGCCACACCAGCTCAGTGAGTCTTTCAAGGCATCCCCAGAGCTGGTGTGGTGGGAGAAGGCGCAGCAGGCGCTCTATTGAAATCAAAGGCTCTCCCTCTCGGGAGCGGGTACATTTAAAAACAATGGGGCGCTGATGCTTTCGCATTGTACCCTCCACCCTGCAGGCACCAACATTTTGTTTTGCTGCACGCGGCACTGCGACTGCTATGGCCGGCCCTGCATACATATATAATGAGCTAACTTGCAACACCATTTGACACTGCTAGATTCAGAAAAGTCTTCCCTTGCCTCTCTGCCTAACAAAAAAACAAGTGTGCAGATCAGCCCCTTGCCCTTGGATGTGAAAGAATTATCTTGAAACAAGCAGCATTAAAGTTTTGCTGCATTTGTGCAAATACATTTGGCTGCAGGAACACAGAAACACTTTAAAGCCGCTGGTTTCAGGAAAGCCTTCTTTCCCCTCTCTAGCAAAATACGATGTGCAGAAACCCCAGCACTCAGCTCACATTTCGAGGGGATGGGAGCCCGATTAGCTCGATGGCGTTGCGCGCCTGAGTGTAGATGGCCTGGAGGTGGTGGGGGTACAGAGTGGAGAGCTGGTTAGTATCCTTCATGCAAGACATTTAAGTGGCCTTCCAGTTCTTGACACCCGAATGGCTTTAACATCACATCCCGGGTACAGCAGGGACTAGTTCCGTGTATTTTCCACAACACTTAATTTGGCATGTGTTGGCTCCTTATAAGGAGAATGGTGTCAGGGCTCAAGTGCTAAATAAAAATAATTGGGTGGGGGGTGGATGCTGTGATGCACGTATTGGGAAGAGGCGTCACAGCAAGTGAATATAGGAAACATTTAAGTGTGTGCTGAGCAGACTTCATCTGGTCTTTTGGCTAAGTGTGCATACATGCCTACATTCTGGAGCACCTGGCAGGGAGATTGCATCACAGAAAGCGGGAGAAATTAATTTTCCCATAGCATTGCATTAGGGTTTGAATTATTTTAGGCGGGAGAAAGTAAAAAATAACAATCGTTTTAATTGGAAAATTCAGTGTCTCCACCTAATTCATGAGGGTTGGCATCATGAGGGTTGGCATGGATTAATTGTATTGCTTTTCAACTGCGTGACCTGAAATGGGTTCGAGTCCTGGCCATTGAAATTGCACACTTAAAGTTTGCGAAGGATATGTAGGCATTCATTTAAATTCCTTAAAAACACAGGGGAGATGGCATCCGCCCGCTCAAAAACTAGGTGGATGCCATTCACCTGCGTTGTACCTTGACTTGCGCCCTTGTCTCTGTCCTTCATTATCCTGCCGACATCCACACTCCGTTTGTTCTTAAATACTTTAAATGATGTATTTCCTTATTTTCATGAAGTTACCGGACCTCACAGCTTTTGAGGCTTTTATTTTCACGTTCTTTTGTACATTTAATATTTTTTATCTTTGGCAGCATTATTCTTTACTCTACTTTTTCTCCTCCTGGTGTCTGTTCTCCTCTTCTAGCACCTTGATGATACCTTTACAGGTTTGCGAGCTGGAGGCGGCGTAGATAGTTGAATCTAAGAAACTCGAAGAATAACACCAACCGTCCAACACAGATGCCTTTCCACTTTAAGCCCTTCACTGAGGACCAAATATGTAAGATCGTATCGAACATGGAACCAACATCCTGTTTGGGTGACTGTTGTCCATCTAGCCTTTTTAAGGACTCTATTGAAACAATGGCTCCATGGGTGGTTCATCTTGTTAATATGTTATCCGAGGAGTCAATTTGCCTATGGCCCTTAAAGAATCGTGGGTAACCCCCCTACTAAAAAAGAGCATTGTGGATCCGCATAACCCTTAAAATTATCGACCAATCACAAATGTGCCTTTTATTTGGAAAATCCTGGATGGGGTAGCATATCTATAGATGCAGGACCACCTGGAAAGTAATCACTTCTGTAATCCCAGCCAGTCTGGTTTCAGGGCCAAATATGGAACTGAGACCGCACTATTGGATCTCAAATCAAACATTGTGGGCATTGTCGATAGGGGTAAACCAGCACTCCTTATGTTACTCGACCTGTCCACGGCATTTGATTTGATTGATCATTCTCTACTGGCTGCTAGACTGGTTGATTGATGCACAATTGATGCCGAACTTACCATGAAATCACGTGTTGGTCAGGTCAAAGCCACATGTAGATGTGACGTAACTTCTTAATCACATTCAACCTTACATTTCCACACAAAATAAGTCTCGGCTCGCTACGGCATTGGTTAATTTACGCCTTGATTACGGCAATCATCTGTTGGCTGGTACTGCAAAGACAAATGTGCATATGTTGCAAATTATACAAAACAACACTTCTAGAGCCGTGTTTGGTCTTTCACCGATTTATAAATGTTGCAACTCTGATGCGCCTCAGTATCTGTCCGATCGGCTATCCGCTTGCAGAGTGGCCCGTACACTCCGCTCCTATGACCCTTTTAAACTAGAGCACAACCTAGATTCAAACCTATCGGATCTAACCGTCTCCGGTATGCCATGAGCTTTAAATAATTCCTCAATCACTGGTACGATTTACCCGAGGGTATTGGGAAAACTTATGAAATACTACCAGAAAGTTCCTTGATACGCAGACGGTACTTAAGTCCATGCTCATATCCTTCCATGGGATTGCACTTCTGTCTGGTGACTCAATGGACGTTGTCATTAAATGTTCAACAGTATCATGGCACCATTTACATGCAAATAACAATTAGTTTACTTCGCATTCCAAATTTGGGAATCAAACCTTTCCTCGCAGCCTGGGTTTCGTCTTGCTGATGTCCTGATGACCTATGTGTGCAAGGGGGATGACTCTTGACATCAGATCCAGTGGGATAACCAGGTGTGAATCCCACAACAGGACTCCTTACGCACCTGTCGAGAGTTTGGACCTCACCTTTCAAAGACCTTGCAAAGTCAACTGGCTACCTGTGGTATGGTCGGCCCAAAAGTGTTTCCACTGCCTAATTCAGAGATGTTCTAACACCTGCTGCAGGCCCTGATCCTAGGCAGACTCTTCTGCAATTTCTGTCAGAGACATTGGGCATCATTCTGAGTTGGGCAGAAAGGGTTTACCGGCACCGGTAAGGATGCCGGTGCCGGTAAACCCTTACCGCCCTATTCCGAGGTCTCTTAGCGGGACCTGCAAAGGACGTGTGGTCTGACCACACGTCCTTTGCGGGTCCCGCTATGGGACCAGAGCTCTAATAACGGGCCCGCTATTTGCGGGCCCTTAATTAGCGGCTTCCCCATTCCCATTGAGCCCTATGGGGGCTCAAATAGGAACGGGGAATGGTTTACTGAATGGGGACATACTGGGTTCTCCAAGGTCGGAATGACCCGGTAAGTCCCCATTCAGCCAGACCGGATCCGGGTTTGGAGGCAGCCATGGTGCTAATAGCACCATGGCTGCCTCCAAACTCAGAATGTCCCATGGGCCTCATTATGAGTTTGGAGGTAAAAATCTGTCATTACTGGCATTACGAGTTTGCGTGCACATGCATGCCGGTAACGGATGCACTGCCATGCCGGTAACGTCCCACAAACCCATGATAGCGGCATCATGAAATGCGCTGATACCTCTTCCTCCATCGACATCCCCTAAATAATGGTACCGCTAATACCCTTAGCGTTATTACCGGGTCCGTCATTACCTGAACCAGAAGTAACGTCATCGCGCAGGAACGGGAAATGCACCGGTGGCCATCTTCAAAAACACAATCCATTGCAATCCTCTGCAGACAGGAACTGTGCAGGCAAAAATCCCAAACATTCCTGGAAGATGTCCATAGCTACCAAGAAAGCCACAGCTCGCGTGCGTAAACCGAGATTTAGCGATGTGGAGCTAAATATATTATCCGAAACGCTAGTGGAGCAGTGTTACGCTCACCTGGTCTCTGCGGGGACGTTGGGGCACGGTTGGAGCCCTCCCTCAACTTGGCTCCCCTGTATCGGCTGTCTTCCCCAGCTGCTGTGGAGTGTGCTGTTCTGGATGCTGGTATTGCCCCTGGGAGGAAATGAGAGGCAATGAGAATGGCGTGGAGGTGTTACGAATTCCCTCGATCCTTTCGTGCCAATACGTAGTGCGCAAGAGTTTTCCCATGCAAGCTCACCTGTTATTTTGTAATGCTGAGCTCTCCGTCCTGCTTCCTTCAGCACGGGCGCGTATAGTGGGCCTAGTTGCTTCACTGGCCCGCGAGAGTGGCAATCCAGACCTGCTGCGACCAATCCACTTGAGAGGTAAGTCTTTGATCATGGTTATTGTTCGTTTATAACAATGGGGGTCATTCCCAGGTTGGAGGTAAGGAATTACCGGCATTGGTAAGGGTGCCGATGCCGGTAATCCCTTACCTCTGTATTCTGAGGTCCCTTTGCGGGTCCTTCCTTACCTTCTGCTTTTAGCAGGAGTAAAGTACGGGACCCGCAAAGGTACTTCGGAGGTAATTACGGTACCGTAATTTACGGTGCCGTAATTACCTCCTTCCCCCTTCCCATTGAGCCCTATGGGGCAGAAATGGGAATGGGGAAGGGCAAAAGGTGAATGGGGAATTACCGGTCCCTCCAACCCTGTAATGGACCGGTAATTACTCCATTCACCATGCCAGATTTGGGACGGTTTCGGAGGCAACTATGGAGCCAATTACTCCATGGTTAGCTCCAAACCCCGAATGAGGCCCATGTCTTTGGCAATGAGTCTTTTGACTTGATGGTAAGTAATAATAATTCTTGCAATGTCTCTGCTCTTCCCTATAGGTGTGAAGATGGTAGATCGGAAGCGTGAGCAAATCCGGGATTCCCTTGAGGATGATGGGATTCCCTTGAGGATGATGGGACTCTCAAAGTCAACAGGTAAGCTGGCCGTTACAATGGAATTCAAGACTCAGGTATGGCGCAGCCCAGAGTTCGTCATTTATACAATTTCTAACCTGTTGTGTGTCTTTCCGCTTGTAGGAGCGGTCTGACGGCGTGGAGCAGAGCCTGGATGTTTGAAGGCAGTTCCGCTGCGCCGGATGAAGATACTGCGATGAAGAGGAGGAGAAGCGAAGCTCCCGTGTCGCTGGAAGTCCGGATCGGGTGAGGAAAGGCTCCGACTCCAATGGTGTTGGAATGCAGGTAGGATGCACGTACAGCGATGAAGCAGCTGGAATCAGGTAAGGTGCGTCTTCAGCGATGGAGTGGCTGAACCCAGGTAAGGTACGCCTTCAGCGATGGAGCGGCTGGAATCAGGTAAAGTGAACCTTCAGCAATGGAGCGGCTGGAATCAGGTAAGGTGAACCTTCAGCGATGGAGCGGCTGGAATCAGGTAAGGTGAACCTTCAGCGATGGAGCGGCTGGAATCAGGTAAGGTGAACCTTCAGCGATGGAGTAACAGGAACCAAGGTGAGGAACAGAGGTAAGCGTTACGCTGCAAAGCAGACTATTGCGAAGCAAGGGCAGTTGGTTGGGCTGGCCTTATATAGGCTGGCTCTGGCCCCTCCCTTTGGCCCCGCCTTGTAGCTCCACCTTGCCCCTCCAAAGGACTCTGGCACGTGCTTCCCAATGATGTTCTATGGCCATGGTGCAAAGCACACCTTTCTATGAGCCTGGCGGACTGGGTCCATTTGGACCTGGAGGTGATGAAGGCCTGGGCCCTTGCCCAATGGCCATGACAACACTCCCCCATAAGGCCCCTCTCACGGGCGTCTTTCTCCCCGGTCCAGGTTTGGTGGGATTGTTACGTGAAACCGCCTTATTAGTCGAGGCGCATGGACAAATTCCACTGGTTCCCAAGTGCGAGCTTGAGGTCCATAACCTTCCCAATTAATTAAATAGTATAGTTTCCCTCGTACCATTTTCGAATCCATGATGTCTTTAACCTCGTACTCAGGTTCTCCTTTGATAATTTCTGGCTCTGGAGGTTTCTTGATCCTAGTTCCGGGCTCCACAGGCTTCAGGAGAGAAACGTGAACACTGGATGAATTCGCATATTGGCAGGTAGATCTAGTTTTACCGCGGCCGGGTTGATAATGGCCTTGATGGGACAAGGTCCGAGATATCAGGAACGAAAGACTCAAGGTCCTTTTAATGGTATATTTCTGGCAGCCAACTATACTTTATCCCCAATTTGGTAATGTGGGGCTTCCCTTCTATGCCTGTCAGCAAACTTCTTTTGTTGTTATTTGGCTTTAGTTAAATTCTTTTTTGCTTCCTTCAGAGTTTGAGTAATTGTTTTATGTAGAGAGGTGATTGCTGGCATTTCTAGCTCATCAAGCGGGTCAAAGGAAGACGTCCGGGGATGCCGACCATTCATGATATAGAATGGGGTTTGTCCAGTACGAGTGTGGACGGAGTTATTGTACGCAAATTCAGTTAACCAGAGAATGTCCTTCCAGGATCCTTCGGTTTGCTGCAGCATGCATCTCAGGTATTGTTCTAGCATCTGGTTAGTTCTCTTAGTTTGACCATCGGTCTGGGGATGGTGACTGGTGGAGAGGCAAAGGTCGATTTGCGCTATCTTGCAACAGCTCCTCCAAAATGCTGAGATAAATTGCGTTCCTCAGTCAGAAATCAATAGCGAAGGGAAACCATGTAGTTTGATTATCTGTTCTAGGAATACAGTCGCCAGTGGTAATAATCCTGCGGGACTTGACTTTTGGGATTTTTGTTGTGCACAAACTCCGCAGGTCGTAATAAATTGGACCACGTCCTTTCTCCAGGTGGGCCACCAATAGTTCTTCCTGATTTTGGCTCGAGTCTTAGTAATTCCGGGATGCCCCTCCACTAATGACTTGTGGTAATTTGCAATAATCTTGTTTTGAGTTTCTTTGTCTTTGATGTATAGGCTTCCCTGGAAATAGGGTAAGTTGTCCTTAATGGAGTACTGGTTCCCCTTGTGTAACCATTCTTTTCAGGCGGCTTGGTCCATTTAAGACTGGGGGTCGATCTTCAAATCTTCCCAGCAGGCGGTTACTGCGATCTGATTTTGAATTCGCTCTTCTGGAATGATGGATACTGGTTCTGATGGTATAAATGCGTCTTTATCCTCTCCCATTCGTGACAGAGCATCTGCCTTTCCGTTACGCACTCCCGGGCGATAGGTGATCACAAAATCGTACTCCGCGAAGAAGAGAGCCCAGCGAAGCTGACGAGAAAATTGGGCCTTGGCAGTTTTCAAATATTGCAGATTACGGTGATCTGTGATAACGGTGACAGTGGGCCTCATTACACGGTAGGCGCTAAGGGATTACCGGCACCGGTAAGGTCACCGGTGCCGGTAATCCCTTAGCTCCCTACTACGAGGTCCCTCAGTGGGTCCCGTCCTTAACGGCTGTTCTGACCAGGCGTTAAGGACGGGACCCGCTGAGGGACTTCAGAGCTTATAACGGTACTGGAAATTGCGGTACCGTTATTAGCTCCTCCCCATTCCCATTGAGCCCTATAGGGGCTCAATGGGAATGGGGAATGGTATTTGGAATGGGGATTTACCAGGTCATCCAGGGTCGAATGACCCGGTAAGTCCCCATACCGCCTACCCAGACCCGGTATGCAGTATGCAGTAAGGGAGTAGCCATGCCGCTAATAACGGCATGGTTACCTCCTACCGTTTAATGAGGCCCAGTATGTCTAGCTCCTAGGAGATTGTGGGCCTCATTACAAGTTTGGAGGCAGCCATGGTGATATGATATGATATGATATATGATCGTTTATTTATATAGCGCCTATACACAATGTGTTTCAAAGCGCTTCAAGGCAAGGGAGGGAACAATGGAAAATACAACCACATCCTTACAGGCCATGAACAGTAAGGATGTGAAATTAACTAATATACTCGGCCTGACGACATTTCAAATAGTGCAAGAGCTAAGACATAGATAAGGAAGGGAGGGGGAGAGTGGGTGGGAAATGGAAACAGACAGGCGACTACCATACTAGGCTTGACAAAATTTCTGGTAGAGCCAGAGAAAACAAAAGGTGAGGGAGAGGGGTGCCGAAAGGGAGGGGAGGAACAAAACAATCGACTATCATTCTAGGCCTGATGACATTTCAGATAGTGCTGAAGGGGTGATGGGGAGGAAACAAACAGTATTGGGAGGATGGAGGAAACAGAAGAGGTTGCTATCATATTAGGTCCAGAGACAATTCTGCTAGAGTAAGTGCATAGAAGAAAGTAAGGGGAGGAGATAGGAAAAGGGAGAAGGGAAAGGAGGAGAGAAAAGAGAGTAAGCAGTCAAAAAGAGTGGAGAAGCAAGAGTGAGGAGCAAATACAATTGCAGAAGTCAGTAGTAACACATAATGTTTCAAGCCAGGATACAAGATGAAGATGGGAACAGCATGATTCAGGGCCACCATGAGTACAAGATGCAAAGGAAGTCCAGCATGAGAGTTGAGAAAGAGTGACACACCGTGAATGAATGAAGTCCATAAAAGTCAAATCCAGCATTGGCCACAAGAAAGTGATGGTGAAGGAAGGATCAGGTGGGTGGGGCTTGCTCTGTGGTGAAAAAGAGCAGCAGGCAGGAAGGTACCAGGTGGGCGGGGCTTAGGCCAGGTGACCTAGATCCACTTGCACCTGCTCCCCATCTGCAAAGGAAAAGAAGCTGGACGGCTCCTTAGCACCATGGCTGCCTCCAAAGTCGTGTCCGGGTCCGGGTAGTCGGAATGGGGACTTACCGGGTCATTCCAACATTGGAGGACCCGGTAAGTCCCCATTCTGAAAACCATTCCCCATTCCCATTCGAGCCCCCATAGGGCTTAATGGGAATGGGGAAGGAGCTAATAACGGGCCCGCAAATAGCGGGCTTGTTATTAGCTCCCTGGTCCCTTAGCGGCTCACGCTAAGGGCTGCTGGTAAAACCAGCCGGCCTTAGTGGGACCTGCTAAGGGACCTCGGAATGCGGCGGTAGGGGGTTAACGGCACCGGCATCCTTACGAGTGCCGTTAACCCCTTACTGCCGGCCTTATAATGAGGCCCAGTGTCTCCAAGTTTTAAGAGCTTCTTAAAGTAAGAAGTACTTTGTCGGTTATGGCATAGTTCTTTTCTGGTGCTGTAAACTTACGAGACCAAAATGCTATGAGATGTAACTGCCCCATGTCCTGATCCTTTTGTGATAACACTGCCCCCATGGCCACACTGGAGGCATCGGTCTCAACAATGTTGGGCAGATCGGGTCGGGGATGCCGAAGGATTGTTGCTGAAGTGAAAGTCGATTTTAATTCCTGAAAGGCTTATTTGGCATCGGGAGACCAATAAAACTTCTTTTTCTTTTTTAATAAGGAAGTGATAGGATGAACGATTTGGGAAAACCTGGAATGAATCGCCGATAGAAATTAGCAAATCTGAGCATGCTCTGCACTACCTTGATCGATGTCGGAGATGGCCACTGAAGAATAGCTTCTACCTTACGAGTTAGCTTGTGCACCCCTTGTGGGGTAAGCATAAAGCCCAAGAACTCGACTTCCGTGACATGAAAGGAGCATTTTTCCAATTTGGCAAACAGTCGATGTTTGCAGAGTTTTTCCAGAACAGCTCTTACATGCCCCACATGGTCTTCTTTGGATGCTGAATAGATGAGGATGTCATCGATATAAACTAGGACACAGACGTCCAACAATTCGTGGAGTACCTCGTTCATAAAGAACTGAAATGCTGCTGGTGCGTTGCATAACCCAAAGGGCATGACCTGGTACTCAAAAAGTCCATACTTGGTTGTGAATGCCATTTTCCATTAGGCACCTTTTTTCGCTCTTAACAAATGGTAAGCTCCCCGTAGGTCCAATTTTGTATAGATCCTAGCATTCTTTACTTGTTCAAGTAGTTCGGGAATGAGCGGCAGAGGGTACCTATTCTTTGCGGTAATCTGGTTTAATGCCCTATAATCTATACAAGTTCTGAGGTTCCCTTCCTTCTTTGGCACAAAGAAGAGCGCTGAAGAGGCTGGGGACTTGGACGGATGAATGAACCCATTAGCTAAGTACTGATCTAGGTATGTTCTTAGGTGCCGATTTTCTTGATCAGTCAGAGCATAGAATCTGCTGCTGGGAATTTGTGCTCCTGGGACCAGATCGATTTGGCAGTCATAAGTTCTATGGGGAGGCAGGGTATTAGCTTGTTCCTTTTGAAACACGTCCAGAAACCTTGATATTCGGAAGGTAATGAACCAACAATTCCTAGGATGGATTTCCCTTTGAGTTGTAGTTTCCTCCCGTCCCTGTGGTAACAACTTTTCAACATTCCTGAGGGAAGGTCAGCTTCCTGGTGCGCCATTCGATCCTTGGGTTAAGGGTTTCAAGCCACGGCATTCCTAGGATCATTTGGAACTGGGGGACCCCTATAAGATCAAACGAAATACTCTCCTGATGACCATCCTGACATGTCAGCATTACCTTATCGGTGTGTTGAGTTACTGGCCCCAAAGACAGCTGCGAGCCATCCACGGCAGTGACGTTTTCCGAGCGTGGTTTTTGCTGAAGTGGAAGGCCTATCCGTTCGGCCAAATCCTGATCGATGTAATTCCCCTCCGCACCACTATCAATGTAGGCTTCCAGGGCATGGACTCTAGACGGTTGTTGGTGGTGGGTTATTAGTACTGGGATGACCAGGTGGGAGGCCTGTACAACTTTCTTGTTTCCGCTCGACAAGTGGACCCCTACGCTTGCCGGTCGTCTGAGTTTTCAGACTTCTGTTCCTTTGCTTCGGTTTCATTGTCTATGGCCCCTACCATTTTCTTGGGGAGGTTTAACCGGGCAATCTCGCAAGAAATGTCCAGCTTTACCGCAATATAAATAAAGTTGTTGTCTCCTCTTTTCACTCTCAGCATTGGAATTGGGAGCTCGCAATCGCCCAATTTGCATAGGTTCGGTAGCTTCATGAGCCTTGGTTTGACTGTCCCGAGGTCGCAGATAAACTGACCTCCCTTCCGCCCTTGTGCGATCCATTTTTCGGTCTTGTAGACGATGGTCCAGTTGCACAGTTAGGTTAATATATTTCGCACAACACTTGGGCGGATTGACCACTTGAGCTAGCACATCTTTTTGCCCTTGGTAAAATAGTGTGGTTCTTTTCTCCTCCAGCCAATTAGTCTGTGCTATGAGGCGGTTGAAGGTGGCAATGTAAGTCAATAAGTCATGGCTCCCTTGTCTGAGAGATAGTAATTCATTGTCTAATGCTTGTCCTTGGGTGTGCCTGGCAAGCAGCTTTTCCAATTCCCATTGGAATTCTCCAAAGTTCTGAAGTATTGGATCATTCTGAGTTACTAATGGGATGGACCAGTCGGCTGCACTAACCTCCCAAATAGGAAAGTACAAAAGCCACCCTTGCGCTGTCATTAGGGAAGGCTCTTGGTCGACACAAGACGTGGAGACAGCACTGGTTCATGAACACAGCGTATTTGTTCAGGTCGCCGAAGAAGCGTTCTGGAGGAGCCAGTGGGACAGCCCCTGGGAGTACCACTTGCACTGGAGATGATGGCTGGGGCAACGGGGTTGGTTTAATCCCAGGTGACGGAACTTGTCCTGCATGTGTCTGGAGCATTTGCCTTGCCAGCTCATCCCTCTGCTCTCGGGTTACTATGAGGTCTCTTCTCAAGGAATTAGTCTCTTGTCTTGAGGCATGCACATCAGCCCGTAGCTCCCCCAGTAATTGGGCTAATTAGTCAGTTTCAGAGGTTTCCATTACGCCCAGGCAGAGATTCGGAGAGGCTTCGCGTTTTGTTATGCTCACATGGTCTCTGCGGGGGTGTTGGGGCACGGTTGGAGCCCTCCCTCGCTCCCCTGTATCAGCCGTCTTCCCCAGCTGCTGCGGAGTGTGCTGTTCTGGATGCTGGTATTGCCTCTGGGAGGAGATGAGAGGCAATGAGAATGGCTTGGAGGTGTTACAAATTCCCTCGACCCTTTCGTGCCAATATGTAGTGCGTAAGAGTTTTCCCATGCAAGCTCACCTGTTCTTTTGTAATGCTGAGCTCTCCGTCCTGCTTCCTTCAGCAGGGGAGCGTAGAGTGGGCCTAGATGCTTCACTGGCCCGCGAGAGTGGCGTTCCCGACCAGCTGCGACCAATCCACTTGAGAGGTAAGCCTTTGATTATGGTTATTGCTAGTTTATAATAATGTCTTTGGCAATGAGTCTTTTGACTTGATGGTAAGTAATAATAATTCTTGCAATGTCTCTGCTCTTCCCTATAGGTGTGAAGATGGTTGATCGGAAACGTGAGCAGATCTGGGGATTCCCTTGAGGATAATTGGACTCTCAAAGTCAACAGGCAAGCTGGCCGTTATAATGGAATTCAAGACTCAGGTATGGCGCGGCACAGAGTTTGTTATTTATACGATTTATAACCTGTTGTGTGTCTTTCCCCTTGTAGGAGCAGTCTGATGGCGTGGAGCAGAGCCTGGATGCTGAAGGCAGTTCCGCTGTGCCGGATGAAGATACCGGGATGAAGAGGAGAAGAAGCGAAGCTCCCGCATCACTGGAAGTCCGGATCGGGTGAGGAAAGGCTCTGACTCCGATGGCGCTGGAATGCAGGTAGGATGTGCGTACAGCGATGAAGCGGCTGGAATCAGTTAAGGTGCACCTTCAGCGATGGAGCGGCTGGAATCAGGTAAAGTGAACCTTCAGCGATGGAGCGGCTGGAATCAGGTAAGGTGAACCTTCAGCAATGGAGCAGCTGGAATCAGGTAAGGTGAACATTCAGCGATGGAGTGGCTGGAATAAGGTAAGGTGAACCTTCAGCGATGGAGCAGCTGGAATCAGGTAAGATGATCATCAGCGATGGAGTAACAGGAACCAAGGTGAGGAAAAGGGGTAAGCGTCAAGCTGCAAAGCAGACTAACGCGAAGCGAGGGCATGTGGTTGGGCTGGCCTTATGTAGGCTGGCTCTGTCCCCTCCCTTTGGCCACGCCTTGTTGCTCCACCTTGCCCCTCCCAAGGACTCTGGCACGTGCCTCCCAATGATGTTCTATGGCCACGCCCGGCCCTAATGCACGTGCCTTAGGCACAGGGTGTGCAAAGCACACCTTTCTGTGGCGCCAGAACTGGGTCCATTTGGACCCTGGAGGTGATGAAGGCCTGCGCCCTTGCCCAATGGCCATGACAAGCAGGCCAACATAGCATTCTGTGCAGACCTGAGGCATCCAGCACAGCTAAGAAAAAAACAGATATGAGAGGATGTAGCAAGAAAGGTGAGTGCGGTTGGCACCACCGCACGCACCGTAAAGGACTGCAAGAAGCGGTAGGACGGCTGGCCTGCGAGTATGCAACATCCTGTTGGCCAATCACAGCCAGAGGCTGGCAACAGGTGGTGGTGCACACTCCCCCATAAAGTTAACAAGGTGGGAAGAGACCTGCAGCTCGACAATCGATATGGAGGATATTGAAGGAGAAGGCAGAGCGGAGTATGGAGTCCCATCATCGGCTGATGAAGGTGAGTGATCCTTTGCGCACAACACAAGTTCCCACAAACACCTGACATCCAAAGTATAATGTTGTCCAACAAATGTGAATCTGATGAGAGCTACTACATGGCCCATCATACACACATTCACATATCCCTGTCTAGATGCTGACCCCACCACTGTCACATCACACCCGATACACAGAATAACAGCACATGTCACACAGCATGCAAGCCACAACACACCTATAGGCCACACAGCAGACACCATGCTGAACATGTCAACACCTGAGGGATGCCAATACTACCCCCCAATCTTGCGCGCACCCTGTCAGCCACAACGAGCATGCAACGATCCACATGGCACAAACTTCACAAACACCAATGCATGCATGTTGCAAGTACTCACATCACAGATGCCCTGCCTCCCTCTGTCCCCCACAGGCACAGATGCAGACACCGATGGGCATGATGCTGGTGCACAGCCCAGATTACCAGCCAAAACATCCAGGGGTCTGGATGATGGCACCAGACCATCCACATCCAGGGGCACAAGGTTGATCCCCACCAGTGCCCAACCAGCTGCACAGCCCCCAACACATGACCAGCAAACACCTGCCCTGCATCCCTGGAGACACGTATCACAGGATGAGCCCACATCTGTGGAGACCGAGCATGACGGCACACAGTCGGCAGCCACTGGTTCTGTTGGGGAGGCAGCTGCATCCCCACCACATAGCGCCGATGAGGTCGAGGGATATGAAGAGTACACCCATGAAGGAAGCATCATATTGGGGGATGTCATACGAATGCCCAGCCCGCAGGACACCCCACTGGTTCCCCCACAGGGCACCCCTCAGCATGAGCCTGAAGGCGAGGGCAGACATGAAGAGTGGGCTCCATCGGAGGACAGCCCCGTATTGCCCACATCAACACCAGCCAATGAACCATCCACCTCCACTGCAATACGGGACCTCGAGGGACGTTTGTCAAGGATGGAGGGCCGCCAACAGGAAATGCACAAACTTGTAAAGCAATATGTTGCCGGTGGGGAGGCAACACGCCGTGCGATGAGGGACAACACTGTGGCCATCATCAAGGCCGTTAACAGAAATTCCAAGCGGGTCCATGAGGGCTTTGCTACTGTGGCCCAGACCCTTGCGAGAATGGCCAACACCATGGAGCAGCAGCGTCCAGCAGCATCCGAGCCACAGCCATCAACTGTGTCGACTGCCACGCCTGCCAGCTCCATGCAGACCAGCTCTGTGCGCAGGTCCCTGCGCAGCATGCGGCACACTGACATGCAACCCACTCCTCCGAAGAGGGGGCGGAAGTTGCAGGAGTACCCTGCACGTGTTGACTGGCAGTGCATCTGGACACATGTTGTGTACTTGATGTGTGGGGGTCTTGGGGGGAGGTTGGAGGGAGTGTGTGGGGGTGTTGGTGGGTAGGGGGAAGGCTGGAGGGGGTGTTTGGGGCTGTTGGGGGAGTGGTGAGGGTGGAAGCTGCAGAGGGTGTGTGGGGGTTTTGGGGGTGTGTGGGGGTGGAGGGTTCATTCATGTTGTAAATACCATCTGTAAAATACACCTGTTGTGTTAAAAAAAAAATCACATGACTGGACATTGCTTCTTTAGCATGTGTCAATTTATTGAATGGCAGTGTACAGTGCGAGATGCCATGCAGCTGCCCCACTGTGTGCTGGTAGGTGCCTATGGCCAGGAAGTGGAGCACGGACACCACCTTCAGCAGACGGGGGATGGCAGTGCGGATGTTGATCAGGCTGATCAAGTCTTCATGTATTAGATCCACTATGGTGGTGATGGTGTCCCTGTCCAGGCGGTACAGGGTGTGGATATGTGCTGGGGTTAAGTTGAATGGACTGGCCCTTATGTAAGGGATTGGTGGCTGATAGTGGGGAACCACTGCCTGCACTGGTGGGATTTGCTGGGGCGGTCTCACCCTCCTTCTCCTCCTGCATCTTCTCTGTAATCCCTGGTATACTGCCTGCTTAAGGAGTAGCAGTGCAGGCATGTCCTCCAGCTCCAGTATCGCAACTGCAAGTGGAATCATTTTGGCCTAGAAGGGGTGTGGTGTGTGGGTGTGCTCCTTTTGTGCAGTGCCAGGCTCCATTGCCTCCACCTGTGCTGATTGTGTGCACCTGTGGCAGTTGGGAACAAAGCAGTTTGCTATTTACGGGTGATCCGCGATGCTGGTATTGCCGGCATCATGGTGGCCCTTCTTACTGGCATCTGGTTGCCGGTATATGCATGTCCGTGCAACTCGTAATGTCCTCTTCCTTGCAGCATGCCGGTGTTACTGGCACGGCGCACGCACCTACGTGCGCACTCACGTCGGTATGGTGGTGAACAGCCACATCGGGTCCCTGTCGATTCCAGTAGCACCGGCTTCTAGGGTCACAATACACCGGTCCAGTAATGGATGCCGGTATTGCCTTACTGGTACCGTTATTACCGGAGCGCCAACCTTGTAATGAGACCCGTGTGTGAAATATATGGAGAAACTCCCCCATCAAGAAAGCCCATGAATATACCCAAAAGTCATTTTCAAATGGTGCCCTGGATTGTGTTCAAGTAGGCTCCAATTGCCACCAGCAAAATATCCAGACCATAAATAATAAAAGGGACCATTTTAGTTGAATTAAAAAAATGCAGAAGAGCCAACAATGAAAATGTACACAACCTCCAATAAACTCGTTTGAATTGTGAAAGCAAACGCTGCGTCCTTGCTTTTAATCTTTCTCTCAAAGCATTGATTGGAATATTATTGGACACGGTGTAAACCAAATATTGTAGAGAAGGAACACTTTCCAAACATGAATCCCGCACAAACCAATGGATTTTGGCTTTTCTTGTTAGAATGATTATTTTGCATTTTGATCTGTTAACTAAAAGATTTTTTTCTACAGCATAGTTAGAAAATAGTGTCTGTTTTCTTTGTAGACCAAAAGGGGTCTGATAACAAAACAGTAAACCGTCTGCAAAAGCAAGCCAATTTAGCTTAACTACTCTTAGCTTTATAGGATAAGTCGTGCCAGATGACCAGAGTGCCTCAATATCCGAAATATAAAGATTAAAACGAGTAGGTGCAAGGATGCAGCCCTGTTTTAGCCCTGTGTAGGTGTTCACAGGTCTGGATAAAGGCCTCTCCTTAGTTAGCCTAATCTTAACCGCTGTATTTTGATGTAAGAGATAGCATTCTTACAACAACTGGAGGAACAATCTACCTCAGGAATGTCCCCCATAACGTGTTGCAAATGATTCGGTCAGATGCATTGAACATGTCCATAGTTGCAATACAGATAAATGCAGTTGACCCCTTCTTTCCTTCCACCAGTATATGGGACATTATTGTACCATTCAAGGATGTGCCTAGATGTTGTCTGGTCGCCGCTTGAAAACGAGAACAAAGCCCTAGTTCAGAAACCCAAAATTTCAGATCCTTTAATACCAGTGAAGCAAATATTTTACTAATCACATCTAGTATGGCCACAGGCCTATAATTTATGGGGTTAGATTGATCCCCATGACGGTAGAAAGTGGTACTTTTTGAGAATCTTCGTAAATAACCCAGATAAAAGCCAAGGCCACAGGGTTGGGTCGTATTTGATGGTACGAGGAGCAAGAATGTCAGGTCCTGGTGCCCTGGAGTGATTTACTTTACAAATAGTTGAGGGTCTATCTTCTGTTGACCATGAAAAGTAAAAATATTTGACGCTATGCGAATTCGAGAAGAATACCAGGCCCTCAATATCTAATTTAGCAAACAGTCTTTGGTAAAATTGTGCCCACGTATATACCTCTATGCATCCCAAGTCAGTAACATGATTCTTTAGTTCCTGGAATGTTGACGAGTTTGTATTTTTTATATGGTCCAGAATAGCCTGGCTTTCTTTTCAATCCAATTGAAATTTCAAACTCTTAGTGAAGTGTCTGTATTTGTGACAAATCTTTTTGCTAAATTCTGTGGCAGTATCACTGTCTAGATGCGACTGCTGAGATACATCTCTAATCTGTTTTCTCTTTTCTAGTTTGGCTAATGCTATCCTCAGATCATAAGTATGTTTTATTCTTTTAGGTGGGACCCAATAACCTTCCTTAGATAAAGTTTCCAGGCAGGAGAGAATTCTTCTCAATAACCAGATTAGAGCACTGTGGAAAGATATTAGCTGATGCAACTACATGGCCAATCCATGATGTGTGAGAACCTCTCCTCCAAATCATATCATTAATCTGAAACGGACCCTCAGGAATCAAAAGTAGAAAATTCCAAAGGTCCATATATTTCTGCCATTTTCCCCTCTAGGTTTTTTAGGCAGAATGGTTGTGTGATCAAGGTCAGTAATGGCATTGCGGTCAACCAAAGTCTCTGTACAGGAATGATAATAATCACCCTGAATAACAACATTTTCAGGCCTTGCGCAGCCATTCTATTATGATGTCATTGAGGTCAACTTGTATTGTTAAAATAGAACATTTGCCCGGATTCCAATATAAGTTGATGATTAATAAATGAAACACACCATCGTCTGAAGATAGGCCTACTGCCCGTAAACCTTCATTGGATGTAGGAGTTTCAGAGCACCGTACCTTCAGATCCAGATCAATCACAATGGCCAAACCCCCAAAAGGGCGACAACTAGCACCTCGCATCGCGGGTTTACAAAAAGTATTATATCCCTCGATAACCAAGGGGGTCAGGGAGCAAAGATTCTTGAAACAACAAGGAGCAAAGATTCTTGAAACAACAAGATTTGTTATTCCTTCAAAGATGATGTGACTTTTAAAGCCTTAGCAATATTCCCAAAATCACAATAATTCCACGATAAGCAATATAAAGTTAAATATTAGGCAGGTTAGAAAATATTTGTATAAGGTGGAAGCTAATCATGACAAATCGTGCTCTTGGTCTATAATTTTCCTTGTAGGCCAAGTATTAGAGACTCTTCTAGATGCCTCAAGGACATCTCTCTTTATCTTCAATGGAGGCTCAATCAAACAGTTGCACAGACCTTCCTTCTTAATAGGAGCCAAGAAAGGGGAGATACCACTGAGATGTTGAAAACAAACTAAAACAAGCCCCATAGATCTAAATGAATCACAATGGCCCCAACCTAATCTCGCCACAAGGTAAGAATGAAAATGAGCAACCAATCTATCCAATCCCGAATCAGAGATTTCCACCCAGTCAGTGTCACTTGAGTTCACTCAACGAAACGCTGGAATCTTTGAAAAAATACGTACAAGTCTAGCTCTATTTAAGTAAATTTCACCATTGACTTGTGGGAGATTCTCCATTCCAATCACCCTGTCATCATAGCTCGATAGTGGTTAATTGTCAGGATGACTTTCAGATTGGGTTGAATCCGGATATTTTGATGTTACGTTAAAAGCCGAGCATCCTTTGAATTGAGGCAAAAGACACATCACGAGAAGCGCCAGAAGGTTCAATGGGCAGATTAGGTATTCATGATGCAATAGGGAGGCTACAGGCAGCAGATCTTAAAGTGTATTGCAATCAAGAACTGTAAGATCAATATCCATGTCTGTTCCCTCATGAAAGATCAAAAAAGTGGAAATCGTCTTCTGGTTATCTTGAGTAGAGACACTTTTTGCCTCTTCACTTTTACTTTCTTTTCAATATGCTCTAGCAGAGAACAGTCATCTATGACATCCACAACAGGAACATTGATAGGTTAAGTATTCAGATCAATTATTTCATCAACAGCCGGAAGAGACATTTGAGAAGATTTTTTCTTGTTGTTGTTTGTATTGGGTACATTATTTGATTATTTCATTACTTGTAACAGATTCAATTGTTTCTTACATCCTCTTCTCGGTAGTCGGAATGTCACTTCTGCTATCCTACCGTGATACCAGCCTCCTCCCCAACAGTAGGAGCAATGTCATCTCTCTAAAAGATGGAAATAAAACATGCAACATACTCAATCTGGATTGAGATTCCAACAGTAGAGATGGGCTCTTAAAATCATCTTCAGCCAAGGAAGCTGAAAGCTGTTTACCAATAACATCCTTCCCTTCTTCCAAAATAATGATATCTTGTTACACTGTTCTGCTGTTAAATGATTACGTTTCCTATCAATAGACTGAAGTTTGATTGAATTATCCCGTACAATGTCTTTGATACTGTCATACAATCTAATGGGAGATTCCATTACCAAATGAAGTGCTGAGATTGATGATGGCCCTACGGCCTCTACATTAAGCAAGACATTTCAATCTCTACATATGTGAGTGTTTTTGAGAGTAAAAAAGTAATATTGTGAAACTGAGGGTAACAGAGCCTGTTCCGAGTGGAGAGAGGGGCTGCTCTGTTGATAATAAACACTCAATTGCCTGGTCCCCTAGAGACATGCCTTGGTCCAAGTATTTATTCTAACAAATGTTTCATCCAAAACAATTGAGTCTTCCAACCCTTTATTAATGGTGTTGCTCTCTATATTTTGCTCCAGACTCCCAAGCGACTGAGTATTCACATTATGCTCAATTACATGTTTCTGGTTTGATTGAGGGTTTGAATAAGAAGCTGGGTCTTGCGGACCAGCCGCTAAAGGTAGTTGAATCGTCTCCTCTTGAACAATTGAAGGTGTCTACTCCAGGTTCAAGTTAGAACTCTCATTCCCACTGCAGAGCTCATACGGATCAGCGCCACTGAAGATGGCTTGCTCATCTCCATTTGAGTAGTTAAGGGAGTCAGCTCCAATTTCAAGTTAGAGCTCCCGTTCCCACTACAAAGGTCATATGTCAGATGTCAAAGGGAAGATGTTGTAGAGTGCTCAGAATGCCCGCAGGGTGAAAACAACTGCAATGCTCAAGAGGCATTTATACGCTACTCAGTAGAATGGTCAACATTGATTCAAAGTCTGCGGCAACAGCACAGGCAATAAAGGAATTAGACTTTCTCGATAGTTCCGTAAGTTGAATCACGGTAAGTTGTAAACATCACTGCCTCCCTCCACGGACCACAGCATATCACACACTTGCTCAAATTTCCTCATGCACTCTGAGGGTGTTCTATGGGCTGCTCCTCCTCTTCCTGACACTCTGTCTCAAGATTTTGCATACAGCCTCCAACAGAAACACCAGCTGAGTAAGCCACCACAGACTACACACTTGCTCGAACATCTGCACATGCTCTGCGCCACAAGGATGTTTTTATTTGCGGCTCCTACTCTTCCTGAGACTTCGGTCTCATGTTTAGCATACAGCATCCAACAGAATACCAGCAGAGTAAGCCACTGTATAGACTATACACTTGCTCGTACTTCTGTGCACGCTCTTGCCCGCAGCAGTGTTTTCATGTGCTGCTCCTCCTCTTCCTAGGACTCCAGTCTCACATTTTGCATGCAGCATCCAAAAGAATCACCAGCCGTTTGCTCGAACCTCCGCGTGCACTCTGCGCTGCAAAGTTATTTTATGTGCAGCTCCTCTTTTTTCTGAGTCTCCGCTCTCACTTTTAGCATAGAGCATCCAACAGAATCACCAGCCGAGTAAGCCACCTCAGACCACGAACTTGCTCGCACTTCCACCCATGAATATAGTTATGTATGTCAAAGGAGTGTTGGACATAGGTGAGGCATTAGGGGGTTAAAAGTATGGTGTGGTGATAACAGAAGAGCTAGGATATTTAGGGGCGGGCCTAAATAGTGTTGAGATATACAATCATCGATTGGTGAGATAAGGATCTTTAGGTCCTTCCTGATGTGTATGATGGAGGTGACAGTCTTATCTGCGCTGGTAACTTGTTCAAGAAATAGGGTGCATAGCAGAATAAAAACCAGCCATATTTACTCCCAATCCTAGAGTACACCAAATGGCCCTACACACTTCTTATGCACACTATTTAACTCCTGTAGATTAGAGAGCCATTATCTCTTTACTGAATATTTTGAAATATATAAATATATAAAGCACTCACAGCCAGCAGGTATCTAAGCACTAACACTCAAGTGGAAGGAAGACAGGAGATGGTTCCTGCAAAAAGACAACAGCTTGTCCATTCTTCAAAGGCCAGAAGGCAGCGTATTCCACAAGACAGCTTGCTGAATCTGAAAGGAGCGCCCGTGTTTTTTTCCCCATTTGGAGCAAGAACAGGGCATTTGTTCATGGACTGAAGATTTCCGTTGGGGGTATGGCATTCAACCTTGTCTTTGAGATAGACTGGAATATGGGCAAACAAGGCTTTGTGCTCTAATCGTTATAATTATAGCCGCTGTGTTCTGAAGAACCTTCCGACATCCAAAAATGCTTTTACTGGCATCATGAAAAAGAGCCTTGCAGTATTCCATGGGGCCTGGAACCTTTGGCTTTCCAGATGTTTTGCACAAATTCCACGATCCTTCACCATTGCTGACTAGAGTTTATGGGAGTCGTACTCCAAAACACCTGTACCCAATAGTTGCAGACCCCTCCAGTAGCCTAACGCATCTTAGATTTTGCAGGAGCAACAGACAAGTAGCTACTTCCGGACAGATGTGCCTAAGTAACATTGTGTAATAAGAGGATGAACTCACAATGGTGGTAGCTTGCAGTAGTATGGAAAGGGTGGACTCTATATTGACACCAAAAGATTTGACTTTTCCTGCAGTTTCAAATCTTGTAGGCGAGATTGGAATATAGTAGTATACATTTTACATCTTTAGCTTCATGTGATCAGTGTACAACAGGAACAATTCTATGTTAGGCTGGTTTAGACTCAGCCAGTTATCCCTCATCCAGTTGTTAACAGTGTTAATGAAGGCTTGGATGCGTTGAAAGATACCGGATACGTTCAAAGATACCCTCGACTTATTTTTCATGTC
The DNA here is from genome assembly GCF_040938575.1 of Ambystoma mexicanum. NCBI lineage: Eukaryota > Metazoa > Chordata > Amphibia > Caudata > Ambystomatidae > Ambystoma > Ambystoma mexicanum. Next base: position 1,053,867,377 of record NC_090926.1, read on the forward strand.
CCGGCTCTCCGATCATTCAGAACCACCTTTTACTGTAATACTACACATATATATAAATTACTGGGTCAAAACCACCAGAAATTACATGGTGGAGGAGTCAATATAATTTATGAAGAGGCGCACAGTGTTACAACCTTACCCTTAACACATTCCATAATCCCTAACTCAGAATCTTCACTTCTCCAAATTCACTTCTTATTAATGCAAACCTGCTCCTTTTCTACCCCACAGCCAAAACCTTTAACTAGTTTGCAGACAAACTTGCCAATTTTATTGCCAGCATTCATCTTTTATATGCACATCTTTCTAGCCTAGGAGATCTAAATATTTGGGTTGACCAAGCTGATTTAATGCGTGTGTCTCAGTTTCTAGACAACCTGGCCACACTGCAGTTCAAACAATGGACTACTAAACCTGAGCATGTAAAAGGTGATATGTTCCGAGGATTATCTTATCCATTGTCCTGTCCTATTTGCCCCAGCCTGGTCAGACCTTCTTCTGGTTCTTTTGTAACAAATAAAGATGCACTGAATCAAGATATTTCAGGCTTACACACCTCACCATTGAGGTGCTCTTGGAAAAATATCTCCATAGCAGACATTTGCAGCTTATGTGAGACCATGCTCTGCCTGCAGATTAGCCCCCCAATAACCCTGAAGCAATAGATTGCTTTCACCACTATTTAGCACAGTGATTTGCTTTAATAAAATTAACTTGAGCACAAGAATATTATATTTCCCTGCTGGCTGTTTACTAAAGAGTATTTTACTGACAAATTATGTTACTATAATGATAATACTATAAATGCAAGAAATATGCAGAAAGAACTATTCGAAATCCTGAAAGAGCTATGCATTCGGCAGACCATCATTTCACCAATCAGATGCTCTCAAGATGTATGCTATCCAACTCTTTAGCACAAAAATCCTAAAAATGTATCAAGGGATTCAAACCAGCGTATCCTTTAACTCCTCCACTGCTACTGAGGGAAACACACTCAGCTCTAACATACCAAATATTACCCAATTATTGACTGCCTTTGCTCCATTAAACTCAGTTTTCATCTTTGATATTAACTAGTAAATGGTGTAGATCCCCTCTAGACCAATGTCCTCCCGTGGCTATTTGAAGAACTATTGTTTGCCAATTTGCTAGCCCATCGCCTTTACTCTTTCATTCATACCTCATTCACATAAGCCAAAGTTCCAGCTGTCTGGAAAAAAAGCTTGACGCAGACACTGGAGAACTCTGGCCCAATCTCAAACTTCTGGCCAAACTTACAGTAAGGGTAATTGTAGCACAGCTACAACATTGCGTAAAATCTCATTGTTTACTGGATGTTTTGAAGTAGAATTTTGGCATGCCCGAGGGACTGAGTCCATCCATCAATTGCACCCAATAACACCCAACTGCAGGTAGACACTGGATCCATCACCACCCTCATTCTAATACACTTGAGCATAGCAGTAAATACAGTGTATCACATTATTCTCCTGGAAAGACTGGAGTCTATCAAGATAGTAAGCTTCCTTACAATTGATTGAATCTTTTCCTTTTCTTAAACACCAGACATCAACCATTTCTACGCCAACTTTTCATTTTTTTTTCATTATTTGAAAAAAAAATGTTAACTTTATTTTGAAAAGAAAAGGCAGGCATCACAAAAAAGTATACATCGCAAGTACAGGACAGGCAATCGAAAAATTCATCCGCCATATATACATAACAGCAAGACTGTGTACAACTTAATTGCTGTATCAGAGACTCATGACACTCAAACCCACTCCTCTTGTCATACAGAGGGATCCACAGCCTTGCGTTGTGGGTAATTCAGGAGATATACTCTCAAAGGGCCCCAGATGTCTTTAGGTCTGTACATTGAAGTTACCATATCAATGTAGGGCTCTACCCTTTCACTGTTATAGACCAATTCCCTCAACCATTCTGCACCTGTCGGAGGCGACTTGGCCTTGCAATACCGGAGAATACATTTTGTAGTGACAATACAGGCCATGTTAAAGAGTCATCACGTGACCTGCGGCACCTTTCCGAAATATACCCCAGCAGGTATTTTATGGGAGACCGTGTGGCGGGGGGAAATGCATTACGTCTATTAATACCTTAGCTACTTCGCCCCAGAAATTAGTTATTTTCGGCCATTCCCAAAGCATATGAAAAGTATTCGCTGATGCCAGCCCACACTTCATGCAACCAACATTGGTCCCTGGGGTACATTTTTCCAGCCAGGCTGGTGTGTAATGTAGGTAGTTCAGTATCTTAAAATGGAGCAGTCTGCATCTGGCACTCATAGACACCACTTTAGCTAATAGGCAACATCTACTCCACTGTACATCAGAGAACTCATGTCCTAGATCTCGCTTCCATTTCGAGCATACCTCGATTACATTGGGTTGACTCGTCTGACTAAGATGGCTTAGTCTGGAAACCACACGTCTAGATTCCCCAAACGCCATGATAGCTTCTATGCATGGGTTTGTCTCTGGCTGTTGTGGAAAAGACGTCCATAACCATCTAACAGCTGCTTGAATGCAATAGTATTACATGATTCTCGTGGGATTATTAGCTAGATTATCAGTACATTTACTCAGCATTAACAAACGACCTTCTGGGAACAGGTCACCCAGCACCAACTGCTTGCCCTCCCCCATGATTTCCATATGTCACTATCAAATGATGCAACAGTGCCAGGGTAGATCCACCATGGTGCAGCCCTGTTGTATGGGACAGTAATACCTAGTCTATGATAAAGCCTGGACTCAGCATTTACTGTGGTGCATACATTATAAAATGTGCATAAGTCAACATATTTGTCAACAAATATTACTGATCTTAGATTGGCGAGTGCCGCCCCATACTTTTCCAATGGTAAATGAACGACATTTGAGGTAGCCAAATACCAATACCCGGCATATGGTGCCTGTGCCACTAGGTAATATAGTTCAAAGTCAGGTGCGGCTAGTCCTCCTCGATCATATGGTTCCACTAACATCTGGCTACCTCAACCCTTCAGAGGAATTCCACACATAAGGATCCCAATGTAGTAAAGAAGGACCTCCCAGGCCAAATGGGTAGCCTACAGAAGAAGTGTATAACTTGGGAAGTACTAGCAATCATCTTCAACAGAGAAAGTAGCCCATGCATAGATATTGGGAGCTTGGCCCATATTTTCCGTTTTGCAGTTAGATGATGGAAGTACTTCGCATTATGTTCTGTGTAAAGGTTTGATTGGGTTCTGGAAACATTAATACTGAGGTGTCTGAAATGGGACATGATCCACCTGAACCGCATCAGGTCAGCCGGCCGCATTGTAGCATCAGTCAAGGGAAACAGCTCTGATTTGGTCCTGTCAACTCTATATCCTGAGAACCCAGAAAACTTGCACACATCCTCCATTATGGGGGTAACATTTGTCTCTGGGTCCCGTACATACAATAAGGTATCATCAGCATATAATGAAATTACCTGTGGCGACCCAGCTATTTGAATGCCCGTATGTCCGTGTTGCTTCCTTATGAGCACCTCCAGTGGTTCTTTTGTGAGTGCAAAGAGAAGAGGAGAAAGGGGCCACCCCTGACGTGTCCCCCTCCCCGATTGCATACTCTGTGGTGGTATTCATGCGGCTCCTTCCCGTGTGTCTACTGTATAGAAGCCGGAAAAATTGGAGGAATTAATGCCCAACCATGAATAAAGATACTGGGCCTCATTAGGAGTTTGCCGGTCTGGAAACAAGGGTGCCCATAAGCTCACCAGCTCCCTTGTTTCCGGATCGGCATGTTGTTGCGTTCCTGAGGACCAGGGCATTCCAGAAATCTATATATCATCAATGTGTCATTTTGCTGTGGGGAGATATTGAATAAATATGATTAAATGCTTAAACATAGTCTAATGTGTACAGCTCCCAACCCGTAGCATGTTGCAAAATAGGATGTACCTAATCAAATTAAGGGGTTTTTGCTCCGGGTGTGTCTGCTTGGTAAGCAAACCAAGCAATTAACCAATCAAAAATGTGATGTCATCATGACATACTGTGGGAAGATCACACATTACAAAGTGGAAATTATAGAGGGAATGGGGAGGATAGATAAAAACTGAAGACCTGAGATTTGAAAAGGCCGCTGAAGAGGGAATCTGCCCAAGTGGTTGAGTGCTGAACTCGAATAATATCTGGCGGTGAATGGGGCTTGTGCAGGAAGAAACCTGAAACAGATTCAACTGAGCCGGATCGGATTTCCTAAAAGCAGGCACCAACAGAGCCTAGATGGCTGGGAGAATTGCCTGGGAGTCGGAAGGTCCATGCTGACAAATGAAATTAGATACGCCCTCTAGGATAATTTCTCTGCTAAGTCCTATCAGTAGGTGGAATGGTGGGTGCCACTAGGGAGAATCATATTCAATTAAATTGTATCCTGCATGTTTTCACCAGTGTAATCAACCAGTGAGGCTGTAATTTGAATGCACACATTCCATAGCCTAGTGGAGAATTGTTTGATAACTTTTTTGACCTCTAAAAGCCATATATATTTTAAAAGGACCGTTGGGTGATGAAAGGGATTTTAGCTGTTCCTCTTCCATTTGTCTAAAAGAATGGTACCAATGTAAATTACAGTAACTCCTTGCCCACGACCTTACAGAGTAAGGGACGGATCCTGCCCCAGTGGGACCAGATCTGCGAAGTGAAGTTGAGGACTACTCACTCGTTTATAAGAAAATCATGAAAGCATTCTTCTGGGTTCAGTGAGTGATCCAATAGATTTCCATTCTAAATTGATAGCACCATGTCCCTAAAACACTGCTAGCAGCCCACAGCAGCATATTTACATGGGAGGAATTGTTTTCTATTGAATGCTGATAATGTTGATATTCTTGTAACATTTCTCTGATATCAATACAGGCTTTTGAAATTAGAGAAAACCACGTTCTCTGAATAATTGGTTATAAAATACAATGTGAACTGCAGTGTGTGAAATGAAGAGAACGTTTTAATACACCAGCCGATGATTGGAAAGGTCATAGAATTTTATTTAGCTGCTTGGATATTTCATTGTATTGTTGTTCTAGTGTAGAGAAGTTTAGAAATCTAATTGTTGATAAAGGATATAACTGTGAGTGTCCAACTTTCATGTATCTTATTGTGGCGACTTCCCCTTCATAAAGTTGTGGGACCACCTTTGCATTGATTCTATTTTAATAAAACAAAATGTTGATTCCCTACACAGCCCGTTTTTTTGACCCTGGAATTGTTGGGTGGAATTGTCCATTGGGGTATCCACGATAGCCACTTAGTGAAAAGAGGAACTCGTCAAAATATATCTCGACAGAACTGCTTTCTAGATTCTCATAGTTGGTTGTGGTGGGAGCAGAGGATTGTGCGCTTCACTCTGCCCAGGCCGCTGGTAGGCCTAGCGGAATCAAGGGCACGCTGTAAGCCTTTCAGCGATGTGAGGGTTTATTTCTGAATATCTTGAAGAGCTCTTTCTACCTTCCAGGAAAATCCTAAGCAGGATTGTCTGTCATGGAACAGGAAGTTTGATTCCACAAAGTCCTTCACTTCAAATTATACATTCTCAATTGGTCTGTATTTTTCCACTTCTGTATTGTTGCAGTGTTGCCATTCCCCACTGAAGGTGCTAAAACAGAGGTAAACGAGGCTTGTGCAAGGGCAGGAATCAGGTCATTCTTTAGGTTAGCTGAACATTTTGATGAAGGCCTCTTGGCTAGCCAAGGAATCTGTAGAGAGTGTAATAGTGTGGAACATTGTCATCTTGTAGAAAGTATGCTGAGCTCTGGTTTGGGGTATATTTTGTCAGATGATTGCATCCATGCAGATGACATGGCAAGCCAGGTTGTTCTCAATTTCCTGTGAGTCTGTCAGGGTAATGTTCTCTTATCTTGTCTGGGTTTTGAAAGCTCAGTCTAGATCTGAAATGTTCTTTCAAAGCCTCTTTGAATCTCTTATAACGGTGCTCATTTGCAGACGAATTACTTTATAAAAGCCTCTGGTATTGATTTGGCAGGCCATTTTATTTTTTGAGAGTCATCTTTCCATCACATTAGTTTCCTGCATTTCCTTTTCCTATTGCCTAGTAGCCCGTAGTACGATTTATTATGGCTTTTTCTGCTTCATTTGGGTATTTTAAAGATCATTGGTGATGGTAAGAAGAAGGGTGGGTAGTCAGGTTGCCTATGGCTAAGTCATCAAAAGGTTGGGCACACTCTTCTTTGGTGATTTCTCTCTCCAGCTTAATCGGGCTATGTTGTTGTGTGTTAGGGTAATTGGCCCAGGGATTTTTGGTACAGTACCCTAGGTTGATGTGGACAACAGCGTTTCTTTCAAGACAGGTTGTTGGAGCTTAGAAGCTATCGTGGGCTAATTGAGGGTGACAAAAATGTCCTTAATTTAGCCTTGCATATTTGTAGGTCAGTGGGTGTGCTGGACAAACACAGGCTAAAATGCAGTCTAGAAGGTCTGCAGTCATTGTGTTCATTGGAAGATTGGGCCAAGACGTAAGAAGCGAGGATCATAACCTGGGGGCCTGTATGGTGTCACTAAAGGCACTTTATGGTCAAGTGTTTTGATGAGGTGAATTCTTTTTTATTAATTATGTTGTAAAGGATGTCTTCTTTTTATAGACTATTGGGAATAGTGTGTCAAGCCTAACTGTTTAGCTAAGAGTGAACCAAATGTCGCTTCCCTGGGAAGCTAGTGTTATGCTCTTCGATGAAGTTGCATGTGTTGGTGGCATTTTTGATTGTGGAACTGAAGCACATACCTGGATTCAAAGAAGTGGTACAGACAGATAAGCGGCATACCAGTCATTTTTACTCTCTATAAACAGGCAAATACTTCGATCAAAAATTAGGTAGTAAACACATTCTTAACAAAAAATAGGAAGCAACAAACACAGCCGTCTGCCCCCTGGTTCCACACACTTAGCTCCCTGGATATCTTTGGCTCAGTGGACCCTGCACAGTAGGGCAACAGGGACTATCCATAATTTTATTACTGCCTGATCAGAAGAGCAACTTTAAGGTAAAAAGTAATCTTTTAATTTGCAGGAATTTCTATGGGTTACAAAAAGGATATACATGTTTGAGGACATTGTTTGGCTGTGGAGGTGAGACTCACGCAGAGTCTGACCTGAGTTGCTGTCTCTCCATGTATGAGATGTTGTTTTTGCTTATTACTGACTTGAATAAAGGAGGACCTGTGGTCCAGGCATTTATCAGACCGAGAGGTGTGGTTGTGCCCTCTGGACATGTAATGTGAGCCCAGATGCGTCTATTTGTAGGTGGTGTGTTCTCTCAAGGAACTCTTCATAGAATCAATCCTTGGACATTAAGGGTACTATTGAGTGGGCTGGAACTTGGTGTAAGTGCAAGATGTAGGAGGGGTGCTTTTGATGCACCTGCACACACAAAAGAAAGGGGCAAGTAAACACACTGCATTGATCCGTAGAAAGGAAAGATTCTGGAAGCACTGAGGTTGTAGGGTGCGAAAATGACCAAACAATGGAGTTGAAATATGATAGTGGATGCTTCAGATAAAAAGGGACCCTTCCAGTGTAAAATGAGGAGGTATTGTAGTATCAATGGCAATCCTGCATAAATGCCAATTATATTGTCCAGAATTGCATTAATCCGTTAAGCCGGTAAGATAGCTCAGCGGGTTGAGCGCTCGCTACTGCAATCTATGTGTGATGTGCAGGTCACAGGTTCGAATACCGGCAAGGCCAACTCAGCCTTTCATCCTTTCAAGGTAGATAAATGAGTACCAACTTCGGTTGGGATGATAAATGCATGTAAATATGTTCTCTGTAAAGTGCTTTGGCCTAAGGCGCTATATAAATAACAAATCATTATCATAATGTCACGTTAGCATCCCGTACATCACAGATATATTGCATAGCTAGAACCCATCATAGCCAGTTAGCACAAACAAGGTCACATTCCATTGCACCACAAGCATATCAAATCCTGATTCCAAGGACTTGGTGTGGGCTTGATTCCATCAGAGAGAGGTCTGATTCTTCTAGGTACAATTTGCAAATAGAAATCCGACATCAATAGAACCATTTTACTGGCATATCCACATATAAATCAGGTTAAGTTTGCACAAAATGTTAAAAATCCACTACGTTCAGTAAAACCTATTTACATTCTTTCTTGGTCCCCCTACAAGTAGGTGTAGATTGTAATATCCCCCTCCTTAGAAGTCATCCCTCTGCAGCTTGAAAGCTCCATCAAATGCCAGCAGGCCTCTTAAAATGCACGCCTGAACTGTATCTGACTTCATCCTTTCTTTGTCCCTTCCCCAGGTGGGGGTAGATTTTAACCCCCGAATCATAAGTAGGAACCGTTTTGCAGCTTCCACGCGTTTCCTTTAGCTCCTTACCTGCCTGTTGCAATCTTGCTGCTGCTTCAGAAAGAGTGACAAGAGGGTGTGCTTGTTATTTCCCATTTATATCTGTTTCCTGCTGAAGTACTTCCGGGTTGTTTTGGAAACGTAAGCAGACCAAAGGGCAGACCGAGCTAAGGGGTGTTGCTAATATCTTTCTCTGTTCCATTATTTGTCCTCTGTCAGGCCATGTTTGCCACTCAGTTCCACAAACATGCCTCAAAAAAGCACACAAACAATATTCACATGAAAGTACAAGACAAAACTCCCAAAAAACAACTATTCACGTACACCTGCATTCTCAACTGCCGCTCTGAACCTGCAGACTCACGTGAAATCAAGGAGTTAATTTGCACACATTCCGACATGGCTTAAACCAAACCCAACCATACAGCTGTTATCCCTGACATGCACCCACACCGTCTCATCTGCCACAGGGACCACCCACAAAACAAGGTGGTGACATTGCCATATTTTACAGAAACACACTCCCACTTAGCCACCCCACACTCCGTATAAACCTCTCTCTCTCTCTCTCTCTCTCTCTCTCTCTCTCTCTCTCTCTCTCTCTCTCTCTCTCTCTCTCACTCTCTCTCTCTCTCTCTCTCTCCACATATTACACCGACCTCACTCGTGGTGTACCAGAATGTCTGGGTACTGCTGTTCCCAAATAATTACAAGTCGCACAATCCACTGCGTTTCACGGTGCAGATAACCCCATTAGAATAGTTATCTCTGAATGTACAATGGCTCACTTAATAAAAATACCACTGCAAGACTACGTTTCCCATGAACCACCTGGCCACCCTCCATGAAGATACCTTACCAGGCCCATATTTGACAAGAGGCACCTTCTTTCCCTTAGTAGATTCCCACCCTACTGTGATGGTGTGGGGCGATGGCAGGCCCCACCTGCAGGCACACACGCACGCACACAGCACTCGTACCAAGAGACACGCCGGAGACGTGTTGCTGCTCTGGTCTCCGGCGCGAACTGCTGGCCGGGACCGTCTTTATTAATGCGCGCATGCGCGAGCCTCGTTATGGGCCTCGCATGCGCAGAACCACGTATTACTACGCAACATCCCTCCTTTTTCCCCAAACAATGAACATTGATCCACAGTATAACTTAACAACGTATTCTTCAAACATAAATGTTCAAACACGACCTACATGACTAGGCAGGGTCCATAATAAACTCTTGGAACCTCTGCGGCGGCTTACGCCCCGCCCAGCTCGGGTACCTGCGTGCCTCGGCCTGAGGCACCTCTTGTGTCCCTTGAGTCTCGGCCAGTCCATCGGGTCTCGGTGGCGGTTCATCGCTTGGCTCAGGTGCCGGAGGGTCGACTTCATCCGTTTCGGCAGATCCCACGCGCTTGAAAAACAAGACATTCCTGGTGACAGTTCCACGTGCGTTGGCCGCTGTGATCATCGAGCCCTTTACGTGCGTCACCCCCAGGGGCTGGGTTTCGTAGGTTAACGATAACTTTCCTTCTGCTCTTCTGTTTCGCACCAATACGGTATCCCCCACCGCAATCGGCCTCTCCGAGAGCTTCCTCCTGATCGTCTTCTTTTCATTCCGCACTGCCCTCTCCGTTCGCATGTGATCCTTTTCAATCTCCCCCGGCTGGCGGCCTTCCATTTCGGGCAGGAGCCCTCTTGGTACGCGCTTAAAGAGTGCTTCGGCAGGGGTGACCCTGGTTGACTGATGGGGGGTCGAGCGATACTCTCGAAGAAAGTCCACTAAGTTGCGTCGGAGGTTTGCGCCTCCATCTGCTGATATGCGGAACACTTTGTTTAGCGTTCGCATGAAGCGCTCTACCTCCACATTTGCCCTAGGCCAGAGCGGTGTGACTTTCCTATGGCGTATTCCCCTTTCCTCACAGTACTGAGCAAAACGTTGCCCCCGAAATGGTGCCCCATTGTCTGAGCATATCTCCACCGGAAATCCATGCGTGGCGAACATTTTCTCCAGCGCCTTGATGGTGTGGTCACTCGCCATCGATTCCACCAGTTCAACCTCCGGATAGCGGGACCATTGGTCTGTCACCACTAGAAAGTAGAGCCCTCGGCCGGTGGATCCAAAGTCGGCATGGACCGTCCCCCATGGCTGGTCACTTCTCTCCATGGTTTGGATCGGCGGGGCCCTCTCCACCGGGTGGGCTGCTTGGCAGGGGATGCACCTTCTCACAAACTCTTCCACTCTACTTTCCAGGTCGGGTATCCAGACCTTGAGTCTCAGTCTTGCTTTCATCTTGGCCATCCCTTGGTGCCCATTGTTTGCGAGCTGCAGAACCTTGTCAACCAGTGTTCTCGGGATGACAATCTGGTGATCCCTTAGCAGGAGGCCATCCTCGGCTACCGAGAGCTCATGGTGCGCTTTCCAGAGGGCCTGCAGGTCTTTCTGAGCCCCTGCGTTCCTTCGGGAGTTGTCCTGGAGGACCTCTCGTCATTCTCCATTTGCCATAGCAAGCTTGATCCTTGTGAATGTCTTGTCCATGTTGGAGTCTTCGGCGATCTCCTGGCGGGATAGGGCAACGGGCAGCGCCGATTCGACCGCGAGATGTATCGCTTCAACACCCTCTGCCACTTCCACTGTGTCTTTTGGCCTCCCTGCACCTGGATGGCGGGACAGGTAGTCTGCCAGGTTGTCAGGGCCTGGTCGATACAGCAGTTTGACCCCGTACTCCATTAACGACAGTATCCATCTCTCTATTCTAGGCGGTGGTTTGGATGATGTTCCGGACAAGATCGGGATGAGAGGCTTGTGGTCGGTTACCAGCACGACTGGTTTTCCCAAAATATATATCCGGAAGTGCTTGCACCCCCATAGGATGGCCAGAGCTTCCCGCTCGATCTGAGAGTACCGTCTCTCCGTCTCTATTAACGCTTTGCTGGCATATGCGATGGGCCTCATGGTTCCTTGATTGTCGGCCTGCGTGAGGACAGCCCCCAATCCTACGGGGCTGGCATCGACTACAATTTCGGACTCGCGATCCGGATTGAAGTATGCCATCGTTTCTTGTTCCGATAGGGCATTTTTGATGTTGTCGAAAGCCCTCTGTTCTTTCTCCCCCCAGTTCCAGGCGATGTCGTTTCTGGTTAGCGCTCTCAGGGGTTCCGACAGGGAGGCTAGATCGCGGATGAAACAACCACAATATGTCACCATACCCAGGAAGCTTCTGATTTCAGATGGTGAGGTTGGCGGGGTAGCTTCCTGGATATCCTTCACTTTTTCGGGATCTGGTGATATGCCCCCCGCGTGGAAGACGAACCCGAAAAATTCCAGCCTGTCTCTCAGGAACTCACACTTCTCTTTGTGCAGTGTCAACCCTAGGTCACGCAGCCTCGCCAGTGTGTTTTTCAGGCGCTTTAGGTGTTCAGCCACGGAACGGGCAAAGACCAGAATGTCATCCAACATGTTTATCACTCCCTTGAGTCCGGACAGGGCTCCCCTGATGGTATTCTGGAAGACCTCTGCCGCGGAAGAGATACCAAAACTGAGTCTTTTATATTGGTATAACCCCTCGTGAGTCGTAAACGTCGTGATGTATCTTGACTCGGGGTGGAGCTCTAACTGATGGTACCCGGCCCTCAAATCCAGTTTTGAGAACACTTTCGCCCCTTGAAGCTCCCCAATGATGTCGTCCAGGGTGGGTGTTATGTGGTGCTCTCTTTTCATCGCTAGGTTGGGAAGCCTCATGTCCATGCAGATGCGTACCGCACCCGGTTGTTTGGGCTTTGGGACTACCACGATCGGAGAGACCCACGGGGTGGGGCCCTCTACCTTCTCAATGATGTCCTTGTCTATCAGGGATTGCAGCTTGCGTTCCACCTGTGTCCTCAGATGGAAAGGGACACAACAGTGTTTGAGAGCCATTGGTCTCACAGACCCATCGATGTGGAGGCGTATTGGGTCAGCCTTTAGATTCCCTATCCCTCGGAATATCGTTTCAAAACGACTCAACAGATTTTCCAAGTCAGTGTGATAGACCGCAAATGAGAAGTGTACAATGTCCAATGCCTCAGCCGCAGCACAACTCAGAAGGGAATGCGGGCTCACATCTGTGACAAAGAATCTTGCCCTTATTCTATTTTGTCCGTGAGTGACTGGGGCCACGAACACTCCTTGGATGGGAAGCGGTGTGTGTCCTCCGAAAGCGTATAGCCATGCTGTGGACTCTGCTAGGCCTGGTGGACCAGGGAGTGCGTTGTAGTGTTCTGTTGCCAGCACACATACGGACGCCCCAGTGTCTATCAAGACTGGTGTGGGTGTTTCCCCAATGTTAACTGTGCACTTGGGTTGTCGTCCCCTGCCTGAGCCTTCAGCTATGCTCGAGATGAAGAAGATTTCGTCTTCCTCCTCCTCCTCCTCGGCGATGTTCAGGTCCTGTGCGCCTTGTTCAATGGATGATACACCCCTCAATCTCCGAGTGCTGCCTCTGGCAACCCTTTCGGGCCCTCTCGACACGGTGACAGGTGCAGATGCCCTGCACACCCTAGCATAATGTCCTGGGGTGTTGCACCGGCCACAGGTTCTCGATTTGGCTGGACAGTCACCCATATGTGGCAGGTATTACCCACAATATTGGCACGAGGGAGCGTTGCTATGCCCCCCCGGGCTATCACCTCCTCTTGACGTCCACCTTGACTTTCCTGGGTTAGTGCGGCCAATTGCGAAAGCCTCACCTTCGTTCCTCCCATGCGTGGCTGCATCCATTTTCGCACCCCTCGCGTCAGCCAGCTCATAGGCCCTTCCTGTGTCCAGAATCTGTTGTAGGGTTAAACCAGGTTCCCTCAATACCTACCTCCTCAGTTAACCAGAGCTGCAGCCCTGCAACAACTGGTTCCGAACCATCTCCTCTTCATTTCCCCATCTACAGGAGCTTGCTAGAACTCTGAGTCGTGCACAAAATTGATCCAATGACTCTTCCTCTCATTGTCTTTCCGCACTCATGACAAACCTATCAAAGTCTACATTCGCCATTGGCAGAAAATGATCTCGGAGCGCCTGCTTCACTGCAGCATATGTCGCAACCGGAATGTTCAGAGAGTCATATATCTTGTGCACCTTGGCCCCTGCCGAGTACACCATGATTGCACACAGCACTCGTACCAAGAGACACGCCGGAGACGTGTTGCTGCTCTGGTCTCCGGCGCGAACTGGCGGCTGGGACCGTCTTTATTAATGCGCGCATGTGCGAGCCTCGTTATGGGCCGCGCATGCACAGAACCGCGTATTACTACGCAACACCTACTATATACACACAGGACTTGAACATTTCGCCACTCAGCACAGAAGTGCCCTCATGGCTATGTTTCGGTGAATGCTCGCTACCACACACATTGAAGAAAAGCTGTCTGATTCATTAAAGGCAGAAAGTGATGGCCAGAAATTGGAGAGGGAGGTTGGTGGTGTTCTCCTGTTCCTCACCTTGACACATAGATTATTTTATGGAAGGATAAGAACTGTCTAACATACAAAAACAGGTGCAACTTCTGCTGGAATAATCTGACTACTTTTTAGCATGTCAGTGCCCATTTCTTAATGTTTTATTTCTAATACAGTAGCCTTAGCAGACTGCAGGCACAGCCTGTTTGCCTGGCAGTAGACTCATCGCATAGACGGCCTATGTGCTGAGTCCACCGTCAGGCAAGCAAGCTGTACCTGAGTGCCTGCCCTTTAATGATCACAGCTGGATGTCCTTTGCCCAGCAAAAGGTCACACTAAGCCTTTCCCTAATTATTCCAACAATCTGCCCTGGCTGTGTATTACCTACTTCCGGGATTGATGAAGAGCATTCCCCTTGAATCTGACATGGACTCAATTGTTTAAAGCCACATTTAAATAACAATTCTCTGACGTGCTCTGCCTTTGCTTTAAGTGTATAGCCACACCCCTTGCCTGATTTCGTGTTTTCAATTAATTTCCTATCTAGCCTCTCAACAAGTTCCACCAATGATGTTGCACAGAAACCTCAGAAATGTCTTGCTCTAATCAGAGGACAGCATGGAGAACTTGGGTGAGAATGTTTACTGCAATCCCTAACCCCAATCGGATAGTGTTTCAGATCCTTATGTGTTTGGATGGCATCAAACCGACAACTTCCCACTGAAAATACTCCGAAGTTTATTCTATTCCTAAAAGCAGGGACATCCTTCACATGAGGTCAAGATGAAACCGCATTGGCCCCCTACCCAAATTGCTGAAAATGTCCAAACCTGCCCTATCATCACCCAGGGTTCCTGGACAGGCTATATCAGTGGTTAGCTAGCCAAAGGGCCTTTTACAGACCACACATAGCCCTCAAACCGAGATTCTCCATTCTGGGGACAACAGTAGACCGCTTTCCGAGCCACAGGCCAAACAAGGAGTCTGAGAAGAAATTCACTGGGTCTCTTCCCTAGCCATGCAACCACAAGTCCTAACACAAATACCAGCACCTGCATGAAGGCCACAACACCTGTGATCTGGCTCTAAGGGCAGTTCAGTGTAAGGTTTGAGAGATCTAAAATGTGGTGCTTGTCTACTTTCAAGAAACAGGATAAAAAGCTTGTTGCTTTCAATTGCCTCAACGAAGTCTGAGCCACAGCAGAATGCATTTTTGAACCTCTCTTTGAATCCAATTCTATTTAACATTTCCAATTTGGTTTTTATCTTCCTATGGCACTGGTGACAGCCCATTTGATGTGTAAATGGAGGGTACATATTAATCGCTCTTTTGGAAATGTAGGATCCAACATAATCACCTCCACCATGAGGGTGCCCACTCTCTCCATTGGGGCCCTTAAACACAGTATGTCAGCTTGACCCTTCACTGCCAGGTGCTTCTCCCAGGCCTAGTTCTTTGCCATCCCCTTCACTACATTCTTGGTAAACTCTGGGGTTTAACTACCTGGAGACCCCACAGAGCTTATGTGATTCTTGGTATAAAGGAGATTCATTGGTAGGTTTACTGGCTAACCCTTTATTGGAGGTTTTTGGGAACTATCCTACGGTTTGACCTCTGAACCCTTGAGGGTGATATTGCACATACCTTAAAATAAACATAGTGCCCGTAAGTTGCCTATGATGACTCTACCACTTAAGGATCCTCTGACATCTAATACTTGGCATCCTATTCACAATGATTATAGTCCCCCCTATTAACCTCCCATGATGTTATGGACAGAGCTAGTGACTTGCACTCTCCGACGGAGTTGGCTCCTTTCTAACTATCTTTAGTATGAAGAATCAAAATTGAATTTCCAGTTTGACCTCATTGGAGTGCCATAGAAATCAGGAAACCTCCTTCTACTCCTACGGTTAATCACAATGTTCACACTAAATGCAGGGACCTCCCCGATGAATCTTTATATCTTTGCGTCCATCCAACAGATGGTTTCTCTCACTCAGAGCTCGGCCAAACATGCAGCCTCTTTCATTTTCTCATCTCTGGTTAAGCAAGCAAGATTTCTCAACTCCATGGGAAAGAAGACAAAGCATCAGAATGTTTCACTAAATCTCTCTTAGGCCAGCATCAAATCAAACAGTATCAATTGACAGTTCACAGTATCAAAGCCGATGTAACCACAAAACCTAGCTTGGGGTAGGTGACATCATCAAGGATATTTTGCCTGCCTGACGAGTCAAGTCTAGGCACTGTATTCATGGCAATGAACCTGAGTGTAGATATGTACTAACAGGTCAAGCTGCGCTCTTACTTACCCACTAGGGAGCTGTTTGCGGGTTCTACCAATGACCAAATGTGAGTCTAAGGATTCATCCTTAAGGTGCCCGACAAGGCCATGTCCAGATGCTTTCAAGGACCAGAACTCCAGTGGTGTAGCCAAAGCAGGAAGCCACAAAGGGCCTCAACTAATGAATTTATTTTCAATTCTGCAGCTGACTAAAAGAACCAAAAGTGACAGTCTCTCTCTTCTGTTTAATAAAGTGCTCTTCCTCAGTGGGGGGGGGTGAGGAAAGGGGAATCACATCATAAACTGGCCTGTAGCTCAATTAGAAGTGACAGATGGTGGCTGTTTTAGGCTTCCTCGTTCTCATTCTCCCCCATCTTTCTGTAAAAGTATATTTTGCATGAATACCGCCTGATAGTAAACATTGGCCTAAGCATATTCACATCAGGCTGACTATGCCGCCATTTTAAGTAATCCGCCATTTTGATTGCCTCTTGCTTCCTGTCCCATGTTTAGAATTGAGTTTTTGACTCCAGCAGAGCAAAATGAACTTTGTACTGTTTCCATGATGTCAACGTAGATAAGAATGTTGAAGCTGCTAAAGTGGATTGTTTGTCCTACACTGAGAAACCTTGGAATTAAACAAAAGCCGTACTAATCAATAATTTAGATACCATCTGTTTCAACAGTGCCTTCCCCGTTCAAACAGCAAAGTAAAATAACAAATAGTTGAACATGCTTTTCTGCAGAAATCTTTATTTTCGCTCCTTGAAACTAAGCTGACTTTAAACTCAAAGAACAAATGATAGACAAATATAAGCGAGCAAAATAAGAAATGTTACCTTTGTGTCTTATATTTGGAAAACATATGAAATGTTTAAAGGAAAACAACAAACTATTCAAAGATGTTTAAGCATGACTTAGTTATGTGGATAGGCCATGAACCCTAGGTATTAAACGAAGAGGGGCTGGACGATATGTCTGGGATTGTGGAAACCTTGTATAAATACTTGTGTTTTTGAAATGTCCAGCACTCTCTCATCTCACGGTGTCTGCTTGCACAAATTGTGGGGTGTTGAGAGCCAGACATCTGCCTGTTAATAAATGTACATGGTATCTTTGGACTCATGACTGGCGTATTTCTATTATGTGGTATTAAGCATCGATATTTTTTAATCTTTAATTTCCTCCTTTACACCCATACATATGGTTAGAACTTTTCCTCCAGATCAAGAAGCTTTTGTATCAAGGATAACACAGGCAATTTGCTTCCACGTATTGATTCTCGGCTATATAATGGTGATGTCAGGAATGGGGTGAGAGGAGCTGTGGGAGGCCCCCTGCTAAGTGATGCCTAATCCAGAAGTGATAAACACGAGATCCGCCAGGGCCTTGCACCACTCCTAGCCACATGACCAAGGTGATGCATAATTCCTCTAATATGTGGAAAGTGGCAGGCTTAAGTATTCCTAAGGGCTCTGGCTTCCTGCTGTTCGTGAGCAGAGATTTCGATCACAGCTTCTGGTTGTGGGTCGAGAGAAGGGATGCAAGTGTGGATCATGATCCACAGTGTGAGTTCATGTATTCTTCACTGCAGACATGAAGGAAGACGAGGGAATTTTGAATAAACGCCAGCAGCGACCCAAGGGAGAAAAGAGGCATGAAGGGGCTCCCTGACACCAAAAGGGTAGACCCCACTTTTGTTCCTCAGCCTGCAGAGCTGTGGGCCAGCAAACAGTAATGCAGACTCTAGTGGCTGCACATGGGTTAGGGGACGCACAAGAACCTCAGCCAATCCCATGGTAAACTCAATAGCCTATCAAAGGTGTCTACTCTGTAGTGCTTAAGGCTCCAAATACTACAAGGAAAAGAGGTATAAAAGGGGGGCAGAATTTAGAGTGGGAGCCATGTGGAGAGCGAGCATGGTGGAGTGTGGCGGAAGGGAGAAAGAGAATGGGAAGGAAGGTGGTGGAGAAGAGGAAGATCAGGAGAATAGAGGAAGGAGGAAAGAGGAGGAGAAGAAAGGCAGTGTAGGAGGGGTGGGAGGAAGCATGAGATTGAGGGTGGAGGAGAGCCATACAAGGAGGAATAAAGAAATCATCTGGGGACGGTGGAAAAAGGAGGTGGAAGAAGAGGTCTAGTGAGCATTACCAACCTTGGCGAAGTCAAGCTATACCATGCTTGAAAGTTGTCAGAGTGGTAGAAAATAAAGTTAGACTACAGAGGGCTCGCTAACATCTGGCACTTCACCACCCTTGGCTAGGGGATTGGGGGGCTCCTAATGACTGTGGCCTCAAAATCGACCAAGTACAGACCGCACAGAAGAAATAGCCAGTCATCTGCAGGTCAAGTCACCACTGCCTCGAAGGACCGCTGTGTGCTAGCAGCCACCAGGAGGGGTTTACTGGAACCCTGCCACCTTGAAAACTGGGTGTGAGTTGAGAAATCTTGTAAGGAGTTACGCACAGTAGAACTTTGGACTCAGGACCACAGTATTTGGTGTGCCATGGTGGAGTGTGGCGGAAGGGAGAAAGTTACTGAAGATTTGTTTTCTGTAGCCTTACTCCCACCCCGGCCCTGTGTTTCATAAATTCTCTTCTGTGCTGCAGTTATGGTGGTGAGTCCTTTGTTGATCCCTTTGTCAGTGGCCGCTACTTTCCCCCATTTGTCTTTTAGACTACATGATTGAGGAAACAATGAACTTTAATAAAACCACCCCCTCAGCCTTTTGCTCCATATGCAAACTTTTTCAAAGAAGACGCAAGGAGATTTTTCTGTTTCACCAGGGCGGCTTTCACAGCGATCAACCCGCTTCTTAATAGCCAATGATCCCACTGACCCTGCATGTCCCCTTTGTGATACCTCCAGATCAAACAAGCCAACCTCTGACCGGCGGCCTGGACATATCTGAGTTAAAATAGAAGGATCTACAGTGAATGTCATCACCAGACGCTGGCATTGCTAAGCAATGCTTCACCTTGTAATGACATCATGTTTAGTCATAGCTATTTCTTCCAATTTGGTGGCATCCGTCATTTTAAAAATATTGATGCCCTGATTGGCTTTTTCTTTTGTTCAGTCTGTCTATTATCATATTGCATAAAGGACCACAAATCAATCACCGAAATAGAGTCACTGCGAAGCCAGCATCGGATCTGTTTTCCACGGAGCATAGCAAACATTCATTGATACTGCTGCTTTCAGTGCAATCAAACTCCAAATCTGCATCAGCTGCTAAGCCCCATGAAGTGAAAGGCAATGCCGTCCTTCAAAGTAAACCAAAACTCGACCCATGGAACACCCCCAACCGAGGCTGTGAAGCGGGCACCCACCAGATGGATAGGCAAGCCATCACTCCGCTTCTTGCCTATTATGTTTATCCAGAGTCTCGCTGGCGAGCCCATCGACATCTCAAAGTCCTACGCAGATGCATTGCTAGGGGTGGGGGCTGAAGGGGCTTTTGGTTGTAGCCCCGGATTTAATCTCAGGGGCTACAACTAAAAGGCTAGCTAGCCCTGAGTCCTGACAGTCCCGACATTCGCCTAGCCCTGGATCTTTTCCACACCTTTTTACTTTACTTTACTTTATTTATAATGCGCAACCATAAACCCGTAGGTGTGAGGGCACGGACAAGACAGAAACATGACATGTAACAAATAAGGTCCGGGCAAAGAGGGGTGAACGATGTCTCACCAGGCAGAGAGGGGCAGGAGAAGAAAAAGAGACTGGCTACTTATCGAAACAACCAAGTTTTAAGCTCTTTTTTAAACAACCATAAGGACCGGTGTTCTCTCAATGCAGCTGGTACTGCATTCCACAAGGAGGGGGCTATGCCGTAAAAAAGCTCCTCCCTGCACTTTCTTAGTCTTGCATCTAGGCAGAAATAGCAACATCCCTGGCCCTACGTTTAACAAAATCCTCCTACGGCTATGCTGCTCATTCTATTTCTTGAGGGTCTCCAGACAGAAATCTGGGAACAGCATCTGCTCAGGATCTACAGCAGCGTAGCCAACTAAGCACATGCACAACTATCTCTGCACGACCTGTAGCCGCAGATCAACATCCCAGCACCGTCGACTATGCCCTCCCTCCAAGGTTGATAAATTGAGAACCATGACATTGGGTGATAGTAACACTTATAATGACCCCGCTTATAATCTAGAGGAAGCAGGCATGAAGTGGTATATAGAAACCTGATGTTATCTCATTCCTTTTGCCTGTGTCTTGCAGCGTGACCAACACAGTCCCCTCTCTGCTACCAGGTGCAGTTTTGAGCATGATCGCTCTCTAGATAGGGACATGCATCCTATCACCACCGGGAGTCAATGTGAGTTGTCATAAATTCTAAGACATATGCTCTGTAAAATGCATGTTGGACCCAGGCATTTTTGCAAACTACAGTTTTTATGAGCCAAGGTTTAAAAAAGTCTATGCTTCTTAGTGACTACCCTCCAAGCTGTGAGCATTATTTTAGGGTGAGCCGAGCGGATGTTGTATACTTAGGCATTTGGACTGCGGCTTCATGATCAGTTTGTTTACCATTCTGTTCCCTCCGCGGATTCTAAAAGTTCAGTCACTGCCGTCTGCCTCTGTGCCATGCTGGTAAGAAGACGGGAGCCCCAGGGCATGGACCAAAAGCAGACCGCCATTACAGCATAGAAAGGTAAGTTTAAAAAGAAGAAAAAAAAAAAGATGTGGGTGCGCGTGCTTTGGGAGTGCAATGTCTGTGTATATGCACAAGAGTTTGAATGAGTGCTGTGAGGGTGCAGAAGTAAGGCTTGGACACAATGGTGGTATGTTTTGGGGCAGAAACCTTAATTATATGAAAAGGGGTTGGAAAAATGTCTTTCTGTCCCTAAAACTCAGAGGGGTTTCCATGCCGCAAAATACATTGTCAGAATGTGCAGAATTATAAAGGCCGTCAGCCAAAACCTACTTCTGTCCCTAACACAAATAACTTAAACCACCTGTGCAAGGATGATCTATTCTTAAAGTAAAATGATCTGTGTAGATCCAACCAACAGAAAAGTTCCCAGTCTCTTGGGTAATCCGAAGTGGCAAACACAAGGAAATGTTCAAAACTGTAGGACATCAAGGTTAAGGCTGTGATCCTTTCCTCTAGTTTCCTTCTTATACTGTTTCTCTCCTTTTAGGGCCTCTCATGCCTTTACTTGCTTACACAAATGTCAATAGGCAGTTCACAAGAATGTCCTCCTTTTGTTTCTCCTATTTATCCCACCAACTTGGCACACTCCATTTGCCAAGTGTAAGATTTGTTTCACTATGTTTTCTTTGCATATTTTTGGTGCGGGTCCCAGACTCGGAATATTCAGAATACCTTGGTGTACTTCCCGGCCATGCAAATGTCCTCTCATGGACTGTCCCTCTTTCTGAAATATGTGCTCTAAAATGCACCACTTCAAACCATTAAAATGGACTGTCCCTCTTTTGGGTGCAGGTCCCAGACTCGCAATCTTTATAACTGTTTGGTTCACTCTCCTGCCAAGCAGTTACACTTTCATGAACTTCTCACTTGGGTGCAATTCTCAGACTCACAATATTATGATTGGCTTTGTTTCAGTTTCTCATATGGGAGCAGGTCCCAGACTTGCAATATGCAGATTGGCTTTTGTTTCAGTTTCTTATACCGGTGTGTGTTCCAGACTTGCACTTTGTTCCCAGGGTGCCAGACCCGCTTAATCCAGCTTCCGCCTTCACTCCCTTAGTCCCCCGGACCTCCAGCACCACTGAGGGAATCCGCGTACCTGTTTCTTTCCTTCTGGTAGGTACTAGCATTTCCCGAGCAGCTGCTGCATCTCTTGAGGCTCCAGTAGTGTTTGGGGCTCCGTTGCAGTCAGCAGCAGCTCTCCTGACATCTGCTTCTTTCCGGCGGTCACTCCTCTCTCATTGACGCTTCCCCAGTGCCTTGGATGCCTAGAGGTTTCACATGGCAGCAGCCCGAGCAGTCTTTACTTCTGGGACCTCGCTGGGTTCTCCCGCTCCCCTATCGGCTACCCTCCTGTTGGCTCTCATCCCTTACACTGATGCATGGTTCACCAGATTCCTCCTTGGAACGTAGCTCCCTCTGTGCACCTCAGCTGCGGTGTGTTTAAACTCCTACATTGGAAAAAATAATTGTTTGCTTCTTGTCAAGTTTGTTAGGTTGACACATTTGATAATCACAGATATTGGCCCTATCAAATGAAGGGAGGGGAGGATCGAACATTATAGAAGTGTTTAGCTGTATTAACATACTGCATCCTATGAACATGATTGTCCCTAATCCCATAAGGGGGTTCCTGCTCCATGTGATCGTCCCTCAGTGCACCATCCCCAGGGGGTCTTTT
Organism: Ambystoma mexicanum; assembly: GCF_040938575.1. Classification (NCBI taxonomy): domain Eukaryota; kingdom Metazoa; phylum Chordata; class Amphibia; order Caudata; family Ambystomatidae; genus Ambystoma; species Ambystoma mexicanum. The sequence continues at coordinate 1,053,889,817 of NC_090926.1, forward strand.
TTACTGTGGGCATACTGTTCTTGCCCATGGAAAAGGTCTCCTAAGGGAGAAGGGAGGACAGCCCCAGATTCGACACAGTGCTTGCATGTGAGTGTGTGCATGTGTGTGTATGTGTGCATGTGCAAAACAGTGACTGAGTGAGTGTGTGTGTGACTCATGCGTGGGTGTGTTTGGAGGGCGAAGAGGCTGCACCAGCAGTATGAATGTGTTTTTCAGTCGTATTGTAGCATAAACGTACACGAAGCATCATTATGTTTCACAGGGCAAATGGGGCATAAGTCAGGCACAGGGAGCCTGAAAATATTTGCAGGAGCAATACTGCTATACATTGGGTACAGGGAGCATGGATGTTTTTACAGGTCAGCATTGGCATATATTAGGGACAGCTAGCATGGAAGTGTCACTTTATAATGAGAATACTGCTATATATTGGGCAGCAACAGTATGTGGGCAGCAACAGTATGAATATGCTTTATGTCAATAGCGGCATATATTGGATCAATCCAGGGTGTAAATGCTCTTACAGTGACATGCTGTCATATATTGGATGCAGTCAGCATTGAATAGGTTTACAGTGGCAATACTTGCATATATTGTTCAATTGAAGCACAGCATTGTGTTTGGGAAATGGTAGCAAATATTGTAGAGTCAGATCTCATGGTTACTGCCAAGCACTCCCATTTACTGTTGTTGACCTAGCACATATTGCACTTTTTCATGTGTTGTCCTACAGAACTGATTGCAAATTGTATTGCCTTTCTAACCTATTTTTTCTGAAATATGTGCTCTAAAATGCACCGCTTCAAACCATTAAAATGATTCTCATGGAGAAAACACCCCTGAGTCCCCTCTCCCCCCAAATGGTTAAGGAGTGTTGCCTGCCCTCCCTTCACTCCGATTCAGGGCACATATTAAAATCCCTCCACTTGGAAAATGTATCTGCTGCCCTTAAGGGGGAGCCCAGGAGAAGCTAATGTACAGCGAGACGCCAACGGCAGACTATTCATCACAGGTGTTCTATTAGAGGGCCCTTGCACCTTGAATCATTTCAAATGTCACTACCTCCTCAAAGCCCCCGTAGACATTGTCGTTACCAATATATGTCTCTGCCAGTGCATTGCCTAATAACCCCACCGTAGACTAGGACTGAAGAATGAAGCCTACACAACGCTGCTGGAGCTTTTGGAATTTCATTGATTATCTTACACTGTGCACATGCACACACATGTTGTACTAACTTTCCCTTCAAGGCCCTTCCGTTCCATCGCTATCTTAGAGATCCAGCAACTAAGCCACTCTAGGGTGACTTCTAAAAGCCACGATCTTACTGTACAGTCGCAGATCTTTTCATTGGGTGCCGCAAGTAAGTTTGCTAAGGAATGCTATATTTTTCTGAGGCAGTCCTATTTCCTGCCTCTAATGTGTCACCTTCCCCTGAGACTCTTAAGCTCACATTTTGGGGTCCAAAAAGATCTTCCCTGCTGTTAGGGGCTGTGTCCCTACCTTTGCCTTATAGGCAACTGAAAGATTCTCTTACTGAAGAGGGGATCTCAATTCTCCAGCCCTCTAAAAGAGATGTAATACATTTACACTGTCATGTAAGTCTTTTTGGTATAGAGAAATCAGAAATCACAACTCAAGTCCCTCAGGCTATCTTATGGTAATATAGAGGGAGCATAATTCTATGGAGTTTGGAGTTGTAACCATTTTGAAAGACTCAATGACTCCAAAGACCGACTCCTGTTAAAAATTGGCCCTCGTCTCTGAGGTCAAGTCATCACTGATCTGTAGTTGGTATTTCTTTCTCTTATTCTGGTCTCAGTTGCTTGCAGCATACAGTCTTTCGGACATATCTGTCTTTCACAAGCGTGTGATGAGTAGGTGATTCAGATGTTTTGCATGCCATATCTTATCTTTCAGGTAATTATTTCTCTTAGATCTTTCAGGGACTAGTACACAGTGTTGCGGTAGTGTCACAGCATGCAGAAAGGACACAACACGAACACTTTCTCGAAACATTCTTGGAAATTACTATGGTATTCTGGTATTTAGTTTCCCAAGGATAAGCTTGTTGCATAGTTATGTTTTCTCACTTCACATTGGAAGGTAGGACATAGTTTCCAAGCATTCCACCTGCCAAATAATGATTGCTTTCTCAGTTTACTTTTGGAATTGCGACTCACTTTCCCAGCATGGCACTAATCACATACTGAATTTATTTTCAATTTTCTTTTACAGTCAGGACTCATGTTGCCAGTATACCATTTGACAGTCACTAAATGCTTTTTCAGTCCACTCAGCTTGTCAGTCAAATGCAGTGTTTGAGTCATTTTTTTGCTCAGTTCAATCTGGGATTGGCGGTGCATGCACCATACTTGCGCACAGTACAGCATGTTTTAAATGTGTCTGTGCCAAAAGTGTGATGGGCCTCTTACGCCACAGCCTGATCTCCAGTTTAACTCTTTGGTTTTCGCTGCTCCTTCTTAATCTCCTACCTTTGTTTCCTCCTCTTCCTCTCCTTTCGGGTCTGAGTCCGCAGAATCTCCCCCTTAGCTCTTGTCATACACTTGATGGTGGCTTCTTCCTCACTCTTCCTCACCCAAGTATCAGAGTGATGGAATAAACCTTCTGGGTGCTGTTTGCCTGGCTAGAATAGAGCACCTTGCTCTCTACGGTTCTTCAGGTGTTAGCCGTGAGCCCACCCAGTGCTCATGCACACCGGCACGGTAATCCATAGTGCATGAAGAAAGACTATTGTTTCATATCTACTTTTTGAATTAAACAAATACAAAATATGCATTCGTTTGTAGACTTTATACTTGGAGGAATCTCTTTTCGTTCCCAGTGATCACACTCTAGCAGTGAGCTATTGGTGATTATCTTGAGTGTTGTTTTTCTCTTTTAGGCTGAATGTCATTGACTTTTCTGTTAGCAAAGTGATGTCTGGTGGAGGTCTGAACTTCGCTACTGTTGATTACTGGGTTGATTTAGCCCATTACATTTGGTAAGAATACCAGCAATCGTTACAGTGCTGTGGCAGGCCGGAAGAGTAGTTGGACAGTCGCAAGACATGGTTCAGATTCTTTTAAAGGAAATTATAAGTAGAAGGCCTAATCTTTCCTATCACTACCTTACCTATCTAAAGAAACTTAAGGTGCATGTCAATTAACATGAAATCAAAAAGAAAAATGTTCTCCATCCAAACTACCCTTCTGGACTTGCCACTAATTCTAACTAACTTAAAATAGACCAAGGGAACGATTTTGTCTAAGCCTGACCTCTCCAGTTCATTCGATAGTCTCTTGAATTATAACACCTCTACGTGGGATAGATAGTCTCCTTGATCAATTCTTGTAGTTTCACAAGAACACGTTTCGTACTTTCTGTGGCGTCAGTCTCCTGCTTTGTACTGGTGCTGCTGATAGGAAGCAACCAATGCTTACTGTATGGGCAGTATCAGCGATGTTCCTGGGGCATCCTGCACAGCCGCTCATGCTTGTGGTTACGCCACCACAAGGTTGCTTGTTCTCTCTTGAATGACCCGAGACACTTCTCATTTCTGCATATGCCAGTTATCCGGTGTCTCATAATCATGCTCTCTCTCTCTCCAAGTCTCGAGCTCTGCAATCAGCCTGCCCTCCGCCTCTAGCCAGGGTAATGATGTCATAGGGCCTCCCCTGCACATCAGGCTCCTCTTCTTTTGTGAGGAATACGACCATCCACACGGGGAGTGTGCACTCGCATGGGCTTTTTTGAAATTTTGTAAGAAATGGAATGATAGGAGATCAACCTCAATAAATGTGTGGGGCTAATCTGCACACATGTTCCTATGCTCGCTGCATAACAAGCACACAGTCAAGTGTACTCTGGGGGGACAAAGCCTACATGCGCAGCCCTCCTTGTCACATTTAGCTGGAATGTGACAAGGCATGGGTACATCAAAGCATCTCAGGAAGGGGGAAGGCAAAACCTTCCTACTGCCATGGCCAGCCTAATTAAATATCAAAGGCTCCATGGATCCACCTTGTTTTGTTGTCTATGTTCTGTATAGTGGCAGCGCATACTGATGAGGCATACTGATGAAAGATAAATGAAAGCAGGCCTGCGAAGAAGCTTGGTCACAGAACTAACACAAGGGACAGGAAACTAACACATCTTTGATATACAATGCGTAACTTGAAGCTAGCTCCCACCTCTCTGTATGAAGAGCAGTGAATGTCAGGTCTGTGACTACTGTTTACAGTAGGCAAGCCCTGCTGGGAACCCCCTTTCAGAGGGCAGAAGTATGCGATTTGATGGAGACAGAAAGTCTGTTCTCGCTACAAACTTCAAAGGATACCTGCGCTTTGATCAGGAATCACAGAGAGAGCTTAATTAACCAGAGAGACACTTTGATCCACAACAGACAGGAAGATCGGTGGGACTTAGTACATGTTGTCACCCCTTACCTTTCCTGTTGCAAAGCACTCTCGCTATGACCTCACATATAACAGAAGGGGTGGGGACACACGATAGGTTCATTAAGGTAGGCTTAGCCTGCACTAATCACTAGGGCCCATTTGGGTTTAAAAGAGGGTTGAGCCCCTCTTTAGGCAGATCATCAGATGACTTCAAAAGGAGTAAGAAGAAGGACTAAATTGGACCCTGGCTGAAGGTACAGTCTACCTTACAGCTTCTGCCAGTTAAGGAAGGCCAGGATTTCCAAGAGGGAATCAGGACCCCTCTCTTAACATCTCCCAGGGAATAGAGGAAGATACCGGACTCAGAGGACCTGTCCAGCACCTTCAGAACTGGTACCCAGCCAGCACACAGCGAGCCCTGCTTGGTTCTGCCAGCAAGCCTCCTAGGTGGGAAGTGCCAGAGAGTCTTTGAACAAAGGACAAGGCCGTGTCTGCAAACACTCTCCTTAGCTTTGGGCCGTTTGCCTTAAAAAGATGACACAAGCCTTGCGAATGAGCTAGAAGGAGTGCCACAACAAGCATCAACTAGAGTCCATCTTTTAAGGACATGTTTGAGGCAGTCGAGCCCTCGAACCGCGACCGTCTGCACCACTGACTGTTGTCACGCAGCAGTCACTAAAGTCATCTGAGACGCCTCAATCAGCATTCCAAATCCACCAACCAGCACAGAGACAACTATTCTTGACCCCGAGCCTTCATGTCGGCCAGCCTGCAGCCGTCCATCCAGCCTTGCTTGCCGATCTGCCTGCCGCCTGATACCCGCAGCTGTCTCCCGTCTTGAACTGCAAAGCGTCCTGGAAGTGACTCAACGCTGTCGAGCATCAAGATCATCTCAAGCACCAGGTATATTGTGCTTCTCTCCACCTGGTCCTTCTCCGAAGGCCCCCAGTGACAATTACCACCCCTTACTCCCTGGGTGCTGAAACCAAATAACCTTGAACAGTTAAGACTAATCCCTTTTCCGACTACCCTCCTGTCACTATTCAGAGTGCATCCCTTTTTTCGTGACACTGTCTGTCCTCTGTGTTCCTTTACAGGGTGGGTTGGATTTTATAGTGTGCTAGAACTGTCTGTTGTAACAATAATCAAGTAAATATGTTTATTCAACCTTGACTGGCAGTCCCTTTTATCATTGGGTAATAATTGTATTTTCGCTGTGTTGAATCTAACAAACGATCCACGATCTTGCGCAGATAAGCCTGCCATTACATCCACGTTACCAAAATTGGACAAGGAGTTTTATAATTTGCTTCTGTTTCCAATATGTTCGGATCCCTTCTGGTGTGCTAGAGGCGTGGGGCTGATTGATGGTTTAGAAACCGACATTCATCCCCGGACCGCTGGTGCCCCGGAAGATGATTTCTCACATTGCCACCACATCTTCATTGTCCAGGAGTTTGCCTCCATCTTTTGGTAAGTATGGTAGTCGGTATGGGCAAACAGCTCGCTTGTAGCCAGGATTTGCTACTTAATAGAAAAGTTCTGAAATGGGGTGTGATCCAGACACAAACCAACATATCCTTTTCTATCACAGAGTAGTTCTTTCCTGAATATGTCAACATCTTGGATACATATGCTACAAATTGTTTGCACCTATTTCTAGTCTGCCTGATCTCAGCACTCATGCATAATCATGTGTGTCTACTGTTACACCTGTTCTTATTATTTTAATCGATTGTTCCTGACATGCAGCCATGGCAAACTGCTGACTTGATGTCGTTGAAAGCCACTTGACTGTTTTAATAAAATTCAAAATCTTTGTCTTTTATTAAAACTTGTCTCATCGTTTCTGTTCTGCTGGGAAACATTAATTTGAACATGCTGCAGCAAAGCAGCATTTCACTTTACTCACTTTACAAATGGCATTCTTGCCCCTGATGCCCACCTACTGTGGGTATGAAAGCAGCGAGAGGTTGGGGGTACTTGGGGCGTCTATTTCACATATCACGCTTTGAAAAGTATGTGCCAGTAGCAGTACCATGTCTGATAAGTTGGGTAAAGAATAACACTAATTATTTCTTCAAGATTCAAAGATCAACGCCCAGATTGGTCTTTTCTGTGCCTTTATATGTATTTTTTTCAAACTTGTTTTGGACTTTTTAAACTTTTGTAAATAACAATATTGTGTGCTGCAAGTACATGGGTGCAAGCATTCACAAATAGACAGATATTATTGGAATAATCAAATTATAATATCAGTGATGTATCAATGATATGAATATGGCTTTTGTTACTGGAGAAGTGTCATTCTTATTTATGTATTTATGTTTCCATTTCTAAAGCGCACTAAGCCTGGAGGCATTAAGGTGCTGTTACAAAAACCAGTTAGACATACATGAGACATAAAATGCAGGGTTCATGACATAATCTTAGCATACTGCCATTAGTGGTTATGCAAAAAGGGAAGTTTTTAGAGAACTCCTAAAAACCCAGTAGGAGTTTTCCGCTCTCAAGGCTGGGGGGAGCGAATTCCAGTGGTTAGCAGCGAAGTTTGGAAAGCTTGCGCCGCCAGCTTTGAATCATTTGTATTTTGGTTGCACCAGTTTGTAGGTGTAGGCAGCTCTGCGGTGTCTGTTCCTGTCTGGCGATGTTGAGAGCTGCTTGGAGAGCGTTGTTCTGGATCACCTGTAGCTTTTCAATGTTCCGGCGGTTCGTGCCCGCAAATAGGGCGTTACAATAGTCAAGCCTCGATCCTGTAATTGCACGTGCTATTGTGAGGCATCTGTCTTTGGAAAGGAAAGATCTGGCAGTGTTGATCAATTTAGTAGTGTCTGCTGCTGAAGAGGCAATCACATTCACTTGGCGCTTGAGGGAGAGGGTAGTGTCCAAGGGTAGTGTCTGATGATGATACAGGAATAAGGATGCTGTCAATGTTGAAGGAAGAGTACTGAAGATTGAGATTCTTGATTACAGCTGGTGGCCCCACCCGGAGGAGCTCTGTCTTATCATCATTCAGACAGAGACGATGGGTGACCATCCAGGCCAGAAGTTGAGCATAAACGTTGTTTAGTGAGCAAGTGTCTTCCAGATAGTTGCTAGACATGGGGAGGAGGATTTGTTTGTCATCAGCATAGTTAGTCTAGGTTATGTCAATGTAATCAAGTAGATCAAAGAGGGGTCTAGTGATTATGTTTTACAGGGTGGGAGACACACATGAACCTTGGGGGACCTCGCAGTGGATATGGGCGGGTTTGGCGCAGCTATTCTCGGCGAAGGCTCTCATGGATCTACTCTCCAGGAAAGATGCCATCCACGAAGTGTCCTTCAGGAGAGATATGCTTTGCAAATATAACCGAAAGGCATCCTAAATATTCTTCGGCCTCTGCGCTATGGGGAATATACAGGTCTTCTCGTTCACTAATATTCATCTGGTCATGCAACCATTCTGTATAAGTAGGGGGTCTGCTGGACTTCCATTTTTTAAGCATACATTTCTTAGTGACCAAACATGTGAGGTTGAAAAATCTGCGATTGATAACAGATGCTTTACCAATTTCGTCCAGTAAATAATTAACAGACGCAAGCAAAGGTGGGATACCAGTAATTTCTGCAAGAATGTCTGCCACTTCCGACCAAAACGAAGAACAACGGGAGAACATGTGCTTAAAGTCAGCTGGTGAGAGCAGTCATTTCAGACAATATAACTGGCGATGTTAACAAATTTAGTCATCTTTGCTGGGGTGTAATTCAGCCTATTAAGTACTTTACAAGGTAGAGGGTGAAATCTGGAATTCAATGCTACATTCTTAGTAGACCATACCCTTTCCAGGCTGCAGCTGAGATTGAATGGGAACGGATTAGATTAGAAATTATCCGGTTGTGTTGTACTAGTGTATATAATGAGGAGAATAATAGTCTATGCTTGATTATTTGTACAATAAAGTCCATGACCGGAAGTGCCTGTGGTTCCTGGGGGAAAGTGGGCTATCTACTTTTCAAGGCTGATCTCATGCGATTGTATAGTAACTGTATGGTAGGATCATTTTCTAACTTCGCTTAGAAATCACTGAAGTTTCTGAACAGGCCACATGGAAACATGTCCCCTAACCCCAAAGATCCTTCTCTGTCCCATCTGTTATGTATATCGTAATCAAGAGATGGCAAGATTCCCAGGAAATTCCAAAGTGGAATGTTTTAGTTATATGAAAGCAATATATTCATCTGGCGAAACAATCTAGCCCAGGCATTAACTGTAGTGTGAACTGGATCGAACATGCTGGTGTCCTAATATTTGGCTGTAAAGATTACAGCTCTTAGGCTGTGAGACGAGGTGCCCTGCTTCTCCATATTCACCCGTGGCTGAGTTTTGTTACCAGTAAGAAGTGTATTGTGTTTGCACCACTAAGTAGGAGAGCTCAAAGTCAGGCACTGGCAAGCCACCCATGTCCACAGGACTACCATATAGTCCCATCGAGCATGCTCGTGCTTCCATAGAAAGTAAGAGGATATCCTACACAATTTGTCGAAAAAGGATCTTGCAGCCCATATCGGTATGATAGTAAAGAAGGATATAATTTTAGGGAGGATAATCATCTCCAATAATGAAAAGCAACCTTACATAGACAGAGGTCATTTTACCCATGATTGACGATTAGAAGTGAGTAGTGGGAGATGTGCTCATAGATTGCCATCAAATAGTGTTTTATGTGACCTAGTTTATGTAACCCCAAGGTATGAAATGGATGTTTGGAATCATTTAAATCCCAAATGATCTCTGGGTGGAGGAGTATTATTAGAAAGAGGAAATAACTCAGGTTTATTCCGATTTATGGGGAACCCCAAATAAGGTTTAAATTGTTGAACATCCACTGATACAGGCCCTAGGTTGGTGTTGGGATACCTTACATAAAGTAGAATACTGTCTGCATAAATAGAGATGAGTTAATGCAAGCATGATATACACAATCCGCCTTGACTGTATTTATGGCATATAAGAGCCGCCACCGGCTCAACGCAAAGTACAAACAATAATGGGGATAGAGAACATCCTTGATGGGTACCCCTGCCCGGTGAAAAGGAAGATGAAAAGACCATGTTCATGAAAACCTTTGCGATAGGGGAGCCACAGAGTACGAGAACATTTTTAAGAAAGGAAGAATGGAAATGGAAAGAGCGCAGAATCTCAAATAAAAGGTTCCATGAGACTAAATTGAATATCTTTTCCGCATCTAAAGTGGCATCTTCTGTCATAGCTTGCAGATTGAGCTGGGATAGTAGGTAGAAGAGGCAGTTGTGTGGGGTCAGACAGAAATGCAAGACAGACAACATGATAAAGGTTTTTCACAAGAAGCCATTTTATTAAATGAAAAGGGTGTTATAAACGCCTTGCTTTCCCTAAACTAGCGTGGGTTTCCCCGTCTATAAATCTAACACTAAAGGAACACCCTCAAATGCACAAGGATATCTGTCACTCACACTTGTACATACAAAAAAAGTATTTCAGGTATTCACATGGCTGTTCCGATGCAACAAAACAATAATTAGAACCAAATAGTCTTGCAAACCGCGGGTCGGTTCCCCTTCCACAGAATTAAAGAAGAATTTCCAAAAATAAGTTCCAATGAATAAAGTTCACTACAATTATCAAGTTCCATTTCAAAAGGTAACATACACAAAGTTTTCTCCCAAGAGCCAAGTTCTGCTTCAAACACAATGTTTCTTCCCTTCTGAAGGGTTTAGCCTGGCATCTAGACAACCTTTCACTGCAATGGAGTACTTCAGTGTCTTCTTCCCGGTTCACTAACCTGCTAGGACTACCACTAATAATCCATTTCCTGGAGTATTCTCCAGCAGAATGAATCTTCTAACATCACTACAAGTACTCTCCGGTGTGGGTTACTTCAAAACATCAGTAAAGTATTTTACTTTCAACAAGAATAAGATTTGCAACTTCTTCTGTTAGGATCTACCACCCATTGATGCTGTTTGTTCCACCGTTTAGTTGGCCACATATACTGCAGGTTATATTCCTATCCTCTTTTCCACTCTTCACAAGGAGGGCCACTTCCCTGCCATCTTTGAGCTTGCACTATCACACCTGGGAATTATTAATAATGTCTTTTATTCAAGTTTCTCCCTTCAAGAAAGCTATCTTTCCCCTTTCTCTCAATTAAACCTCTTTGGCTTAGGCAATGCTGGTTGTTATCTGTCTCATAGATTGCCCCCTCTTTACTTTGGCAATGCATGTTACAGTTCGGGTTTGGCATTGCCCCTGCTTTGCTTTGTCAATGGTGGCTATACTGGGGTTTTAAAATTGCCCACTTTTTCCTTGGACTATGGTAATCACAGCCTTTCTCAAATATTGTTCTTCTATTTGGGTAGCGATAGTTAACACTTTTTCCTTTTGTTTTCTTTTCATATAATCTTTGGACCAAAAACACTTCTTTTCATTAGTTGGGTACTCAAAATAAAGGCAAATGGTTAGTGGTTTACAATAGAGTGCTCCGAAGATCACCTGTCAAGGGATAACTCACTGGGTTTTCCCTGCACGTCCGTTTCTCTCGCTTCCGCTGCCACTTCTGCTCTGCTCTTCGGTTTAGGAGCTTCTGAGAGCTCTGGTTTTTGTGCCGTGACTTGCGCCTTCCTGAGCAGGAGTCCCCCTCATTCCTCTTGCGTCCCGGTGCTTGCCAGCCACTGGAGACAGCCACAAAGTGTGGAGAGTGCCTCTCTCCCACTGGATACTACAATTCATCAGCGATTAGTGCTGCGCAACCTCTACAATTTGGGCTTCTCTGGCTCACGACTCTCTCAGCACCATTAACCTGCCAAAGGCACGGCTGCGGTCCCAGCATCTTCGTTCTTCTCCTGATGCACACATAGTCACCCATAGCTGATACTGCTATTCCTCTGCATCTGCACCTGAGGGGGATTTAATTGGTCAAAATTCCCGCTCAGGTGTAGATTGTTCAGAAACTATGGAAATTCTGTTCTTCTGAGCTCATCTTCCTCGTCCCAGTACCTAGGGCATTATGGGACTTGAAATCCCGAACATTCTGATTCTTCTTTCTTTCATGTATTTCCATTTTGGCATATGCCATTAAGACCGTAGGGTCACTAGGGAGGTTGCTTAAAGGTTTCTCCCAATTCTCCTGACCTGAATCCCCTCCCAAGTGATCCTGCCGCAGAATACAACCCCTGGTGTCAGGATCAGGAAGCGTCTGCCTTTCTCTGGAGATATGAGAAGGGTCCCAGGCCAGGGTCGTGGGCTGATCACCATGACTTGATAGCAGATCCTCAATGATTTTGAGAATCTCTTTGGTCAAGAGTGATGCATTCACTGTCAGCTTTATATCTCCTGTGAGCTTAGATAATGAAAGTTCAGACAAGTACGGTGCATCCTTGGATGGTAGGCAGGTATCCTTATTCGCATAACGCGTATAAAATCATATAAAAGTAGGATTAATTTCCTTGGATACAGTAGTAATGGTCTCCTCAAAAGTCTTGATAACGATAATAACCATTTTCTTAAGCTCCTATTTTATGACCTGTGCCAAAGACCTGCTCTATCTGCCTCACCACGCTTGCGTGCCACACTTGCGAACCAGGATGGGGCTGTTAATGTAATGCACCTCATGCTTAGCTAACTTTTGAGAGTTGCGGAGCTCCTTTTTGATGTCTCAAAGAATCTCTTTTGAGGAGGGTGAAGTACTGTACCGGGTTTCAAGGGTGCGCTGCGTTAGCTCTGAAGCATTTAGTTCCAGTCTATGTGTTTCAGTATCCACCAAGTGGACGAAATTGCTACACCACATATGAATGCTTTAACGAATTCTCACAGTGTCGAGTGTGAGAAAGCAGGTTCTGCATTGATCTAAAAAAATAACATTATAACATTATAAAATAACATTTGATCACAGATGGTGATTTTGAATGCTGAGTCTAATAACATGGAAGGGTTCAGTCTCCAAAAGCGGCGAAAAAAGACAGTAATTACGGGGAGTGATTGAAAAAAGGTGACACAGCAATATTGAGCCGAAATCCACTGGTCCAAGAAGAGAGGATGATGATAACCAAAAATGGATATCTAAATGCATACCATGCACATGTAATATGAAAACTCTTGGGCATAGACATTGCCTGGATAACAGGTCTCGCCTCGGCAGACATGCTTCTCACGACCCTAGTGGAGCGATCAAGGCCCACATCAAGGATAGTGTTAAAGTCCCCTACCCACAGTATCCTTGCGTCTTCCCAAGAAACCACAACGCTGATGTTTTCATTAAAAGAAGGGTCATCAATATTTGGTGCGTAGATGCTAATTAGTAAAACACTAAGGCCAAGTAGTTTTCCCCAGATGACCACATATCTTCCCTGCGGGTCAATTACTTGGTTTGTACATTTAAACGATATTGACTGATGTATCAGGGTTAACACCCCCCACGCTTGAGAGGAATAATCGGTGTAAAATCTGATCCCACCCCAATGCTTAGCAAAGGCCAAAGATACATTGGGAAGTGAGTGGGTTTCCTGCAGCATTACAATAGTAGGGGAGTGACGTTGAATGCATGCAGTCAACTTCCTAGCCTTGGTAGGATTATTAATACTGAGAACATTACACGCGAACATTTCAGTGGGACTGGAGGATTAATCAGAGTCATGGTTGTGGAAGTTGAAACTGAAAGGATAAGGATACTATTTTCCATGCCACGATATATAATACAACCACACCAATATAGGCTGACAACCTTTGTACTGAGTAATGATTGTAAAAGTTCTTTTGAACTATGTACAATTATATTAAATAAATAAATAAATATGCAGACAACTAATGATGTTCAAACAGTCCCATTCCCAACCCTCTCCACCTTCCCCAACGGGATAGTGTTTACCTCCTGAAACAAAGCAATCAGGAACTCCATAGGGGGGGCTGCGATCAGCACATCAGGGACCACGAAAAAGATGCCCAAATCTGTGGCCTATGTTGGTATTTAGGGTATCAATGCAGATAAACCCCAAATGGCGATGTCAAAAGGATGAGTGCATCAAATAATATTGAACACTTTTATGTGTCGACATTAAGTAGTGGTAGTAGTTTATTTGTATAGCGCGCCAAAAACCTCAGGTATCAGGATGCATTATTCCAGCTACATTTGTGTAAGATTACAGGTTACAGGTTACAAGGTACTTATATATAAGTGATGGAATTACTGGTTGGTGGAGCATCCTGGGGTTGTGATAAACTGAGGGCAATATTGGCCTCAATGAAGGATATAGCGTCTGATGGGATTGTCAACAAAAATGGCCATCGCGTTAAAACCTCCATCTTGCTGGAAACAGCATTGCATTTTGAGTTTGGGGTTCGCGCAGAGGGCGTCTGGCATCTTCAAATGTCTTGCGAGCAACTTGAACAGATGGGGAAAATCCGGGTAAATGAAGATACAATTAGAATTGTAATGAATCTCTCTGTATTCACTATCAAGCTTTAAAATTAAGTCTCTGTAATTTAGCAGCCTTGCCATAATAGGTCGTGGAGGGCCCACAGTTTTAGGTTTGGGCTCCAATGCACCATGCGCTCATTCCACCAGGAATTGTGGAGAGAAAGTAGAACCGTCAAGTAGTGTGAGCAGCAGGTCTTCCACAGACGTCTCCATACAACCCAAGGCAGCTATTTCCAAAATGCCAATTATGCGAATATTGTCCTGTCTGAACCTAAATTCGAGGCCTTCACACTTCTGTTTAAGCGCTGTAGGCTTTGTTAAGAACAGCGACTGTGGATTCAAGATTGATGACTCCATCTTCACCATCCCCAAGTTTTGTACCAAGGGAATTAACGTTAGTGGCCGGGTCGTCTAATTTAGTATTCATGAATGAGAAACCGTCTTGCATGCCTTGAATGATTGACTGAAGGTCAGCTGGAGAGGATTGTCAGGAAGTAGCCTCAATTGCACTGCTCTGTGTGAGCACTGCCAGACCGGGATCCGGTTTGGCTGGAGTGTTAGTGTAAGTATCCATGGGTCCGTGTTTCTTTCCAGAGCCCCTGGTCAAGAGGGGGGGGGGGGGAGAAGTGCACCAGTTCACCTCAGGTACAGCTAAAGAAAGATTATTGTCAGGGAGAGAGAGAGAGACACAGCAATTCCTGCTCAGCACACTCGTTGTCCTGGCAGCAGGACACCTTACCCTTTCCGAACGGGAGAGGTGTCCAGATGCCACGACAATGTCCTGAGGGAATCTGGGCAGCAGAGAGCTATCCCATTGCTCTGTGTTAACAGAGCAATTACAATGCGAGCCATTAGGCATTAATGGGAGGGATAAAGGGACTTTTGTCCCTTAGTAATGGGAATGGGAGAGAGTGATCAGAAGTGAGAAGGGTGCATAATGCTGCATGGTTAATGTAATTATGACTATGGCTTCAACACCCAACAGGGATATGGTAGGCTCACATTAATCTGCATGATGTTATTGTGACTTTGCATGCAGGATGGTGAGAATACAACTAAAGCCATACTCTTACTGCTCAAAAGATTTCTATGATTATGTATACAGTGTATAGGTAGTTTACTATGAAAGGCTACTTTATAATGTAATGTGGTTTGCTTCGAAGGCATTGCTATAAATAAAGCATTATTTAAGCAAATGAAATGCAAAGTAGAACCTTAATAAATATCTATGTCACTTAAACCTGGCAAGATGTGCTCAATTACTTCAATTGTCCACATCCCGGTTTCACCATTTAAACAAAGTGTGTGATCCTGGGCATATCATTTAATTGCACTGTCTTATCCGCATCTACTTAAGTGATTCTGATTCACTTCATTGCTTATGTTAATTAAAGGGCCTGCGGTAGCAGCCCTGTAGTTATGGTTAAGTTGCTCAACTCATAGGAAGAGCACGTTTTGGGCGGCTTATAACTTTGCCGCCCTGGATGAATCCTTACCAAACTTTGCAAAAAAAGTATATGGCCCTGTCGATTGATTCCGTGAAGTACAATAAGGTTTCATCAAGGGTTGGGGGGGGGCAAGGTATAGGGGGATCCCAAAAGGTCTGTTTTTTCCATAGACGCAATGGAAAAGAATTATTGCTCACGTCTACAGCCCAAACCGCTGGACGGATTTTCACCAAATGTGCGGCAGGAGCAGCAGCTTGGTTCCCAAAGCGTGCTATTGCAAATTTAGTGTAAATATGTCTAGTAGTTGTTTTTGAAACAGACAAGAAAGTAGGTAAAAATAAAATTAGTATTATCTAGGTTCAGTCCGCGGACTCACTTCCCTGTACGGTCTGCGGACGGGCATCTGACTGGCCTAGAGGGCGACGTGATGTCCACAGACATCGGATGCGCACACTGATTGGATGGTGAAAAGCATAAAGTGCATCAGATTTTTGGAAACACCCGCCATGTCGGATTCACGGACAGCCGCCGTTGTTTGCAAAAATCGCAGTAAAAACATATTAAAAACACAACATTGCACCTGTCAAACTTATCAAACAATCTCTGGGGAGGTGGGAGGTGATGAGGATGGGATATGGCCGTAAGAAGACAAAAAACTGGTATTTTTCATCCCCAAAGTCCGCGAACAGTCAGGATGTTAATGTACAGTCCTGTGATGTTTGCGAACACTGCAGATGTTCAGGGACATCTATGCCTATTTCTGCATTACAGGGTTGGTGAAAAGCAGTTTTTGGATGGCTTATACCTTTGGCACCACTGAATGAAACTGCATGATATTTTTGAATATTATTCTAGACCTGATTCTGTATGGTATTGGAAAGTGTGGAGCTATTTTGTCAAGAGAGAACAAAATTAGAGGGGGGTCCCAAAATATTGTAAAGTCTTATAAATGTGGTGCCATTTGACGAATCTACACCAACATTTGAAAAAGGATTTTAGATGTAGGTATAAATGTTTTTGGTGGGATATTGTCAATCAAGAGGGGGCTACATAAGAGGGGTGTCTCATTATTTTTGAATTGCTTATAACTTTGTTGCCGTTTGATGAATGTGGGCAAATGTTTTCAGAAAGATTATAGACCCTATCTTGAATGTTTGTGAATGGATTTTGGCAAGTGGGGGCTAAGGTATATGACTATTTATGTACATACATTTTGACACTTTTGAAAAAATAAAACATGAGCGGATTTCCAGCAAACTCGTGTAAGGAACATTGGCAAGGTCCTCAAAGCATGGTTTTGAAAATGTGCCCGTGTTTTTTTTTGACAAGTGTCATAATGTAGGTACAAAAAATAGTGATATACCTTTGGTGACTGAGGTTTAGCCTGTAGCCATGGGTAGTGGCCCGATTCTCTGGGTCATGGCATAAGGTCATGACCAGGACAATCTGGCTACTAGTCATGACCACAAGGGACGACAAATGGGGTTAAAGGGTCAATGTCCACCTGTGACCGGCTATGTGTTAAAGTTATTTGAATGTGTGATAGGTTTGAAAGGGAAAAAAGATTTGCTCATGGTAATACCTTCTACAGGTTGCCATGGAAATGGAAGAGGGGCTCTGTATGGAGCCCCGGCTTCCATTTTCATGGTGGCCATCTTGGAAAAGGATTTTCCTTCCTACAGTGGGACGCAGCATGCGTACCGGTATAGGAAGAAAAATCCTTTTTTTTTTAGCACCCCAGGTTCCTGCTTTGGGAACCAGAGTTGCTAATGGTCTTCATCCCCATTGCATGGGCTGGAATGGGGGATAACAATCCGGAGCCCTCGTTATCAACTTGAGCTGGTGGGCTGTTATCCCCTGTTCCAGTCACATCATCATGCCATTTGTGATGCCATATTTGATGTCTTGGTTGTTAGTCTTAGCAGTGCACTGTGGTGGCGCGAGTTATGGTTGCTTAGTTTCCCATAGCTGGCGAATTTCTGAGTTTTTTTGCGATTTTACTTGTAACCATAACGTCCCTTTAACAACGTTTTTTCATTGAATTTCATAGGTTTTTATTAGTGCAACTTAACCATAACGTCCCTTTAACAATTTGTTTTCAGTGAATATATCGATATATAAAAGTGAAAATGTGTGTGTGGGTTTGTGGGTTTGCCTATGTTCCCTGCACAATTCCACACAGTTTCACCAATCTGCACCAAATGTAGCACAGTCACCTGTTAGGACCCTCGGGACATTACTGGCTACATGACATTTGGACACCCCCTTCCCAGATTTCAGCAAAAGTGAAAATGTGTGTGTGTGGGTTTGTGGCATAGCGTATGTTCCCTATACAATTCCACACCGTGTCACCAATCTGCATCACATTTTGCACAGTCACCTGTTGAGACCCTGCAGACAGTACTGGCTACATAACATTTGGACACCCCATCCCTTTCCCAGGATTTCAGCAAAAGTAAGAATTTGTTTGTGGCCTGCCGACAAAGCTGTAAACCGTGTTCACCGGTAAGGGAAACAAAAAATGTATGGGAGGCGAATGGATCGGAGAGCCGAAGGTGAAGGCAGGTAGCATTCCAGAAGTTTCCAAATGTTCCCCGCACCAGGTGAAATTACTTTTCCAGAGGACTTTTGCGAGATGGTGCCTGCCGATGAAGCTGTAAGCCATGTTCATGGAAAGGGAAACAAGAAATGTTGTTTCTGAATAAGATTTACAATGCCGTAAACCATGTTCGCTGGGAAGGGAAACAAAAGGTGTTGCCGCATCAGGTGAAATTACTTTTCTAGAGGATATTTAAAAAATGGTGCCTGCCGACGAAGTCGTAAACCATGTTCATGGGAAAGGAAACACATTTTTCAACTAGTCCCGACACGAGGGAAAAAACTTGAAGGCCCTAGGATGCACGGTTTCTGAGATATTTGCACTACAATGAACTGCACCACGCCAGGGTTAGGTGGAACAGCAACCTACAGGATCATTGATCAGAGTGTTATCATGTCTGTCTACAGAACCCGCTCGTGGAACCGATACTTTTGCTAGTGCAGTTATAAAAAAAAGCCTAATGACTATAGACTATAGAGTCTCCAAATATCAAAGACTGATGATGCTCCTTGCAATGTCCATTTCTGTGAAGTCACTTCTGTTGGTGCAATCCATTTGCAAATTAGGAGGTTTGCATGTATTTTTCCCCAGAGCGCCTTGACAGAGCTCTAACAGATGAGTTGCCTGCTTGTGTAATGATCCAGTAATTGAATTTTTTTGTTATTTGTTAAAATGCCATCTGCCACTACAGTTACCAAAAAAGTCGATTGGGGCTGAGGTGAGCGGTTTGGGGGCACAAAGGCAACCGTATGTAATTGTGCGTACTGCATTTGGGGGGAAGTAGCAGGACTTTTTTTACGGCTCACCCCCTTAACCTCCCACTCTTCTAATGCTGGATACTCCACTGAGTTTAGGTATCTGTCACGTGCAAGGCCACACCATCGCTCCCTTAAATATTATCAAAGGAATATTGCGTGCTGGACCACCTCAAAATCGGCCATGTGATCTGACAAACTAGGTCAGGTGTTAGTCAGCAGCAAAGGCCATTCCAATAAAATAGCAGGCCAGCACAGCTGCTGAATTACAACAAGGCTCAGAGACTCTGAGATGTGAAGTGGTTCTTTAGAAGCCTCACTAGCATTTCTAGGGGATCTTGGAGGTGAAGGTCTCTTCTTGTGGTGATGGCAAGTGGTCTTATTTTGCTTCAGAGGTGTCACCGTTACATGGTTGGTATCTCCTTTAATACACAGTGAAATAGCTCTGTAAAAATGAAGAATACTGAAAGTGAAGAGGTGAAAATACATTTTACAGAAAGTAACTACGGTGAAAAGGATGAAAGGGACACATTGTCCCAGCTTTCATATGTAATCATGAAACAAAAAAGAAAAAACAATTCTGGCTGTGACGAATTTGGCTTGGAGATGGTGAGGAGGGCAGAAGAAGGTTGGACTGGCGTTTGGCAGCACGGGAGAGTTTCTGACACAATGTCCAATCTCTCCGACACTGGTAAGTGCAGTTAGGTATCTTTATTAACGAGACCCCGCAGCCAGATGCTACGGCTCTACCTCACTCAACGGCCACTGTGGAATGTTGATTGCTGAACGTGCATCAACATTCCACCAGTGTGCCTATGCGCGAGCCCGTGCATATTACAACATATCCTCTTCCCTTGGATAAAAATGTTAACACCACATTGAAAAATGGAAAATTAAACAAATATTACATGACATGTCATAAATGCAACTTTCACAGCTAGATAAATACAAGTAACATAGGTGCCATTAAATGTACTTCCATCCTTAACAAACATAATCTCTAAATCTTATGGGAGGACCACAGCTCCTACCCGAACGACCCCTTTGCTGACCTGCATCAGGTTGCTGAGCCATAGCAGTTTGACATTCCACATCGACCTCTGGATCAACAGGACCTGGAATTGGGACAACCTCTTCCTGTTCACACCTGATGGCTTGTAAACCCACAGGATTATGATCCAGCACTGTTTCCTGTGATTCCACATCAGATTCCACACCTACCCTGTCCACCCGTTTGCATCCATCCACCACCACCCGCCTCTTACTCCAGACAGAGCCATCCTCCAAGTGCACATGCCCTTTTCCAACTTTAACAACCTTCCTTGAGGGCATAAAAGTGCTGTATCCTTTATGAACTATCCTAGGCTTCTTTATGTACACCTGATCTCCAGGCTTTACATTCAACTCCGTCCTACTCTTTTGTGAGGTCCCCGTGGTCTGCTGGCGCTCTAAAATGCTGCGATGAATTGCTCGCAAATCCATATCGCATGGACCACCACCGCCCATAGCCAGGGTTCTCAACATCGTACCTGCCTTCCTGCCCCTCATTAGTTCAAATGGAGATCTTCCCGTAAGCATAGCAGGAATTCTCGGATATGCCGCCAGGTATTGTGTCACAACTTCCTGCCAATCAAAACCATTGGCCAAAGCCAATTGTATGGCTGACTTAATCGTGCCATTGGCCCTCTCAACTAGACCATTCGCAGAAGGATTATACAGAGCTGTCCTATAGTGAGAAATGGCATGCTGTTCCAAGAATTCTCTCATGGCTCCAGAAGTGAACTGCACACCATTATCAGTAACTAAACTTGCAGGTAATCCCTCACGGTCAAATACTTTCCTCAGAAAATCAATTACGGAATTAGTTGTAATACAAGGACACGCCGCCACCTCAATCCACCTGGACGTATAATCCACCAACACCAACATATATCTGGACTCAGGCTCTAAACAGTGAACGGACCCATAATGTCCAGAGCCAATTTCGACCATACCTGCTCTGGAACCTCTACAGGATGCACCGGTTGTGGATGCAGTACCTTGCTCTTATCACTGACAGAACACGCCAGACAATCTTTCACCACCTGTTCCACATCCTTGTCCATTGACGGCCACCAGTACTCCTCTCTCAGTCTCCTTTTGGTCAAAGATCGGCCCAAATGACCTACATGTGCCACTTCCACCATTCCTTCCTTCATACTTACCGGGGGTATCAACTTACTACCCCTAGACACACCCCAAGGACCCTCGGCTAATTCATGAAGAACCTGAACATAACCTTTCCCTTCTGGCCTGTCCTTCACAGTGTGCCACCCCTTCACCAGACCTTCCCTAATCCACTTTAACTCAAGATCATCCTCAGACTCCCGATCCCACACCGACTTCTTCACAGCAGAAGTGACCAAAGCAACCTGACACTCCTGCAAATCATCCTCCTTAACTACTCCCCCCTCACTGTCCTCCTCTACAACTGGCAAACGGGACAAACAATCCGCAACAACATTAAACTTCCCCGGAAAATACTGCAAGGAAAAATTCTCTTGCTGTACTGACCACCTTGCAATTCTCGGGGATACTGCCATGACTCCCTTGGAAGAAAATACCTGCACCAACGGTTTATGGTCCGTTCTGACCACATAGGGTATGCCCCACACAAATGTCCTGAAAAGTTTTGAAGCCCACAAGACTGCCAACGTCTCTTTCTCAATTACAGAGTACCTGGTTTCCACATCTCTCAAGGTCCTCGAAGCAAAAGCCACTGGGACCCACTCACCATTAATCCATTGCTCTAGCACTGCCCCTAGACCCACCTCACTCGCATCTACCGTCAACGCAGTTCTATTTTTTGGGTCAAATGATTTTAGACATGGAGCCTTCTCCACCTCCCTCTTAACCAACTCAAATTCTGCCGCACACTCCGCAGACCATACAAATCTTACGCACTTCCTCATAAGAGCTCTCATGGCCACTGTTTTTTCAGCGTAATTTGAAACAAATTTAACATAGTAGTCTGCAAGACCCAGAAAGGCCCTTAGCTGATCCTTATTGACCGGAGCTGGCGTATCCCTCAACACTTGTACCAACTCCCTTTTTGGGCTCACACCTCGTGAACTCAATGTGTGTCCCAAATATGTGACCTCCTCCACCCCCACCTGACACTTTGTTAATTTTACAGTCAGACCTCTCTCTTTAAGAATCTGCATGACCTTCCTTACCCTTGCATCATGTTGCTCCTTGCTGCTGCCCCAAACCAAAATGTCATCTTGAAAGTAACTGACCCCCACCACCCCTCCAAACAACTGCTGCATCAGCCTCTGAAACACAGCCGAAGCTGCCAAAAGGCATGCGACAAAATCTGTATGCCCCAAACGGAGTCACAAATGAAGTAAGGGGTCTAGATTCAACGTGCAGGTCAATTTGGTGATACGCCGTTGATAGATCAAAAGTTGAAAAATATATAGCTTCACCCAACGTCAACAACAACTCATTAATATTTGGCAAAGGATGCCGATCCACCCATATGCTAGAATTTAACTCCCGGAGATCTACACACATTCTGATGCTGCCGTCACTCTTCTTAACTAAAACCACAGGAAACAACCACTCCGAGGACTCAATAGGCTCGATTATTCCTGCTGACTGCAACTTAGTCAATTCCGCCTTAAATGCCTCCCTCACTGCAACTGGCACCCCCCTCACTTTATGAACTCTCGGAACTGCACCCTTCTTCAACACAATGCGATGCGTAAAACCCCTAAGCTTACCAAGAGTGTCTGAAAATACCTCAGGAAACTCAATCATAAGCACTGTTGGGGTAACCCTTATGTCCTTCTCTTCCGTTCCCTCCATGACACTGAGAACCGGTTCTTTTTCACCTGGATGAATTTGTATTTTTAGTGCAGCCTGCTCATCCCAACCTAACACACTTGTCCCCTTTGAAGCCACATACAATTTACCTCCCTTTGAAGAGAAATTTGACCAATTATAACCAAGCAGGTCGATTGAACTCTGCCCATATGCATATGGTCTGATGTCTGGAGTCAACAAAGTAGAGATCGGTTTACCCAAAACCTCTTGATACACTTCCGGAGACACCAGGGTATAAGGTGACCCAGAATCCACAAGCATATCCACAGGGTGCTGGTCCACCAATGCCGACACCCATGGACCCTCCGCCCACAACCCTCCACATGTAATATGACACTCTGTTTGGGACCTCCACCTGATGCCCCTTCTAGCCCCATGGTAAACTCCTCTGTAGTTACATTTGCGACCACCTGCCCCTTACACATGCCTGCAAAATGGCCCATCCGTTTACATTTCCTGCATTCCACATTGCTAGCCGGACAGGATTTCGAATCCGCAGTGTGACTCGACCAACCACAATTTTTGCACACCTCTTTACTCTTAGATGCTCTATTCCCTTGCACCACCACTTTATCCAAACCCTTCTTGCTCCTTGACACCACAGCATGCACCATCTCCCTATTTCCATCCCTTTCAGTAACAATTTGTACACTCGCCTTCGAGGCTTCAATTGCTCTAGCAATCTCCAAAACCTTATCAAGTGAAGGATCGCTCTCAATCCACAATCTCTCTCTTATTTTTTGATTTGACGTTTTCATCATAATCTGATCCCTTATATGTTCCTCACCGTTACCCGGGAACCCACATGTAGCCATGAGTGCACGTAGGGCTGTAACATATGAATCTATGCTTTCCGCGGAACCTTGTGCCCTAGAAAAAAACGTATACCGCTCTAAAACCACATTAACTCTTTTACCAAAACGTACTTGCAATTTCTTCAAAGCCGTCTCGTAGGCGCTTCCAACCATTAGCCCCTCACCTCCCCCTTGAACCATAACATTCTCTCCAGGCAGGTGACAAAAAACTCTCAAGCCCTTGGTACCAATACAATTAAGCAAAGCAGCCTCCTTTTCATCATCGTTGAACTTTGCCCCACCTGCAGCCCGCAAATATACCTTAAAGGCACCTACCCACTGCTCCCAAGGAGCAACTGGCTCTCCTGGGTTAGGCAGAAAAGCAGGTGGAGGCCTAGCAGCTGTATGCAACATGTCCGAATTTGCTACCTTGTTCCTGGTGCCCCCAAATAACCTACCCAACACTGTGCTTTTCTGTGCCCAACCCAATGCCCTTTGCACCCTTAAGTCAGAAAATGTCCTCTCTGTCACTTTGTGCCAGTGCACCCACACGTATCTGCAGTACAGCCAAAAATATATATATATATTTTTATTTATTTTCCCAGCAGTGGGTGAGTCACAACACACCAACCAATGTGACCGCAGACAGCTGTCTTCCACTGTAGCCTTGTGAGCGTGCACCCCCACGCATATGCAGTACAGCCAGGTCCTGGCACTGGGTGAGTCACAATCACTGATGTACCAACAGATTTGCAACAAACCCAGCCCCAGCCGAACTGCCAACCTTCACTTGTCTGGGCCACACAGGGTTTGTGTGCCCCAACCTTACCAGCAACACCCCTCCAGATCCACCTTTAATATAAACTGTGGCCCCTCAAACTTGCCACGTAGCTGAAGGTGTTATCCTCTAGTCTTCTCTCATCCGCCAGTAGCCGCAGTCAGCTGCTATCAAAGCACACCGCGCAATGCCACCGCAGCCCCTCCTGCTTCCCTGGGGTGACCGCAGTCCGCGCTGAGTGGCGTAGGCGTCAACGCAGCCCCTCCTCGTTCCCTGAGGAGACTGCAGTCCACGCTGAACAGCGTAGCGTAGACACGCTGCCGGGGCGGAGCCAGCTGCCGGGGGACTGCCAATGCAAGTGGCCGCAGCCCCTCCTCATCCCCTGAGGAGACTGCAGTTCACGCTGAACAGCGTAGCGCAGAGACGCTGCCGGGCGCGTAAACACCCCGACTGGGCACCCGAACAGTTCCTCGCCTTCCCCTCCTTCACAGGACAGCTGCCCGCCCGGCGAGGGGGGGCCCACCCGTGGCCAACGCTGTCCTAATATTGGACCAGGCTTGCAGCAACAACTCCGACGGATCCGGCGTTGATCGGCCCACGTCCTCGCCGACTGCGCCAGAAGTGAGCAAGGAGCCCGAACAGCTGATCCATGCACACGTGGGACAGGGTCTCGTCGAAATCCTCGTCGCCAATGACACAATCTCTCTGACACAGGTAAGTGCAGTTAGGTATCTTTATTAACGAGACCCCGCAGCCAGATGCTACGGCTCCCCTCACTCAACGGCCACTGTGGAATGTTGATTGCTGAACGTGCATCAACATTCCACCAGTGTGCCTATACGTGAGCTCGTGCATATTACAACAGTTTCCCCCATTTTGGAAGTATACCCTCAAGGCTGGAAAAAGGTAATTTCAAATAACGGAATGATTGGTTTAGCGTGGGGTGGCATGGCGGCGTGGTGGTCCCCGGATGTTAAAACAATTTCAAATTAAAAACACATTTTTGAAATAAATATATTTGTCAAGTAACGTAGTAACATGTTTTGCTTTTGCCATACTGTGTGGAAGACAGGAAAAACTGTGACGCCTGAGGCATCCTCAGGTAGCATTGGGGACTTTATCAGATAAGCCTCAAGAGCATATTTTGTACTTTCACATTGTACACAAGCCAGGTTAACTTGGCAGCTGCATTGAAAACACTACAATGTCCTCACACTCCACAGAGGCTGCAAAACTCACTTTTAAACTATAGGGCCTCATCACGAGTTGAATACCGCCGGGGCTATTAGCCCTACCGCCAAACCCCCTGGCGCTATTAGCGCCGGATAACAGGTTTGGCGGAACGGTAAGTCCCCATTCCCCATTGGGCCCATTTGGGAATTTCCCATTCCCCATTGGGCCCAATGGGGAATGTTCAGCGCTATTACTGAGCGCTAAAAATTGGCAAAATCGCTGCGGATTTGTCCCCAGCTCAGAGCTGGGTGTAAATCCACCAAGCCCGTGATTTGGCGGACTCTTAAATGCATTACCGATGCATTTAAAGGTTACCGCCAAACTCGTGATGAGGCAGTATGTGTGAAGAAAATGCAATGCTCACCCTGATTTTCAATTATGTTTGTTAAAACCTTTCACTTCAATATGTCTTTCAAAATAACGCCAGTGATTTGTATGGAATGACCAGGGCCCCTCTTAAGTCTGCCTGTGCCTGACTTTGAAAACATATTACAGTCAACACTGGGATGGGAAAAATAATGTGTTTCTTAAAATGCAACTTTCAGCTGGAAATCTGGAAAATAACATCAGTAATTTCAGGAAATTACTGGGGGCCGCTTTAAGAGTGCCTTGTTCGACTTTGCAAACATATTACATTTAACAGTTACATGCCAAAATATTCGTTTTTTTAAATGCAGCTTTCAAATCAATATATATGTTCCCTGCTTCCAGGGTTTTTTTTATGGTATTTTGGATAAGGCAGCATTTTCAGACCTGCACTCCATGCATACTGTTCATTCAGCAATGAAGGTTAAAATGGCCTTTCTTGCTTTGACAAGAAACTGCGCTGTCTTCTATTCTTTACTAATCATTTCATTCTGCACCATCTGATTGAGAAACCTGAGAGACTTCAAAAGCTCTTGCATTGTTCCCGACTTCCCGTTCAACATAGTCCTTCCCACTAGTCCAATTAAAGGGATCAAAACTTGCATCCTGTGTGACCTTAAAACTGGACTAACTTGGTGACACACTTATCATTTCACTTTTTAGAGAGAAAAAATTTGAATGCATTTTTTACTTTCTTTCTTTAAAATGTCTTTATTTTTACTGCTGACATGACTTTCAATTTAAAATGTGTTATTTTTACTGCTTCATTTTCAGTCTGGGGTATTATTCCTAGGATGTTATAACACATACCCATGTCCAGTGCTTTAAGTGGGCCGGGGCCAGCCAGGCTGGGCCCCGGCAGTCTCCAAAAGTGAGGCTGAGTTGGGGCCCTGCTGGGGCCCCACGGTCCCACCCCAACATTGGCAGGACACATCCTGCTGCGGCCGCAACCCTGACGGGAGATGTGCCCTACCATTTTCGAGTCAGTCAGTGTAACTTCCTCCTGTGACCCCACGCGGGAGGGTTCATCAGAGGAAGTTACTGTCCTTTTGTTTCTTCCTCCCCAGTTCACTGAGGTATCTTTGACCCTCAGGGAACCTGGGGATGCGGTGCCATATTTCTGTGTTTGTAAAATATGGCTTGAAAAGTACACAATTCAAGTCATTTTTTATAAAGCTTTGCCGTCGGACAAAGACGCCTCTGACTTTGTCGTCAAAGCTTTAAAAAAGATGGCTTGAAAAGTATGCAAACCATAAGGTATGCACGCAAATATATATGAACGTTATATATTTGGGTGTGTACCATACTGTGGTTTGTATACTTTTCAAGCCATCTTGAAGTACACAAACCATAGTAAGGCACGCAAACAAATATATAAATATAAGCACATATATTTATGTGCTTACCTTACTATGGTTGTGTACTTTTCAAGACATATTTTATAAACCTATTTCTATGTTTAAAAAAGATGGCTTGCATAGTACACAAACCATAGTAAGGTACGCATACAAATATATAAATGCTTACATGCATTTATATATTTGTTTGCGTACCTTACTAGGGTTTGTGTACATTTTTAGGCCACACTTGTCCCGCAAGCCACACCCCCAAAAGCCCCCCCCCCCCGATTTCTTACCCCACCTAAAGCCATGCCCATGTCCTTTCACACATCCCTATTCTTTGCTGAGCGCCACAGCAAGTTTTTCAATTATTTATTTCCCGTGGTTGTCATAGTGGTTCAATACTTGTTCCTCCCTGCCTTTCTAGTCTTACTGTACACAGCCCCTGCTTAATTTGACTGGATATTTGCTCATGCCAGTGGCTTATGAGACTGCCTTTCTCAGCTGCTTAGACTTTCCTTGCAGTTTGCCTCCTGTTAAATGGAAATTGCCAGGCCAGTGGTGTGTGATTTGTCTGAGCTTGGGTCTGCAAGGCGTGTTATGGATGTCCCTTTGAGTTTGATTGGCAGTAGGATTCGGTGGGCGGTTTCTTTCCGGCTTGCTGTACTGCTCGGGTCAGGCCCACACCCTCATGCAGGTGGTCAGATTCCTCCCTCGCTGCGTGCTTTTCTGCTGTGAGAATATTGCTGACACCTGAGCTGCGCTATTTTGCGAAATACCAGCCTCAATTGCAGGCCCAGCATCACCTGTTTCCACCTGCAAAGGTGCTATCGTCTGCCATGGAGTTGTTGCTGCCATGCCAATAGCAAGTTGTTTAGCAGCTTTCTGTGCCTGGTTCCTTTGTACCTTGTGTCATTATTGTTTTTTCTTGTTCTTGAGGAGGTCGCTCCGTTCTGGTCTGCTGTGTACTTTGGCATTTTGCCTAATTTGCATCATGTCGCAGCTGCCTCTGCTATCGCTTCTTCGCAAGTAAGGCTCTTTGCCTAACACATATTTTCTAGCATTTTCAGGTCTTTACAGAGGACAGTGACCATGCCTTCCATCATGGTGTAATCGCTTTATTGAAGTTGCCAGACCCTGGGGGCTCACGCAGGCCTAACGACAATTAGGACTCTTGGTTCCTTGGCAGTCTTTTGTAGAATTTTAATCTCTGCCTCATGATCTTTTATTTATATGCACACATTTTTTCCAATTTCAACTTGGCTTCTTGGAGCATATCTACGGTGTTGTCGTCATTCAGTGCAACAGCAGCGGGGAGTCTTCTGAATGCCGCGCGGCCCTTGAACACTGCTCTTTTACTCACTGCTATGAGCTGCACACGGTCTAATGTTAAAGTTAAAGGACATTTGTACCGCGCAATCAATGGTCCCCTGGCGCTCTGGTGGATCTGAAAAGGAAAGGGGATGGTGTGAGTTAGTGGGACTGAGCGGGAAAAGTACAAGACAGCAGTGATGTGCTGTTCGCAGCTTCAGTTGGGTTAGCACCGTTCGCTGAGCTTAGGTGTTCTTTTCGGTTGGTAGCCGCCGTGTTCTGTTGTGCAAAGATGTGTGTGATTTGTTTTCTTGTTGCAGTATTGTGATGTTTGTGCGGTTTGCTGTGCTCTAGAGGTGTGGTTGAGTTTGGTTAGAGTTTGAGCGGTGTATGTAGAAGGGTGAGCTTGTTAGTGGGTTGGTTAGTGGTCTCGCCATCCAGATGCGATACATGCCAATTTCCAAATTTCTTTCTAGACGTGGCACGTGAATATCTTCGCATTTCTATTTAGATGCGGCACTGGCTAATATTCATAATGCTGGCTAGATGCGACGCAATCCAATATTCACAACTATATCAACTATATCAAAGTGTTGCACTGGCCAACCTTTTCCAATCCTGTCCAGAACAACATTCACAGTTCTGTCTAGATGTGACACAAGCTAACATCCAAAAACTCTATCCAAATGCAGCACTGGCGATATACACAGTCCTAACAGTCACAACTGTATCCAAGTGTGGCACTGGCCAACATTCACAATCCTGTCTAGAAGTGATGCAAGCCAATATTCACAATTATATCCCAGTGTGGCACTGGTCAATATGGCCGCTATCCTCTCTTCCGAGGGGGCCGCCAGGCAGGAGACCGTTTTGAGCCTGGACACCAGGAACAATGCGTCCTGCAATGGAATTAAGCAGAACTTTGGATAGTTCACAGAGATCTGCAGACCCGTCAGCAGCTGGAAAGTCCTGTCCGTTTGTACGATGGCAATCTCGCTTGACTAGGCCCGGATGAGCCAGTCGTCGAGGTACGGGTACACATGTATCCCTTGTAGACGTAGATGGGCCGCCACTGGTGCCAGGCACTTCGTAAAAGCCCTGGGCGCCGACTTCAGACCACCTGCAGGTAAGTGTCCATTGGCACCCTAGTAAGGGTGGCTTGCCGACTTGTGTGTCTTTCATTGAAGACTTAGGGCCTAATTCACAGAAGCGTTTTATAATGGCAAAACCCCATTGGAAAACGCTCTGTGAATCAGGGCCTTTTGGAGGCTAATTTTGCGGAAGCACTGAGAGACACTACTTGTCATGACCTTTGGATGATGAGGCTCTTGGGAACAGGGATCCACATCCGCTATGCAATGAGACACCCGGAGGTGGGACGGGAGGGAGGTGCATGGGGGTTTCACTAGGACCCATCCACGTGTCCCAGGCCAATACGGTTTTATTTCACACGCGTTGCTTCCAATCTCGGCATCTGTTTTATGAGAGAAGAAAGTCCTCTTCTCCATCTTTTTTCTTCACTGAAGTCCATTTAAAAACAAGCATTGGCAAATACTGACATGCTTGCAGCAGAATGAGACTGGATTGTGAATAGAATGGCAATGAAATTATAGCGCTTTCACACAACTTGCTGATAAACAAATCTGGGTGTTATTATGTGAACAAAAGGCAGAGGTGTACCTTTCCTATTTATTAATTTTTCACTGGCAGCTGTGTCCTCCTCCCCTCCACTTTTGCATGCTAACCCCTGTGCACCCTCCCCAAGCATAATTCCTTGAGGCACCACTGCTCTGCAATCCAATTACTTAGAGAACAAAACCTACTAAACAAAACAAAGCATGTGTCGTCATATTCTCTAATGTAAAGACTTGCATACCCAGACAAACACCTCCTCATCCTCCCCAGTAATGCGGCCCAACCGATTAATGTGTCAAGTGTATGAGCCTCCTCTACACATCACGTCCACAGAAACAAGATTTTCCCGCCTTTGTTCTAACCTCGGCCCCACTGTAGCCAATAGAAGGCTGCTGAGGAGGTTACATAGGGTGGGAGCTGTCAACAGGAAAGATAACTCCCATCAGAGACGTTTTTACTTCAGTGTTATCGCTGACTCTGCGAGTCACAAACCAGGGGTCACACAGGCAGTGCCAGAGGTTGTATGGGAGCCGCCAGCTACCACTGGTGACCCCCAAATGACATCCACAAGCTCAGCATTTGAAAAACGTGTATAGCCCATGCAGTGTACTTGGCATGTACCTGTGGGAACAAGTATGATCCTGTCACCTGCCCACCAACCCTCCTTGATCTAAACGTTAAGGGCATCTTAGAAACCAGGCATACTGCGACTGATTCTTTTCAACTTCAACATTCCATGGATAGGTTCATGCAAATCTTCCTACAAAAGGCAAGGATCGGATGGAGACTGAAAATTGACCCATATTCCACATCAGAGGGACTGGTTAATCATTTGTCCGGCCTTACAGTAGCACATTCTACCTGATAAAATACAACAGATAAAACTTTATGGCCTCCGTCTCACTCAATGCATCATCTACTAATACAACACATTGGGCCTCATACGAGGTTGGAGGTAGCCTTGCCGGTAAAACCGGCAAGGCTACCTCCTAACCGGCAAGAAAGTCTTGCACCCGCGAATGGACAATTACTGGGGTATTCTGGCCCGGCCGGACCGATAATTGCCCTTTTGCGGGTGCCGGAGCCGGTTGATCCCCATTCCCATTTGAGCCCCATAGGGCTCAATAGAAATGGGGGTGCCTTTAGCACGGCACGGTTCATTATCGTGCCGGTGCTAGAGGCTTACTGTGCTCGCGGGTGCCTTTCATTCCACCAGGTCAGACCTGGCGGAATGAAAGGCACCCGCGAGCACAACTCGGAGTTTGCCAGTCCGGACACAACGGTATCGGTAAGCTTACTGGTACCGTTGTATCCGGACCGGCAAACTCATAATGAGGCCCATTGTCTTCAATTGACTTATCTCGGTATGCAGCTGTGAAATGCCTTAGTCGACAGTTTACTCCTTTGGGTGTGCAATCACGTAAGGAGATGAGATATTATGTGCAAATGGTAAAAACTACTGCAATGAAAAAAACAAGCATGATTCCACTATGACAGTTGCAGACTCTTCAGAAACATCCTTGCTTAGTAAAATCATCTGCCACAGAAAAATAGCATTTTCCAACTTTCTATTGCCCTTAATGTTAGATCCTTAATGTTTTTAAGCAGTGTAAAAATTGATATTATCATTACCCAACTTAATTGGACTAAAGTTTGGAAGACTGAAGCCTGCAAAATTCACCCTTGACAGAATTTGGCTCTTTGACCGCAGGTTTGGCCCACATCTTTGGAGTAAGTGCTTTGCTCTATGTGGTGTCCTGCCACCTTAGAAATGACAATGTCTTCGTGTCAGGCACCACTGGCCACAAACAGTCTTATTTTAAAAAAAAATCATGTTATTATTTTCTACAACCAACAAACAAACCAAAAACAAAACTTACAGTGCATATCACAGGCACGAACAGTCTTATATATCAGTGTTTCATATGTAATAAAGAATACACGCATTTCAACGCACATAGGTAGACCAATGTGGAACAGAATGTTTGTCCATTAGTCACAGAGTGACAGAATGTGTGCACATCAGTGTCTGGGCCATAGAAGGCCTGCCACATGGTAACACTAGATGAGATAATAGACCAATATTCCACACAAATCAAAATATAAAAACAAAGACAATTTTTGAGAGATGAACTCAACTATAAATTCAAAAGAGTCTACACCTTCAACAAACGAGCAACTGTGTTCACTAAACAACAAACTACCAAACTTAAAATTCCAGCACCCCAAGTCCCAACACCACTCACATCAGACACTGACACAGTCAGTGATTCCAAATTGGAAGATAGACCTCCGGAAACACAGGAGCAGCAACCATCTGTGAGTGCACTCTCTTCCACTTCTAAACTAACCACAGACATGGGCTCGTCTTCTTTTTTAGAAGAATTGATGCAACAAAAACTAATGAGAAATTATCAGAGACCAAATTCCAGCAGAAGACATACTATGACACCCAATCCAAGAACCAGAGGGGCAGGAGAGTCTGTAGAACAAAATTCAAACACCAACATAAACAAATCAAAAACATGAGTACAAACCCGCTCACAGAACCCTCTACCCCAATGCAAAACGTAGTTATTAATCTCACCAACGAGGATCTTTCAAAACCACTGATTACAGCTTGCAATAAAGGACTACATTTTTGTCCTTACAACTACTATAACTATTTCTCAACAACTGTAGACCTCTTCCAATTCTGCAGAAAACTCAAACTCAAAAAACATTTTGCCAATGGCCTACCAATGAAACATCCCATCATACAAAAAAAATCCCTTCAGAATTATCAGTTTATTATTATTAAGTCAAAGGAGGCAATATTGTATTACTTCGCATGAGTTATTATATAAAAATGGCTATGCAACATCTTGAACATACCCAATGCTATGAACCACTAAAGACAAATCCTCTTCCACAATTGAAAGAAGATTGGAGAATAATTGGAGAATAATGAGCCAACACTGGAGAGATCAATCGCTAGATGAAGAATACCTTTACATGAACAAACCATTTCCAACCATCTCGACAATTTACTTCCTACCCAAAATTCACAAACCATACAAAGAACTACCGCTGTCTAGACCAATCATAAACAGCATTGGCTTTCTCATAGAATGCATTTCTGAATACATAGATCATCAACTTCAACCGTTAAGAGCTTCCCTTTCTTCTTATATCAGAAAAACAACTCACGTTATCCAACAGTTAGAAAGCATACCGTGGACACAAATATTTGGCTTATCTAAATGGATGTTTCAGCCCTCTACACAAGCATTTTACATAAAAAAGGATTCAAACAACAGAATATTTTCTCAAAACAAGATCCATCTCGTATCACGACCAAAACCAAATGATCCTAGAGATGTTGCATTTCACTCTTAACAATAATATATTCATGTTCAATCAAAACATGTACAGACAACCTCAATGAACCGCCATGGGTGCCAAGTATGCCCCACATATTCAAACCTATAAATGGGACATTATGAACTAGAACAAGCATGGCGGCACCCTTCCTTCACCCAACTAAACAATATAATCTTTTGGGCACGTTACATTGACAACATCATCATGATCTGGAATGGAACAGCTTCACAATTTCAGGACTATTTTCAACATCTGAACAATAGGAACTACAATCTAAAACTCACCACGGAGCTCAGCCAAACACGCATCAACTTTCTCGATATCACCCTCTACATCCAAGACAACATGATCCATACAACCTTATACATAAAACCTATCGCAGTCAACAGTTGACTTCATGCAACCAGCAACCATCCCAAATATGTCATCAACAATATCCCCTATGCAGAAATGTTAAGGATCAAAAGGAACTGCACCACCAATGAAGAATTCATAAAACATGTATTCCACACAATCAACAACTTTAAAGAAAGAGGCTACAGTCAGGATCTCACCACCAAAAGTTATCAGAAGACATTCAGTAGGACAAGACAACACCTTCTACAAGTCAAGAGTAAATCAGCTCCTAATATACACTACAAAACGAATTTCATCACCACTTTCAGCACGAATAACCAAACAATCAGAAAGATTCTAGTCAAAAACTGGAACATCTTGAGAGCGGATCCAGATTTACATTCAGTACTAGAAGAGCATCCGACAATCACCTTCAGAAAAAACAAAAATGTAAAAACCAGACTGAGTCCATCGCATTTCGTGTTCAAGAAAACAACTGGCACACCAGTGGATAAAATGTGGCTTCAACAACCATCACGAGGCAATTACAAGTGTGGTCAATGCTCAATATGTAAATATTCAGAAAATGCCAAAACTTCCATCTCCTAACCAAATGGCACAACACATCATATTCGGCAATTAATTAACTGCAATAGCAGAAATGAGATTTACGGCATAAGATGCATTTGAACCTATTCTACATAGGCAGCACAACTGTCTTTGTACCATTCATATTTGCTTTTTTTGTATACGAAATAAATATTTTGATGAAATAATCAAACAACGCACATCATTGTATTCCTTATGAAAAGCGCAACCACAGGCTATGTACCAATTTTCATATCTCAAGTCTCAGGCAGTCTCTGAGCAAGCCCAGGTCGCAGACTTTCCTTGCAACATCATCATTTTGTTTATTGGAGTGTGCCAACACTGTCAAAAGGCTGGCAACAATTTTTACACATGGTAATGTGTATATACTAGCTTCTACTAAATGATACTGCCTGAAATATTTGCCAATCAGGTCATGCACAGCACATGGTACAGTTAGTCAGTGTTCAAGGGGAGGCCTTTGAAGCCCTTCTCTTCTCCATCCCATGTCCCATTTCATTAGCGCTCTATCCCTTTTTCTGTCTATCTTAGATTACGGGTCACTGCTTTCCCACAATGACGACCTCCTGCCTTGGCGCCATGCGAAAAGACTTTTTAAATCCCTCCCTCCCAGGAGCTCAGCTAAAACATCAATTGTAACAGAGAATATTCTATTTCCATATCCTCATCTAAAAATATGAGGAAAACATGCACCCTGCATGTCTGGTCTCATGGAATGCTAACCAATGTTTTTACATTACTGGAAATAAGTTGCAACGTTGAAGATGGGTTAGTGAAGCAGCTTTATAATCTGTTATGTGTCACTTGTCACACACATGCTTTTGAGAGGAGCATATGGAGAAGCGATGGGGCTGAGCACAAATGAACCTGTGTACTTCTGAATTCAAATTAATCAGATTCCATGCATAGTCCAGGGCACAGTCCTTTCAGCAATGATCTGTTCTCCTCCATGCCAGCTCTTCTCTCAGCTGCTCCTTGCGAGCACCATCACTCTACCATCTGCAGGTCACTTATTTCCGCTCTGCCATAGCCCGGGCGAAGAGGGGTTTAGCACGCTGGTCGTAAAAAGGCACCCCTTCTTCTACACCGGCACAGTGTTGGTCCACCTGATTCTTATGGGCGGCTGGTGTGCAGCACATTGCACAGCCTAGTTTGCGAAGGGCAATGAACAGATCACACGCAGAAGAGGAAAACACATGAAGCCCCAAAGGAACTAAGTTGTTGTCAAAAGTAGAAACCAAGGCATAAATAGCATGGCAAAAAGATTGCATTGTGAGATCCATAATAGAAACACCTACCTCCCTCCTCTTAACTGCTCTATAGCAATGTTTCCAGGTCGGAAGGGAAACAAATCAAGCCCGACACCACTTAAAAACAACCCCGAAACAAGAATACTCTTCTGTAATAAGGCCAGAAGTAAACCCAAATCACACAAAATAGGTAGCAAAATGAAGCGATTAATATATACCGAGCAGGCAACATTGATTAATCGACAATCCATATTTTGTTTTTTCCAAATCATTAGAAAAGTCTAAAACAAAATAAACTAGACCATGCACCTAGCTGTCTGTGTATATGTACACAGGAATGCAAAGAAGAACTCAACTCAAAGATAATTTCACTAGTGAATTTTGTTTTTATTTCGCTACTTTCCCATTTCGTTCACACTTTAACATGATAATTACACTACCCTGACTTTCAAGATGACTGCGAATTTTGGCTTGTTTCCAGAGAGCTTCCTTAGAGATAGTCATCCAAGATGGTCACCACCATGGAAGAGTTCAGAGCTCAAAGAGTTCCCGAGAGGGGCAGAAATTGGTGGAATTAGCAATAGGGATTAGCATGGCTAGGAGCAGGGAATGGGAGGGATCAATAACCAAATAACACCTAATGCACTGTGTGTCCCTCCTAAAATGTCATTTGTGTGGTCCCCTTGTCAGAGAAGCCCTTCTCCCTATGTACTCATGAATCAGTATTTGAATGCAATAGTACGGGCTATTATAGGTGTCGCAAGCGACACTCAATATCCAAACTACAAAACAATAATAATAATCGGGGAAACATTAATGGACAAGCAAATGAACCAGGAGCACTATAGAAATGCCGGGTTGGTTCAGAAGGAAGTGGTGCAAACCATTTTCAAGACTGGGAGGGGAACTATGAACTGCTGAGCAGCAGCAAGATAAAGGGAACACTTCCCCAAAGAAGCTGCTCTATCCAGGGCCTCTCATCAGCTGTCACGACCGCTGGGCGCTGGCGGCTTTGGAAGAGGTGGAAGCTGGGCCGCCATTAGATTGCGCCGTCACGTCTTTCCCCTGACAGCACCAACGTTCTAGTCTTTTACAACATGGCCGCCGCCTACACGTATTTACTTCCACACGCTAGGCGGTTCGGCGCGTTGCAACTTCGGATTTCCCTCTGTTGCTCTCGCTCCTATATAGTTTTCTCCTTGGCGGTGCTCCGCCCGCTCTGTTCTTTTTCTTCCCTGCCCTTGCTCTCTTTTTCCCTTGCTCGCCTCTGCCTCCCTGCCTTACCAGTTTTCCTTCCCCGGTTGGGTACCTCGCTTTGGATCGCCTGGTTGTGCTTCACCGAGTTGTTCCTGTTTCCGGTTTTCTGCTTGCTCCAGTACTCTGGAGGGGTTTTTACGCCGTTTGGCTTTTCCCCTCACTCCGTTGTTAGTCCGTCACGGAGGGGGGTCACCGTGCCTCCTGTGTGGAGCCGCGGGGGCTTCCTTTTGAGGCCGACCTTACCTTCTAAAGAAGAAAAGGCTTCCCGCTCTGCACATCAGAAGAAAGAAGTTAAATTACTCTTCGAGTTCAGGTGAGGAGGAAAGGGAACAGGGGGACGAGTTGAGTTCTACTGATGAGGAAGACATTACCGATCTACCTGATAAAGGGGTGAGCATGCCAGCCCAGTTTGACATCAGCTGATTAAGGCCTGAAAACACAATAAGAGAAGCCTTAACGAAGGCTTAAGCCGGGTGCTATATCCCTCGGTGAGAGATTGGCAATAAATGATCTCGGCAAAATATCCTCCAGACTTTATATACTAGATTAGGGAATCCAGGAAAGATCAATCATTTCCATTTGTTAGGACCTTAACATACTTTATTGTTTACCCCAACCTGGCTCTG